>NC_052071.1:46671384-46995475 GCF_015852505.1 Tachyglossus aculeatus
GTGGAGTATCAATTTATATCTCCCGGGAAGAAATCTGAACAATTGAGAGGCAGAGTTTAGGAAGGACCAATAACTCCCATGAGAGACTTGACTTCACACCTTAAGAAAAATTCAGTCATTAACAATTATGACGAGCCACATAAATGGCAGTCAATGATGATTATTGAACACTTACTGTATGCAGAGCACTGTACTGAGAGAGCTTGGGAGAGAACAATAAAGTTGATAGACATGATCCCTGCCCACAATGGGCTTCCAGTTTAGAGGGTGAGACAGGCATTAAAATAAATTACAGGAAAGGGAAATGTCAGAGTATAAGGATATATACGTAAGTGCTGTGGGACAGAGGGTGGGGTGAAAATCAAATGCTTAAGGAGTACACATCCAAGTTCAGAGGTGACAAAGAAGGGAGAATGAGGTAGCTGAGGCCCAGAGAAGTGAAGTAACTTGCCCAGGATCACACAGCAGATGAACGGCAGAATACGGATTAGAACCCATGACCTTCTGACTCCCAGGCCCAATCTCTATTCACTATGCCATGCTGCATAGGAAATGAGGGCTTAGTTGGGGAAGGCCTTTAGGAGGAAGTGTGCCTTTAATCAACACCGTCTGGTTCTCCCAACCAGGGCTTCTGGAAGCCTAAGAAGGTTTTTCTGCTGCTAGAATTTCTTGGTAATCTAAATTATAAACAGAAAGGCAGATCATGTCAGGTTGGAGCTCTTGACCTTTAATGCATATGGATTGGATATGGGTGAATATTCCGCATATACAGGTGCAAAGTACATTATCCATGCCAGTTTCTACCCCAGAAGATGCCCCAAGTGATCACTGTCTCCAATCAGAGGGAACCTTTCCCTGTAGAGCAATTGGGCTCATTGTGCAGAATTGTTTTAAGTCCCAATACGCTGAAAGTGCTGTGATTGCTACAACAGCCAGTCAGCTCTAAGTTTTTTAACCAGTGTCACTAGTTGAAACTTCTCACACCACTATCTGAACTTGCTTCAAGCCTCTTGGATAAAACTACTACATTGTTTTCTTCACTTTCAGAGAATGAGGCTTAAATGGTTTAAAACACTGGTCTAGAGAAAGGTGAAAAACTCAAGTAGTTGATGACCTCACTTGTGTCACTTACATGCCTGACATTATTTTGTTATTTTGAATTTCCATCAGCCCTGAAAATCCTCTTTACAAACAGCATGTGCTTAAATCTTCCCCTCATCTTTGTGCAGAAACGCTCTGGGCATGTTACTCCCCTCCTCAAAAATCTCCAGTGGCTACCAGTCAACCTATGCATCAGGCAAAAACTCCTCACTCTCGTATTCAAGGCTGTCCATCACCTCGCCCCCTCCTACCTCACCTCCCTTCTTTCCTTTTACAGCCCAGCCCGCACCCTCCGCTCTTCTGCTGCTAACCTCCTCACTGTGCCTCGTTCTTGCCTGTCCCGCTGTCAACCCCTGGCCCATGTCCTCCCCCTGGCCTGGAATGCCCTCCCTCCACACATCCGCCAAACTAGCTCTCTTCCTCCCTTCAAAACCCTACTGAGAGCTCACCTCCTCCAGGAGGCCCTCCGAGTCTGAGTCCTCTCCTTCCTCTCCCCCTCCCCATCCCTCCGCCCTACCTCCTTCCCCTTCCACAGCATCTGTGCATATGTTTGTACAGATTTATTACTCTATTTTACTTGTACATATTTACTATTCTATTTATTTCATTTCGTTAATGATGTGCATCTAGCTTTACTTCTATTTATTCTGATGACTTGACACCTGTTCACATGTTTTGTTTTGTTGTCTGTCTCCCCATTCTAGACTGTGAGCCAGTTGTTGGGTAGGGACCATCTCTATGTGTTGCCAACTTGTACTTCCCAAGTGCTTAGTAGAGTGCTCTGCACACAGTAAGCGCTCAATAAATAGGATTGAATGAATGAATGAACAAACAAAAATAATTTCTGGTCATAATTCTGTGAATATACACGATGTTTAAAATTATCATTTTAGACTGTTGGATGATGCTGTCCTTTTTATTTCAGAATTACCCAAGGTTCTTGCTGGAAGCTCTCAGATTCCACTCAATGGAACAGTTGGTCAGTCTGTCCTTCTGCCCTTTCGCTTCATATTCAACTCATCAGTTCCTGATCCTCTGGCTATTAGATGGTATTTTAATGAGAACGAAATACTTGGCTCCCTCACAGTCAAGAACTGCTCTTTGAGCTGTGTCTGGGAGAATCCCACCCACTGTTGCAACAAGTCATTCACTCAGGGTCCACGCCATCAAGGCCGTGTGGAACTGTCTCCTGAAACCCTTTCTGTGCTCCTCCACAACTTGACACTCAATGACTCTGGAGTCTACAAAGTAGCATTTAATGGAGCATGTGAGTTTGAAGTAATCGAGCTGTTGGTGACAGCCCCTGCTTCCATGCCAGGAAGTGCAGCAACCAAGCCACCTAGAAATACAGGTACAGAGTGAGTTAGAGGATGGGGAATTGGGGTGGGCTGGGAGGACCAAACAGCCACCTAGACCATGGAGACAAGGCTGTCTGCAGTGAGAGTCTGTCTTCTGGGTCCAATTTTGTCTCATGGTCTCATTGCTGTTGAAGTGGGGAGAAAAAAAGAGAAAAACCAATGCAATTTAAATCTTGCACTAATAGAAGCCACTAGATTCGACCACTTTAGCCAGCATTGTGGACACAGAATAGAATGAAACATGAAACAGCAGATAAATCTATATCTTTTGAAGGACCAAAATTTGACTTCAGAATGGAGAAAATAACTTTGTATATCTCACTCATTGCTTAAATATTTTCTATGAAGATGATTTCCAAATGCATTTCCAAATGCACATCTGCAGCCCTGATCTCTCACAGTTTCACAATCCTGTATTTCCTTCTGACTTCAAGACATCTCCAATCTGAGTTCCTCATCCTCATCTTCCCTCCTAAACCTTCTCTTCTTCCTAACTGTCCTGTGCCCCTTGACAAGTCCACCATCCTCCCTGTCCCAAAAGATCACAATCTTGGTGTTATCTTTGACTTCTCTCAGTTATTCAGTCTGACCCAGAATCCTGTCAGTTCTTCATATATTATATCTTTTGAAGAGTTTGTACAATATATTTTCAGATTGCCTATAGATACCATATTTTGGAAATACAATCCTATCACCAAGCTGATTGCCATCCAGCTGGATGCACTTTTTTTTACAACCAAATACGCTCATGAAAGGTTTAAATTAATAATAATTGTGGTACCTGTTAAGTATTTACTACGTACCAGGCACTGTATTTATTGCTGGGGTGGGTACAAGCAAATTGGGTTAGACACAGTCCTTATCCCATGTGGGGCTCACAGTCTCAATCCCCATTTTACAGATGAGGCAACTAAGGCACAGAGAAATGAAGTAACTTGCCCAAGTTTGCACAGCAGACAAGTGGTGGAGCCCAGATCAGAACCTATGACCTTCTAACTTCCAGGCCCGGGCTCTATCCACTATGCCATGGAAGTCTATATGCTGGTATATGTTGGGGGAGCAGTTGCAGATGCAATTTTGTGCACCTGTTTTGCCTACTCTCCACTAGCTGGTTTCCCAAGTCAAAAGCAGATGCTTCCACAGCCCCTACACATGACTGAGGGGAGGAAGGAAGAGAGGAAGGGGATGGTACGGTGAGGAATGTGTGGCTCTGAAGGAATTAGAAAAAGAGCCTCCCCCAGCATCCTCCCCCTCCTACCTCACCTCTCTTCTCTCTTTCTACAGCCCAGCCTGCACAGTCCTCTCGTCTGCCACTAACCTTCTCACTGTGCCTAATTCTCACCTGTCCCACCATCGACCCCTGGCCCATGTTCTACCTCTGGCCTGGAATGCCCTCCCTACTGCCACAAACTAACACATTTCCCCCCTTCAAAACCCTACTGAAAGTTCACTTCCTTCAGGAGGCATTCCCAAACTAAGCCCATTCTTTTCCTCTGCTCTTCCTCCCCTCCCCATCACCCCGACTCCCTCCCTCTGCTCTACCCCCCTCCATGCCCTATAGCACTTGTGCATATATGTACATATTATTCTATTTATTTTATTAATGACGTGTATATATCCATAATTCTATTTACTTATACTGATGCTATTGACGGCTGTTTACTTGTTTTGTTTTGTTGTCTGTCTCCCCCTTTCTAGACTGCAAGCCCATTGTTGGGTAAGAATTACCTCTATTTGTCGCTGAATTGTACTTTCCAAGCACTTAGTACTGCACTCTGCACACAGTAAGCGCTCAATAAATATGAAGCAGCGTGGCTCAGTGGAAGGAGCACGAGCTTTGGAGTCAGTGGTCATGGGTTCAAATCCTAGCTCCACCAATTGTCAGCACTGTGACTTCGGGCAAGTCATTTGACTTTTCTGCACCTCAGTTACCTCATCTATAAAATGGGGATTGACTGTGAGCCCCCTGTGGGACAACCTGATCACTTTGTAACCTCTCCGGTGCTTAGAACAGTGCTTTGTACATAGTAAGCACTTAATAAATGCCATTATTATTATTATTATTATTATTATTATTATTATTATTATTATTGAATGAATGCAAGGAGACAACAGGGCTGAGATCTAGCAGCTATGGGTCCAGGGTGGTCAGCCTGGGTTACCCCAGCCTGGTCCCATCCCCCCCCAGAGAGTCAGCTGTCCCACTCCCAACTACAGATCCACTTTCACAGGCACATTGGACCCAAAGAAGTAGCTTCTGTTCCCAGTTGAGGAGGAGGAGGGGTTGGAGGCCTGGGACGGGCAGCTGGGAACTGCCTTTCACTTCTCAAGTGGTGCAAGTGCAGAGACTCTTTTCTCTAGGCCCTTCTTGGGGTCGGGGTAGACTATAAACTTATGGTCAGGGAATGTGTCTGTTCATTATCATATTGTAATAATAATAATAATGGTATATGTTAAGTGCTTACTATGTGCAAAGCACTGTTCTAAGCGCTGGGGAGGTTACAAGGTGGTCAGGTGTTCCCACGGGGAGCTCACAGTTTTAATACCCATTTGACAGATGAGGGTACTGAAACCCAGAGAAGTAAAGTGACTTGCCCAAAGTCACACAGCTGACAATTGAAGGAGCTGGGATTTGAACCCATTATCTCTGACTCCAAAGCCCATGCTCTTTCCACTGAGCCACGCTGCTCCTCTCTCCCAAGTGCTTAGTACAGTACGCTGTGAACGGTAAGCACTCAATAAATGCAGTTGACTGACAGAGAACATTATTCCCATACTTTGATCAAATCTTTTCCAGACAACACCGAGTGTTTCTTTCATTCTATAGTATTTCAAAGATCTGCTCCTTCCTCTCCATCTTTGCTACCACCTTGGTTGAAGCCCATATCACTTCCTCCCTACCCCCACCCCACCCGCTAGCTGGGTTACGGAAGGAGCAGCTTCTTTATAGCCTCTCAGCTTCAGGTTTTTCCCATTCTTATACCTAAAAAGATGATCAAAGAACTTCACTCCTATCTGCAAAAGCCCTGAATAGTTACAGTTGACAAAACAATTTTCTCCTAAAAACTCACCATCTGGAGAAATTAATCAATCAATCATATTTATTGAGAACTTACTATGTGCACAGCACTGTACTAAGCTCTTGGAAGAGCACATTACAACAGAATTTGCAGACAGGTTCCCTGCCCACAATGAGACTACAATCTAGAGGGGAATTTACAGTCTGGAGAAGGAGAAAGCATTCCTTGACTAATCTCCACCTTCCTGGTCATGCTGTCTCATCTATCATCTGAGCACTCCCATATATATCTCATTATATATTTGTTTGTTTAAGGATTTGTCTTTGTTTATCATTTTTATCTAGCTAAAGACTGTTTACCTATCACAGTAGGAAGTTTAAGGACTTTCATCTTCCAGATCCAATGTTTTATTTGCTTGACATTGCACTCTTGCCTGGTTGAGCTTCTTGCTTGTTATTTGCAATCCATTATTATTACCATTCTCTTCGTCTTCCAACTTTATCTAGATGGTGAGCTCCTTGTGGGGCAGGCACTTTGCCTGCTCTGATATATTTATAATCTATCCCAGTGCTTAGCACAGTGTTTGGCACACAGTAAGTGCTTATTAAATACCACAACCAACTACTTTTGAAATTTTTTTCTTATTGTATATTTGGCAATTTGTGTCCACTATTAGATTGCAAGCTTCTTAAAGATAGGGATCATCCCTCTTAAACTGAGAGCCCCATGTGACTTACCTGGTCTTTTTTATGGTATTTTTAAGCACTTATTATCAAACACTGTTTTAAGCACTGGGGTAGGTACAAGTTAATTAGGTAGGACACAGCCCTTGTCCCACATGGGACTCACAGTCTAAGTAGAAGGGAGAACAGGTATTTAATCTCCATTTTATAGTTGAGGAAACCGAGGCACAGAGAAGTAAGTGACTCACCAAGGTCATATAGCAAGCAATTGTACTTCCCAAGTGCTTAGTACAGTGCTCTGCACACAGTAAGTGCTCAATAAATGCAAATGAATGAATGAATTCAGGATGCTGTAGGTGCTCAATAAATGCTACTGATAATGATGATGAACTAGTGCATTTAAACCACTGTTTCAGGAACTATTAGCTATACTTTTGGAAGTTCTCCATCCAAGCTACTTAAATAAACTACTATAGTTCTTGCTGTGGTACCTAAGGCTGAGAATAACCTGTTTTAGATAACTAATGGATTTATATAAGCAGGTGATTCACAATTAAAGTTGGCTGTATCCCAGTAACTCTTGTATTAGCCTGGCTTGCTGCGTAGATCCCCATGCTTGCTAATGTGTTCATTAATTCAGGATTGGGGACAAGTAGCATCTCAATGGCATTCTCAAAAAACAAAATCCTGTTATAAACACACTTCGGAGAGGAGGTTTCAGTAATATATCTATTTCATTCTCTATCTTGTGATAGAACTAACTTTCCTGCTTTTTTTTCCTTTCTCTCTCTCCCTCTCTCTTGTTTTCTCTCTTTCTCTCTCCTGGGTGTTCAATCACTTTTGATAAAAGCAGCTGTAGCAGACCTAGTCTCCTGAAATGGAATTTATTTGAACATCATTGAGCATAGGCTTAACACCTGAACCACTTCAAAATTAAAATCTTGGGAAAAAGAACTCATATATGAAACCGTCAGGACAAGGAAGCTTCCATTCTGTGTTGTCTGGAGTTGCTCAAGGGCAGTAATGGTAGTATTAGAGTCCACTTGCTGCTTTGCGCTGTACTAGGTGCTCGGGAAATACACAATAAAGAAGTGACAGAGTGCCCATAAGAAGCTTACACTTACAAGCTAAAATGCTTACAACTAGAGTGGTCAAAATTAATAACTGAATGCATATAACCTGAATGCTGAGAAGGTTATAAATAGGTTTATAAGCTCTCAAGTTGGCTGAAGGGGTGATAGAGCTCGGGGTTCTGGGAAATTAGCATGGTTTAGTGGAAAGAGCCCAGGCTTGGTAGTCAGAGGATGCAGGTTCTAATCCTGTCTCTGCCACTTGTCTGCTCTGTGACCGTGGGCAAGTCACTTACCTCCTCTGTGCCTCAGTTATCTCTTCTGTAAAATGGGGATTAAGACTGTGAGCCCCATGAGGGACAACCTGATTACCTTGTATCTACCCCAGCATTTAGAACAGTGCTTGGCACATAGTAAGCACTTAACAAATACTATTATTATTATTATTATTATTAATAATAATTGGGAAAGGCTTGTTGGAGGAAGCAAGAATTTAGGAAAGTTTTGAATGTGGGGAAAGTTGTGACCAGTTTGATGCAGGGAGGAAGGGAGTTTCATGCTGGGTGAACAGTGTGCCCAGGGGGCAGAGGAGCAAGATTCAAGGATCAGACATAGCTAGAAGGCTGGCTTGGGAGAAAAGAATCAGTCAGTCAGGGGCATTTATTGAGTCCTAACTGCATGCAGAACACTGTATTAAGAACTTGGGAAGTACAATACAACAGAGCCGATAGACACATTCACTAACCATAGGGAGCTTACAGCCTAGAGCCAGGAAAGAAGAAAGTGAGTTAGAGACTAGCAGATATAGAAAGCAGAGAAGTAAACTGGGGCCAGATCGTGGTTTGCCTTGAAGCTGATTATGAGGTGTTTTTGTTTGAGACAGAGGGACACAGGAAGCCATCGGAGGGTTTTGAGGATAGGAGAGATGTGGGCTGAGTGATATTTCTGCGCAGCAGCACGTAGTATAGATTAGGCCGGGGAGAGGCTGGAGGATGGGAGGCCAGAAAGAAGAGTTCTTTTCTGCTCATACACTTTTCCTTAGCATGTTTGTACATATTAATTTATGTTAATTCTCACTCACTATTCCATTCTCCTATACTCCACGATTGCATTCTATATATTCCCCTGTTTCCACTATTTGTGAATTTGTGTCTGCCTATCTCTAGTATTAGCTTGTAAGTCCTCTAAGGCAAGGAATGTGTCTTGAACTTCACCTGCACTCTTCAAATTGTCTTGTATGATGCTTTTACAAACAGTAAGGACTTAGAAAATGCTACTGATTTATTGATTGGGTATCCATTTGAACGCACGCACATATGGATGTCTATATTTCTTTTTGAAAAATAAATATACCAAGTGAAGTACTCAAAGAGCACAATATTTTCTTCTTAGGAAGCAATGCCCTGACTTTGGGCCTCATTGTTGGGATCTGCTGTATTTTCATCATCCTCATTCTCCTGCTATTTCTGTTGGGCTGCCAAAGCCACAGAGGTGAGTGGATCAGCTGTCTTTGATTTTTTTGCAATGAGCCCTACAAATGCTGGAAGGTCACGTAGATTTTGCTAAAGATGATGGGATAACAGCTGTGATGCTAGTGATGCTAATGATGAAAAGAAAAGAAATAAAATAAAAAATGGAGGTGAAGCATAATGAGTTGAGCTGGCATCTGGGTTTCTGATGCTTCCTAAATTATTTAGAAAAAGCCAAACCAGGGCAGTCCTTGAAGAATGGCCCAGGGTAGTGAGTTAGAGGTGACTGACCCTAATCTAACTTCCTTGATAGGTTGTGGTTACACAGAGCCCCATTTGAACATCCTAAATTTTTTTTAAGAAATAATTACAATGATTGTTGAGGTACTGAGAGAAGTGGTTATTATGCAAACAACTGAAAAATTAAGATCTTTATCTGGGGACAGCAGAGTGTGTGGACTAGTGGAAAGAACACGCCCTGGAAGTCAGAAGACCTGGTTTCTAATCTCAATTCTGCTACTTGCCTGCTTTGTGACCTCAGGCAAGTCTCTTAACTTTGTGCCACAGTTTTCTCACCTGGAAAATGGGGATTAAATCCTATTTCTGGCTATTTAGACTGTGAGCGCTATGTGGTAGAGGGATATTGTGTCTGACCTGATTGTCTTGAATCTACCACATTGCTTGACATGTTGTAAACACTTAACAAATACCACAGTTATTATTATTTTTATTCTTTTATTTTCATTATTATCCAACAGGAGAGTGTCCAACAGGATTGCCCAAATCAGTGACTCTTGTGATTCATTCATTCATTCAATCATATTTATTGAGCGGTTATGGTGTGCAGAACACTGTACTAAGCGCTTGGGAAGTTCAAGTCAGCAACATATAGAGATGGTCCCTACCAAACAACGGGCTCACAGTCTACAGGGGAGAGACAGACAAAAAAACAAAACATGTAGACAGGAGTCAAAATCATTAACAAAATAAATAAAATAGTAAATATGCACAAGTAAAATAGAGTAATAAATCTGTACAAATATATATAAGTGCTGTGGGGAGGGGAAGGAGGTTGGGCAGATGGGGGGTGGGGAGGAGGAGAGGAAAAACAATAAAGTCAATTGAAAGGGCCCAGAAGATTCCTTTTTCCCCTTCGGGCAAAGGAGCTCCAGAAAACTGGCCATAATTGGAGATATTTGAATTGGATAGCCATGGAAAGACAGGTTCATCCCTAAGACCCTGCATTCTGTGTCTGGGAGACACTGGATCCCTATCAGGATATGGAGTCATTGCTAGGGTGTGCCAACTTACTGATTCCCACCGTTTGTCATCACCCATTCATCTCTCCTCCCCATCACCCCCCAAATTCCACAGGTTTTGGTCTCTGTTTGGAAGGAGAAACACCTCCAGTGGCTAGGAGCAAATAGGCAGGGAAAACTTGATTAAGGGGAGTTTGCTAGGAAGGGCAAAACAGTATACTAGGTTAGAGAAGCAGTGTGACTTAGGGGATAGAGCAAGGGACTGGGAGTCAGAAAGACCTGGGTTCTTATCCTGGCTTTGCCACTTACCTGCTGTGTGACTTTGGGCAAGTCACTTCACTTCTCTGTGCCTCAGTTACCTCATTTGTAAAATATGGATTAAGACTGTGAGCCCAGGAAGGACATCGACTGTGTCCAACCTGATTAGCTTGCTTAATATCTCAGTGCTTAGTACAGTGCTGGAACCTCAATATGTGATAAAAAGCAGGAAGAAGATGTAGAATGCTAAATGGTGTTAGCAACTCTGTGAGAACAAGGTGATTCTACAGTGTCCCCTCTTTTACCCAAAATGTACAAGGATCAGACCGGTCTAAATAGGCAACACATTTGGATAACTGATCCGCAATTTTTCTGTCACCCGAGGTGGCATACATGAACTGAAGACAGTGCAACAGAATATGTATCAATCAATCAATCAATTGTATTTATTGAGCACTTACTGTGTGCAGAGCACTGTACTAAGCGCTTGGGAAGTACAAGTTGGTAACATATAGAGACGGTCCCTACCCAACAATGGGCTCACTGTCTAGAAGGGGGAGACAGAGAACAAAACGCATTAACAAAATAAAATAAATAGAACAGATATGAACATGGAACATGAAATAGAACATGGACAGTACAACAGAATATGTAACAATCAATCAATCAATCGTATTTATTGAGCGCTTACTGTGTGCAGAGCACTGTACTAAGTGCTTGGGAAGTACAAATTGGCAACATATAGAGATGGTCCCTACCCAACAGTGGGCTCACAGTCTAGAAGGGGGAGACAGAGAACAAAACAAAACATATTAACAAAATAAAATACATAGAACAGATATGTACAAATAAAATAAATAAATAAATCGAGTAATAAATACGTACAAACATATATACATATATACAGGTGCTGTGGGGAAGGGAAGGAGGTAAGGCAAGGGGGGATAGAGAGGGGAAGGAGGGGGCTCAGTCTGGGAAGGCCTCCTGGAGGAGGTGAGCTCTCAGTAGGGCCTTGAAGGGAGGAAGAGAGCTAGCTTGGCAGATGTTGGGAGGGAGGGCATTCCAGGCCAGGGGATGACGTGGGCCGGGGGTCGACGGCGGGACAGGCGAGAATGAGGCACGGGGAGGAGATTAACGGCAGAGGAGCAGAGGGTGCGGGGTGGGCTGTAGAAGGAGAGAAGGGAGGTGAGGTAGGATTGGGCGAGGTGATGGAGAGCCTTGAAGCCAAGGGTGAGGAGTTTCTGCCTGATGTATATGCCACTGTAGAGTGTATGCCACTCTATCACTCATCTTTTGTTTAATCTTTCTACAGTTTGTGCAAAGCTAGCAATGGAGACTAAGACAATAAAGCAAAGAAAGGTAAGACCTGCTGGTATTCTGGATTAGCACTGTGTGGTGGTGAATAAATAGAGGTCTTTTGGGGGACCAACAAAGATGCTCCTGGCAGTGAGAATGCATTGTATGTGTGAGTGTGATTGATAATTGAAAATCAATCCTTTTCAATTGTAGTTATGGAAAGTTCACATTCTACAGCACGGTAATCAATCAATGTCATTTATTGAGCACTTAAACACTGTACTAAGCACTTGGGAGGGTACAATACAACAGAGTTGGTAGCATTTGTTGCCCACAATGCCAAGCACCATTTTCACCGTTCCACCTCCATCATCCTCAATGGTATTTATTAATTAATTCATTCAATCAATCGTATTTATTGATTCCTTAGTGTGTGCAGAGCACTGTACTAGACATCTGGGAGAGTACAATGCAAAATAGTTGGTAGACACATTCCCTACCCACAATGAGCTTACAGTCTAGAGGGGGGAGACAGACATTAATATAAATAAATAATTTATAATATATGATTTATAAGTATAAATCATTAGAGAAACAACATGGCATAGTGGATAGAGCACAGGCCTGGGGGTCAGAGAGTCATGAGTTCTAATCCTGGCTCAGCCACTTGTCTGTTGTGTGACCTTGGGCAAATCACTTCACTTCTCTGGGCCTCCGTTACCTCATCTGTAAAAAGGGGATTAAGACTGTGAGCCCAGCATGGCCCAGGGACTATGTCCAATCTGATTTGCTTGTATCCACCCCAGCTCTTAGTACAGTGCCTAGAACATAGTAAGCACTTATCAAATACAATAATTATTATATTACAGTATATTACCCTCACAATAGATTTCTCATGTTTAGTGGTAGATAGGATACTGATGATTGTCTCAACATACCCGTTCATTTTCCAAAATAAGATGAGACTACTCTTCCAAGCATTTAGTACAATCCTCTACACATATACACTGAGTAAATTCCATTCACTGAGCCTTTGTACCTTCCCAAGAGCTTAATACAGTGCATGCATACTGTTGGTTGATTGATTGATTGATTAGAAGGCCAAATTAGATTCTATTCTAAGCCAGCAAAATGGCCAACTAATTCCTCATAGCAGAAAACCTCACTTTAATATCCTGAGGGATGAGATTTGGGCTCTGAGATAGGTTCAATCAGTCGATGATATTTATTGAGCTCTTACTGTGGGTAGAGCACTGTGTTAAGCATTTGGGAGCAGTACAATTTTGCACTCAGGACAGGGGCATTATGGTGTGTTCTCACACCAGGATACCTGCCGAAGGTATTTACTGTGGACCTTTAATGTGCATCTACTAAGCACTTGGGAGAGTACAATAGAGTTAAGAGATAAGATCGTCCTCTTCTCACAGCAAAATATCCTCCATTCACTAGGGGCACCCATGTGGGACAACCTGATTACTCTGTATCTACCCCAACACTTAGAACAGTGTTTTACACATAGTAAGCACTTAACGAAGGCCATTATTATTATTATTATCCATCAGAGAACATGTCTTGTACTTTCCCAAATGCTTAGTGAATTTTATACCTTGTGGCCCCTCAAATATCATTGCTACAACTACTTTCCATCCAGAGGAGGATGGAAAGGAGAGGAAAGAAGGAGGGGGAATTTTTGTTTATTATTATTATTAAGTAATAATATTTAAATAATATTGGGATTTGTTAAGCACTTATGTGACAGGCACTGAACTAAGTGGTGGGGTAGATTCAAGCAAATCAGGTTGGACACTGTCCCTGTCCCACATGGGGCTCACAGTCTCGATCTCCATTTTACAGATGAGGTAACTGAGGCCCAGAGAATTGAAGTGACTTGCCCAAGGTCACACAGCAGACAAGTGGAGGAGCTGGGATTAGAACCCATAACCTTCTGACTCCAAGGCCCGTGCTCTATCCACTACATCATGTTGTTTCATCCGTTGCGCCATGCAGGTTTACAGGACATGCTCATTCTATAGCCCACACCCTGAGCCCCGCCTCAGCCAGTGCCCACCTTGGACCTGTCCTGGGATATCTGAGGTGTGCCATAGTATCAGGGACTAGGGAAGCCTGAGGTGACAGTATGGGGTTAATGTCAAGCTGAGGATTCACCTAAGGGACTTTCCCCAAACGCAGGCGGGAAGGCCGGAAGCCACCTCTTCCCCTTTTTTGCTTCTGGAGCACCATGAGGAGGCGGCTGGGGCAGAGAATGAAGGAAGCTGGAGGTGGAAGCATGGCACAGGAAGGAGCAAAATAAGGAATCTTTTGGTTCCTGAATATGAGGGTGTTTTCAACCAGACACCCAAGAGAAAATGGCTCAATCCCTCAAACAATATGTCTTGGCTTGGAGAGAGTCACATGAAGAGAACAGTGACAGGGGGGTGGAGAGAGGGCTTTCAAAACTGATCATCACCACCAACGGGCTGTGAGGGATTACCAAAGTACTGTTAATGTCAGGGTCAGTTCTGTGTTCTTGTTCACTGAGGCCAGTCCTGAAGTTGCCGTTTAACTGAAAAGAGGGACCGCAACCTGCTAGTACCAAAATAGAAATCCCACTTCTGCCCAGGAAGATGAGTTTTGGTCTCTGGGGCCTGTTCTTTTACTGCCCTTGAGAAATAGCAGCTGATGTAACAAGGCCTGTGGCCTCTGTTCACATAGCAAACCCACAGCTTGTGGTCAAAGCATTATACACATTTTAAAGCGAACACCCCAGGTTTCAGTTGTTTACCCAAAGAGAAGAAATACCATATTAATTGGAAGAAGTGGGGTTAGGAGTTGTGTGAGATGTTAGTGGTTAAAAGGGGTCTGGGTTGAAGATTTGCTCGGGTAGTAACATGCATTCTCTTGTTTCCCATCTCCCCCTCTGAGCTCTGCAACTTGGAGTGGCATTCCCAGCACTTAGAACAGTGCTTGGCACATAATACGCACTTAACACGTACCATCATAATTATTATTATTATTATTATTATTATTATTATTATTATTACTATTATTATTACAGACATGCCTCTCAGCTACCACCTCTCCCTCTCTGAGTTCCTCGGAGAAGTAGAATGATAGCTCTCCTCAATCCCACATTTTTGTATTTAAACATGGGCTTGGACTTCTCTATCAGTCCATGGCAAACTTGGCAAACATTCATTTGATTGTGTTTGCAACTGTGGACTCTGAGCTGCAAGGTGACTGAAATTCCGCTCCTCTAGCCACAAACCCTATAGATCTTGGTTGTCTTTCTGCTGCCTTAGTGTTTTATTTCATTTTTTCTTATGGGTCTTTACCCAGTTCCCTCTCCCCATTTTTAATTTTCTGAATATGAGCTCCTGAGGGCCGGGGACTGTGTCTAATTTCCACCTGGGTGATCTTTCCCAGTGCTTATTACAGTGTTCTGCACACAGTAGGCACTTTAATAAATACTACTACTACTACTACTACTACTACTACTACTACTACTACTACTACTACTACTGCTATTACTAGTGTTTATTGAACACCTTTTGAAATGAGCAGAACAGTATTCTAGGTTCTTGGGAGAGCAAAATTCAAGTAAAAAGACATAGTCCCTACCCTTGAAAATCTTACATTCTAATACTAAAGGGACCAAAGGGTAGTTATTCATTCATTCATTCATTCAATCGTATTTATTGAGCACTTACTGTGTGCAGAGCATTGTACTAAATGCTTGGGAAGTACAGGATCAGAACAAGAAAGATTGGTTGAAATGTGTTGAGCAGTGTACTGAACAAGAGAAGTAACACAGGCTAGTGTAAAGAGCAAGGACTTGTGAGTCGGGAGATGTAGGTTCTAATGCTGACTCCTCCAGTTGCCTGCTGGGTGACCTTGGGCAAGTCATCTCACTGCTCCATGACTCAGTTTCTTCATCTGTAGAATGTGAATTGCATACCAGTTATCCCTTCTCCTTAGGGAGGAGGAACTGTGAGACAGGAACTGTGGCCCATCTGCTTATATTGTATCTAACCCAGTGCTTGACACATAGTGAACACTTAGCAAATACCACAATTATTATTGTGATTATTAACATTTCTAGCCACGGATGTGGATCTGAATCTGTTTAAAAAGTCACCAAATGAAGGTAACCAGGGAATAGAATCAGGTTTCAAAATGGCCTTGGAGAAATAATCAGAAAACAAATACAGTTCAGCAGGAGCAGAACAGAACTAGTCGTTGGGGAAAATTAAAGGCACAATTATATCATGGGGGGAACTGATCAAGGGAGGACCAGCATGACTTAGTGGAAAGAATATAGGTCTGGGAGTCAGAGCACCTGGGTTCTCATCCTGGCTCTGCTACTTGCCTATTGTGCTACTGTGGGGAAGTCATTTAATTTTTCTGTGTCTCTATTTCCTCATCGGTACAATGGAGATTCAATACTTGTTCTTCCTAGTTAGACTGGGGTTCACAGGGACAGGGATGGTGTTCCACCTGATTATCTTGCATCTACCCCAGTGCTTGAAACAGTGCTCGGCACATACTAAGGGCTTAACAAATGCTACAATTATTCTTCTTCTTAGTTGGAAAAGATCTAGGGATCATAGTGGGCCATGAACAACATTGTAAGAACTGACTTTAAAACATAAAATGGGCTCCTGAACACTAACTTTAAACATTGTGAAGTAGTTCTCTTACTACATTTAGCTCAGTCAGACCCTTGATTGTTTTAAGCTCCATATATAAACCTGGATGTGGAAGTTCAAGAACCAAAAAGGTGGAGAAAGATGAATAAGAAGGTGAAGATGAATGAGAACCAGAAATATGAATATCTGTTGCTGAATTGCATTTCCCAAGCGCTTAGTACAGTGTTCTTCACACAGTTAGCACTCAATAAATATGATTGAATGAAGGATTGAAAAATGAAATCTATAAGGAAATCTCTGAGGATAGGTTAAAAGGTACTAAAATGACTGGACCCAAACAGTAGGCTGAGGAAAAACTTAATAATGGTCTTCCAGCATGTGACAGGCCCCAACACTCTTCCATTTTTCTCCATGTTCCCCAAGTACAGAAACACTGAATGATAAAGGATTTTAATTCAGATGAAAGAGAAAAATTCCTGCTTGTGAGGGCTATGAACTGGGAGAGGTTATGGAGCGGGTTTGGAGAATCCCCTTCCTCTCCTCCAGGATGGTTCATATAGTCCTATTTGGAAGGACTATATGAACTTGCATTTGTCAGCTGTGTGACCTTGGGAAAGTCACTTAACTTCTCTGTGCCTCAGTTACCTCATCTGTAAAATGTGGATGAAGACTGTAAGCCCCATGTGGGACATCCTAATTGCCTTGTATCTACCCCAGTGCTTAGAACAGTGCTTGGCACATAGTAAGCACTTAATAAATACTAATATTATTATTATTATCAAGTAGGTAGATACACTAAATAACTACTATTGGTCCTGGAAGGGTCATCCTTTACTGTATCTACCTATCTCCAGATCTAAGAGTTTCTGTCACTTTCTTCTTGTGCTTGTCTGACTTTGCCATGACAAATCTTTCCTAGTTCTTGGTCCTCCTGAACAATCCAACTTCACTTCCATTTCCTGGCATTCCCCTGTGTGTCTCAGTGCCTCTGGGAGCGAATCTGGGAAGATTCCTAAGACTCTAATGCAGACCTCACATGTTTCAATGCTCAACATGACCCCATGGCCCAGTGTGGGTTGTAGGCTCAGGAGAGGATGTGAGTCTTTCACATTTCAGACCTTTCCAGACTGAGCCCCTTCCTTCCTCTCCCCCTCGTCCCCCTCTCCATCTCCCCCATCTTTCCTCCTTCCCTTCCGCACAGCACCTGTATATATGTATATATGTTTGTACATATTTATTACTCTATTTATTTATTTATTTATCTTGTACATATCTATTCTATTTATCTTATTTTGTTAGTATGTTTGGTTTTGTTCTCTGTCTCCCCCTTCTAGACTGTGAGCCTGCTGTTGGGTAGGGACTGTTTCTATGTGTTGCTGACTTGTACTTCCCAAGCACTTAGTACAGTGCTCTGCACACAGTAAGTGCTCAATAAATACGAATGACTGATTGATTGATTGATTGATTGAGTCAAACCCAAACTGCTCATGCAATTGCCCTGTCCTTCTCAGTTCTGGGGTGAGAGAGGTTGGGGAGGGCCCTCACTTTCTCTAAAAAAATAAATTCAAAGGAACTGGGTGCCCACTTCCACTTTGTGTTTTAATCTAGGAACCAGGTCCCAAAGAACTCCGCCTAGAAAACCTTCCACCTGGACCTGATGCAATTTATGAAACAATTAGAGAAGACCAGATGAAATACCATCCCGCTCCAGATCAACTGACTTTGTATTCAACCATCCAGCTGCCAGTTGAGTACTAACAGCCGTAGTCAATGCAGTTGGCCTCAAGATTGAGAAGGGCCTAGAGGTTCTTTGGCTAAATCTATATGCCTCCAGTCTGTGAAAACACCTGTTTCTTGCCCCAATCTGCACAGGGCAAAGATAAATGCCTGGCAACAAACTGGGAAGATGGCTGCAGAAGTGATGGATGGGTTAGTCATAGTTTAACCCTCATCAGACCTTAATCCATTAACCCACTCCACTAGACTTAAATTAATATTAATCCAAAACAGACTCTCCTCTAACTTCTCATATGAAGTGTGTGTGTGTGTGTGTGTGTGTGTGTGTGTGTGTGTGTGTGCGATGACTGTGTGTACAGAAACTAGGGCTATTGCTATTTTCTTTCTAAACTTTCAAAGACCATAGCGTTGATACCCAGTGGGCCGTGAATGAAGGGAAACTGTACTTGGGGGGAATCGGGTGGTGGGGGAGGGGAGAAACTGTTCCTCCCACAGAGAACAGAGGAGAAAAGTGGTCTCTTCCAAGCCAGAGAACACGTGTAGATTGCAAACCCTTACAAACAACAAATTTGAGCAAAGAAGGGTGGTATCCGCTAGCTATCATTCATTGTTTCATTCAATTGTATTTATTGAGTGCTTCCTGTGTGCAGAGCACTGTACTAAGTGCTTGGGAAAGTAAAATATAATAGACACATTCTCTGCCCACAATGAGTTTTACAGTCTAGAGAGCTTACAGTCTGTCAATCAGGCCACTCCCAATCCAAGTGAGAGCCAGGCCAAGGATGCCATCACAAGGCCAAAAATTCCGGAACGCATGTGAACTCCTAGGGCGAGGCTGGTAAGGTGGAGCCTTACAAAATCATTCTCAGAAGTTTGTAAATGGAAAAACCCAAGCAGCTGGGGGAGAGACAAATTGGGATAGCCTTGGCAGAGGACAATGGACAGCAACCCCCTCCTTCTGGCACCACCAGTTCACATTTTTTATTCCTAACCCACTCTTGAACATGAACTATCAGGTGTTTAGGGACTGGGCTAATAATAACTATGATAATTGTTAAGTGCCTAGTATATTCCAAGTACTGTTCCAAGTACCCCAAGTAGTGGGGTAAGTACAAGTTAATCAGGTTCCTGTTCCACATGGGGCTCACACTCTTACATGGCTTCCCATTTTACAGATGAAGCAACCGTAGCGCAGAAAAATTAAATAACTTGCCCAAGGTCGCACAGCAGACAATTGGTGGAGCCTGAATTAGAAACCAGGTCTTTCTGAATCCCAGGTCCTTGCTGTATCCACTAAGCCACGAGTTTGGGAGTTGTGTGTTGGGGGCTGAAAAAGTGGAGAGGGTCCCTTGAAAAAAGTCAAGAGAAGCAGTGTTGTCTAAGGGAAAGAGCCCAGGACATGGAGTCTGGAGACCTAAATGCTATTCTTGTTTCTACCACGGGCCTGTCTTGTGACTTTGGGCATGTCACTTCACTTGCCATGCCTCAGTTTTCTATTTGTAAAATCAGGATAAAATCATTTTTCTCCCTGAGCCCTGTGTGGGAGACCTGTGTCCAGTGTGATTATTTTGTATTTTACAGAGTGTTTGCACACAATGCTTAATAAATGTTGTCATTTTACTACTTGAGAGGGTAGGAAGAGTGAAATCAGGGAGGGTAAAGTCTATGCTTTCTATAGCTGTGGAGGCCACACTTTGACTTTAAGAGAGACTAAAATGAATCTAGTCATATTTTACTTTTTCTCTCCGCCTCCCCCATGCTCCTTCTTTGTCCCTACACTATGGAGGGCAAGGACTGGGATTATTTGCTTGGTTGTATAGGGCCCAAAGCAATGCCATGTGAGTTGGAAACTGAACAACTGTGCCTAAAGTAGGATACCCCAGAAATGAAAGCCTTTGTCAACCAGCGTAATTATGCAAGCACTTAGTACAGTGCTCTGACACAGTAAGCATTCAGTAAATAGTGACTGATTCATACTTTATAAACATGGTTTGACCTGAAGTCTGGGTATCCAATCCAAGGTACTAATTCTTAAAAGCATTTCAACCATATTGGTTATTTCCAATTATCATGTTTCCATGTCATTTAAATAATGCCTCTATTTCTCCAGGGATGTGGTGAGATTTAAAGATAAATGTGTGACATTAAGATCAGTGATTATTGGAAATAGGTGTTTAGTTTCATATTTCCTTGTTTAAAATAGAGATAATCACATGCTATATATTTAAAGGAAGTATTCATTTCTTGGGTAGGGTGAATCAAGGAAACTTGCCAGTGACTTTATATACTGGGAAAAAGAGTTGGTAATTTATCTTGGCAATCAGAAGTGTTAATAATTGTGTTTTATTATCTTTTATTTATTTCCGTTTTTGGTGCTTTGCTTTTGGGTGATATAATCAGCAGAAAGTTTCAATGTATTCGTTGTTACTGGGATGAGAACTAATAAAACTGATAGCAAATTTTCAAGTGATTACCTTGTGCTTTCCTTCATATGTCATAATTGTAGTAAATCTCCTCCAGGAAGCCTTCTCCAATTAATCTCTTATCTCCCCACCCACTGCATTATCTAAGCAGATGTTAGTCTTCCTCCTAAGCACTGAGGTATCACCCCACCCACACAGAACTTATGTATATATCCTTATACTGGGTTGCTTCTCCTACTTAAACTTTATTTTAATATCTGTCTCCCCCATTAGACTGTAAACTGGGAGCAGATGAGTCACCAAGGGAGTGAGTGTAAATCGAGAACAGAAGGGGTCCAAGAACTGAACTTTGAGGAACCCCTACAGTAACGGGTTGGGAGGGGGAGGAGGAGCCTGCAAAAGAGACTGAAAATGAAAGGCTGGAGAGATAAGAGGAGAACCAGGAGAGGACAGAGTCTGTGAAACCAAGGTTGGTTAGAATGTTGAGGAGAAGGGGGTGGTCCCCAGTGTTGAAGGCAGCTGAGAGGTCGAGGAGGATTAGGATAGAGTAGGAGCCATTGGATTTGGCAAGCAGGAGGTCATTGGTGACCTTTGAGAGGGCAGTTTCCGTGGAATGTAGAGGATGGAAGTCAGATTGGAGGGGGTCGAGGAGAGAGTTGGGATTGAGGAATTCGAGGCAGCGCGTGTAGATGACTTGTTCTTCTAACAAAGATATCCATCAAGGGGCCCCAGTGCCACACATCCAGAGAGGGGGCCCACCGCCCAGGGGTAGTTAAAAACCATTCATTCATTCATTCATTCATTCATTCATCCAATCGTATTTATTGAGCACTTACTGTGTGCAGAGCACTCTACTAAGCGCTTGGAAAGTACAATTCCTACCCAACAACGGACTCACAGTCTAGAAGACCAGAAATTCCAACCTAAATTCTCTCACCCTTCTCACTTCCAGACTGACATTATTCCTCATGGCATAGTGGATAGAGCACAAGCCTGGGAGTCAGGTGGTCATGGGTTCTAATTCCAGCTCTGCTACATGTCTGCTGTGTGTCTTTGGGTAAGTCATTTCACTTCTCTGTGCCTCAATTACCTCATCTGTAAAATGGGGATTGAGACTGCGAGCACCTTTGGGATAGGGACTGTGTCCAACTCTACTTGCTTGTATTCATTCATTCATTCAATCATATTTATTAAGTGCTTACTGTGTGCAGAGCACTGTACTAAGCACTGTACAGTGCCTGGCACATGGTAAGCACTTAACCAATGCCACAATTATTATTATTATTATTCAGGGGTGGGGCTCACAAGAGACTCCATCACAGACATGGACTCCCACGCCTCCTGCCTACCTTCCATCACCTCCTCCCCTTGGCATCTCCTTGCCTGAGGAGGGGGCTTCCCCACATGGGAGCAAGCATGTGCATTTGCAACTGCAGACCCTGGACACCTGTTCTCCCCAGCTACTTCATTGTTCAGAGGCTGCTATTTAGCATCTCAATTGTGATGAGGAGAAAGGGGATTTCTCCACTTAACCCTACTTTAGGGTCAGCCCTACTGCTGCTGTTGCATCCTCCTTGCAGTGTCCTTTGCTCCTGTCCAGGAATAGCTCAGTGGTTCGTGTTTTCCTAGTACAGTGTCTGTGAGAATGAGCAGAGAGGAGTGACTGAGGCAGGAACAAGAGGACAAGAACTCCCATTCTTGAGTTTCAAAAGTGCTTCGGCCCCACTGAAGACAGGATGGGCTGGAAAGAGAAAGAGGAGTCGGTCAGTCAGGGAGGGAAGGATTAATTCCACTTTCCCTATCCCACTTTTCTAGCATCCTCCAGCCACCTTCAATCAATCAATCAGTGGTATTTAATGAGTGCTTACTGTGTTGACAGCACTGTACTAAGCACTAGGGAAGCAATGTGGCTTAGTGGAAAGAACATGTATTTGGGAGTCAGACATCACGGGTTCTAATCGTGCTCTGCCACTTATCACCTGTAAGACTTTGGGCAAGTCATTTAACCTCTCTGAGCCTCAGTTATCTCATCTGTAAAATGGGGATTAAGACTGTGAGCCCTCCGTGGTAACAACCTGACTACCCAGCGCTTAGGAGAGTGCTTGACACATAGTAAGTGATGAATAAATACCATCATGATTATTATCATTATTACTACGGAGAGTACAATACTATTGATTGACTGATAGATTACAGTAGAGTAAGCAGCCATGATCACTGTTCATAAGGCGCTCCTTCTCTGTCTCCCCTTCCAATTTCCCCTTTCTACTGTTCTTATTCACTGCAGCAGTGGAAAGTCCAACACCTAAACGGGACATCAATAGTCATGCCTAACCTCCTCCAGATGTAATTGTTGTCCAGGCCTGGGGGGGACTGCAAGTCTGGAGCAGGGGAAGATTTAAGAGATCCACTTTAATCTATGGTTTTCAGTCCAAACCTGGGTTATCCCTAGCCCAGAGCCACAGGGAGAGGAGATCTTTTCCACATCCTATTTGGGATTGATGCAGACCCAACCCAGTCTTCCCAGGATGAAGCTTAAAATGGTTCAGAAATACAGATACTGGCCTTGCCTACCTAGGTTTGGTACCAGTTGCAGCCACACACAGACAGTTCCTTGCAAAGTTGCCCTATGGAAATGAAGTTTACAACCAATTCTGCAATGATGCCCTAACTTCTCCCCCTTACTTGAAACATGGGATTGCTAGGGTCACCCAAGCCCAGTTTTATGCTGACCAGCCCCAACTAGGATGGCTGGTCAGCTGGTTTATGCTGAAGAGTCTGGTTTTGGTATAAAATCAGCCACTTTTTCTTCCATTGATCCATTTTCAGTGCTGAGCCTCCCTTCCTGCTGCCCTTGACACCAAGTTCTGTGCCCCAGACTCTTCATCCTGACCTGGGAGGGGAATGCGAATGCTCTGGAGCAAATATTGGGGTGAGGTGGATCAAAGGGTATCCCGAAGAAATGCTTCAGTTTCCTGAAATTTATCTGGGGCAAATGGCAGCCTGATGTCATCTCTTTATGCCAATGTCCAACATAATGCTTATGTAGTTCCTTGCCTGGAATATGTCATGGCCATTGTGAACACCCTAGCCCCTATCCTAAGTTTCCAGAGGAGGCCTCAAGGTCCTTCAGTGAGGGAAGTCTCAGAACTGGGCCAGATTTGGTAGAGGGGAAAGAGGAACTGGAACCAAGGAGATACTGGTCTGGGAAATGGAGTAGGCAGGGGTGCCCATGAGATGGTCTATGAAGAGAGGGAAGGGTGTGGGAAGAGCAGAGCAAAGCAGGTGGGAAGAAAATTCCTGCAAAGGGAACTGAGATAGTGAGCTAGTAACTTCCCTGTTGAGATCGGATGGATTAGAATAGTGAAACTAATCCATTCTGAATCTATGGGGATGTGTCCAGGCTGTTCAAATGGATACTGGCTCTCAGCTATGTCACTGTGAGTAGGAAATGGGTCTACCAACTCTGTTGTATTGTACTTTCCCAGGAACACAATAAGTGCTCATTAAATGCCATTGCTTGTTTGCATATTGGAGTTTCAAAGATAAAGGAGCCCAGTTGACCCAAGAGCCCTCAGCTGGGCTATAAGCTCCCCTGCTTGGATGACCCTGTTAAACTCCTTCCCTTCGAATGATGTTTACAAGACCCTCTTGGAGAGTCAATTTGTATAAACAGAGAAAATAGATTGCTACTCTGCACTCTGGGAAAAACTTTAGGAGTGTCCGGATTCCAGACTGTATTCACAACTGCTAAACTGAAACCAGATTGATACTGAGAGTCTGTCTTCTCTCCCTTTCCCACCACTTGGGAGATCTAACATCTGGCTGACTGTAATAAAGGCCTTCCACCTGCCTTTAAGATAAATTCAATTCTCCCCAGAAGTACAGAATAGAGATCAGTGTCAAGAAGGCCCAGGAAACCCTAACAGAAAAGCAGCTCTTACATTTAAACAATTAGTTCTTGAGGCAAAATTGGTAACACGGAGGTCTATTTTTACATAACCCCAAGAAGTTCAAGGGTGGCTACTGGCCAGATCATTCCGGAACTGCTCTTCATCCTTTTAATTTACATTGTCCAAATCTGTCTGGCTCAACCACTGGAGAATGGATTTTCCCCTTCTAACTCTTGTTTGGGTGGAAAAGGGATTGACCTTGAAGATTTTTGGCTTCCCTGGACTCACCAGCTCAGGTCCAAATCCCAGCACTTCCATTTCAACCTCCCCTATCACTCCTCACCCACAGTGTGCCTCCTCTTCAAAATGAGGTGTGGGGAATGTCTCTAAATATTTCCAGTATCAAGGAGAACATGGATAAGCATTTTGCCACTGACTTCAGACTTCTAGTGCCCAAACCAATGATAAAATGGCTTGCCAGAGAACAGGTGCTTAGTACCTCTCACTTTTTTATAATGGGAAATAGAAGCAATCACTTGGTGGGCAGGAAATACATCTACCAACTCTTTTGTATTATACTCTCCCAAGTGCTCAATATAGTGCTCTTCACACAACGTGTGCTCAATAAATTCCATTGATTGCTCCCTGGAATTGGTCTGAGTCCCCAAAATCTGGGAAAGAAGACAGGCTTGGCGTGGCATAGTGAATAGATCAAGGGGCTGGGAGTCAGAAGATCATGGATTCTAATTCCAGCTCCACCACATGCCTGCTGTGTGACCTTGGGCAAGTTACTTCACTTCTCTGTGCCTCAAGTACCTCATTTCTTAAATGGGGATTGAGACTGTGAACCCCCCTGGGGATTGAGACTGTGAGTCCCATATGGGACACGGGACTGTGTCCAACTCGATTTATTTGTATCCATCCCAGCGCTTAGTACAGTGCCTGGCACAGAGTAAGTGCTTAACGAATACCATAATTATTAATTGTTTATTATTATCTGGGACAGTCAGAAGCAGGTGCCCTTCAGAAGGAGATACCTCCCATGGAACTCACAATCTAAAGTTCTTATCTTGGGGTATTTTTTAAGCCTGCTGGATACATAGAGGAGTTTTTTTCTTATCTCAAACAGATTAGTTACTCATTTCCTGGCTCCAGACACACATACCAAAGTAAATATTCTACTCAGGAGGTGAGAATTTTTCTCTTGTGGCTATTCACTCATAAAATTAATTACAATTGTGTGGTTTCTTAACTGTAAACTGAAGATACAGATAATAAGCGCAACATTACTAGCATGTGTCCAATTTTTACAGGCTTTTTTTTTTTAGCCACATAAATACAGGCTCGAGAACAAGTGCCATCCTGTGGGGAGAGAAAGAAGAGGCACTTCAGTTTAGAATCAGAGCAGTTTTTTAACTGCCCGGATCACACACACAGTACTTGCCCTCCCACTTGCTTCAGCAAGGTCAAATCAATCAGTAGTATTAAGCACGTATTGTGTGCAGAGCAGTGCACTAAGTGCTTTTCACAATTTAATGGGGCGAGTCAAGGAGCAGGGATTATTTGTGATGTGTAGCTTCAAATCCCTGCTAGCATGTAAATTCCTTCAGGGAAAGGATCATCATATTCTTTCTTCCAAAGGCTCCACGCAGAGAAACCACTCAAAAAGTGATTGATTCCCGGGAGGATACAGTAGTGGTAGAAGACAAAATTCCGGTTCTCAAGCAGTTTACACTGATAAGAAACAAACATAAAATAATTTTACAGATACAAAGGTGATCTAGGTAACTAGTAGGATATGCTACTAGTTAGGTGCTTAAATAATAAAGTAGGCAAATTGATACGTTCAGCAGTGCTGTGAGCATATGGGTCTTGACATCGTAGTTGGGAGGGATTGAAGGCGCATTTCTACTTCTAGAAGCCGCTTGGCGTAGTGGATGGACCAAGGGCCTGGGAGTCGGAAGGTCATGGGTTCTAATCCTGCCTCTGCCTCGTGTCTGCTGAGTGACTTTGGGCAAGTCACTTAATTTCTCTGGGCCTCATAAAATGGGGATTAAGACTGTGAGCCCCAAGTGGTGCATGGACTGTGTCCAACCTGATTAGCTTGTATCTACCCCAGTGCTTAATTATAATAATAATAATAATTCCATTTATTAAGTGTTTACTATGTGCAAAGCACTGTTCTAAGCGCTGGGGAGGATACAAGGTGATCAGGTTGTCCCACGGGAGGCTCGCAGTCTTAACCCCCATTTTACAGATGAGGGAACTGAGGCACAAAGAAGTTAAATGACTTTTCCAAAGTCACACAGCTGACAACTGGCAGAGGCGGAATTTGAACCTGTGACTTCAGACTCCAAAGCCCGTGCTCTTTCCACTGAGCCACGTTGCTTCTCTAATACAGTGCCTGGTACATTGTAAGCACTTAACAAATACCAATAATACAAAAAAAGATTGTTCAGGCTTTGATCCTAGTTGGTGATTTGACTTTTGAGGCTCCTGGCCAGCTATACTGAAGTCCTTAGGCCCTGAGAACCTCAAAGAGAGAGGAATTAATATCTACACAGCCACCTCTGCTCCACCTCAGTTTCCCTGGGTTATTTATTCCCTTGGAATAAACCATTCCTTTCGACACTCCTCCCAAGAAATTGTACCCCTCTCCCAATGATTGACCCTCACAAACTTTATTTCTTCTATAGCCAGGAGGAAAATTAATCTCCCTTTTCTCCAGTTTAGTGGAAAGACTATCCGTTGATCTTACCTGCCTCTGAGAGGACTTCCCTCCCGAACTAACTGCCAGAAGTGATTCACCTATCTGTGAACAGGTTTGGTTTAATTAAGGAATGAAAATTTCATAATACATTTTTCAGTTCAATTAGGAATTGAGATGAAAAGGCAAGAGAAGCAGACTTTAATGGGGACGAGAAGCAGCATGGCATAGTGGATAGAGTATGGACCTCGGAGTCAGAAGGTCATGGGTTCTAAGCCTACTCTGCCACTTGTCTGCTGTGTGACCTTGGGCAAATCACTTTGCTTCTCTGTGCCTCAATTACCTCATCTGTAAAATCGGGGTTAAGACTGTGAGCCCTATATGGGACAAGGACTGTGTTCAACTCTATTTGCTTGTACTCACCCCAGTGCTTAATATTGTGCCTGGCATAAAGTAAGCGCTTAACAAATACCACAGTTATTGGTACAAGAGCCTGGGCTTGGGTTTCAGAGGTCGTGGGTTCTAATCCCTGCTCTGTCACTTGTCAGCTACGTGACTTTGGGCAAGTCACTTCACTTCTCTGGGCCTCAATTACCTCATCTGTAAAATGGGGATTAAGACTGTGAACTTCACGTGGGACAACCTGATTACGTCGCATTCCCCCCAGCAATTAGAACAGTTCTTGGCACATAGTAAGTGCTTAACAAATACCATTGTTATTATTATTATCATCATCACATCATGATCACGTGAGCGGCACGACTCCATCACTCCGCAGTCCGGTGAGCGGCAGGGAATCCATCAAGCAGCGGTCATGTGGTTGACAGGCCACAATCAAGTGGTCTGTACTGCGCTATGCTTTGGTGGACACGTATTTCACATTGCATTGGGTAGAGCAACAATTCCCAGTTCTTTCTATGCAGGTTTTGCCCTCTCCTTCCATGGGCAATCAGCAGTTTTGGAGGAGAGAAAAAGAAATCGATTTCAGGTGCGAACAAGGCCACTGAAATTTAACGGAAGGGCAAAACAAATTAATAATAACGATGGTATTTGTTAAGCGCTTACTACGTGCCAAGCATTGTTCTAAGCGCTGGGGTCGATACAAGGTTATCAGGTTGTCCCACGTGGGACTCACAATCTTAGTCCCCATTTTACAGATTAGGGAACTGAGGCACGGAGAAGTGAAGTGACTTGCCCAAAGTCACACATCTGAAAAGTGGCAGAGCTGGAATTCTAACCCACGAGCTGTGACTCCCAAGCCCATACTATTTCCACTAGGCCATGCTGCACAGTAAGCGCATAATAAATGCCATTATTATTAATATTATTATTCTCATATTATGTCTTTACCTGGCCATGTGTGCCCACTCACCGGGGGTGATGATAATAATAATGGTATTTGTTAAGCACTTACTATGTGCCAAGCACTGTTCTAAGTACTAAGCACTTGGTATAGTACCCAGCACACAGTAAGTGCTCAATAAATACGATTGAATGAATGAATGGGGGACACAATGTAATCATGATAATCAACCCCCATTTTACAGATGAGGTAACTGAGGCACAGGGAAGTTAAGTGACTTGTCCAAAGTCACACAGCAGACAAGTGGTGGAGCCGGGATTAGAACCCACGACCTCTGACTCCCAAACCCGGGCTCTTCTGTAAAATGGGGATTGATTATCCTGATTACCTTGCATCCCCCCATTCATTCATTCAATCGTATTTATTGAGCGCTTACTGTGTGCAGAGCAGTGTACTAAATACAAAAATACAAAATTAGTTTTAGCTTTGCCAAAACGCCCCAAATCTCTTTCTCCCTGGGCTTTGTCCCTTCCCTCAGCTCACAGTCCCTGAGCAAAACGGGGCCCTTGGAAAAGAGGGAAATGCTGCGCCCTCCGGCCATCACTGGGCGACCAACAGGTTTTTCAAAAGCCCAGAACCGTTGATTCCAAGTGTGAATGAGGCAATTGAAGAGAATGTTGATTTCAAGTGTGAATGAGGCAACTGAAGAAGAGAGTGTTGATTGCAAATGTGAATGAGGCAATTGATCCTTAACAGATAAACCTGCATTTGCAAGGGCAGGGACGGGATTTTGTTACAGAGATAGAAGGCAAGAAGGCGATGGAGAGACAGACTCGGTAAAAAGGTACAGTTCCTATGTGCGATTGTACTTCCCATCTGAAACACCAGATTTTGAAGGTACATTGTGACTTCAAACCACTAATGCCTCACTCACTTTTGAAGGACAATGTTGGTTATTTCATATGATATTTAAAACAATTCAATATTGTGTGTGGAAGTAATTTTGAAACGAACAGAGAAGCGGCGTGTCTCAGTGGAAAGAATAGGAGCCTGGATTCTAAACCTGGTTCCATCACTTTGCTGCGTAACCCGCAGCAGGTCACTTAATTTTTCTGTGCCTCAGTTACCTCATCTGTAAAATGGGGACTAAATCCTCTTCCCTTCGACTTGGACTCTGAGCCCTTTGTGGGACCGATATTGTGTCCAACCAAATTATTTCCTACCTATCCCAGTGCTTAGAACAGCACTGACACATAATAACAAATACAACAAAAAATGAAAATTTGAAAATGAAGGTGTCCACAACCACTCTTAACACCTGTACAAATAATATTTAAATGTTCAATACATTTAGTTATCAGTACTACAATAAAATGTTTAAAATTTAAGAAGTTCCCGAGTTTCACAACACAAATTAAATTCATTTGAATCGGTAAGATATTTTTAATTTATAAATTTTAACCCGCATGAGGTACTTCTCTTTATAAGATTATACGAATGTGATCCTATTTATGTATAAATATATACCCTAAAGTTTGCTTGAAATCTTGGAAGACCAAAAAAAAAAAAAAAAAAGGAGTTTAGCCTTCCCAGTTTCCGGTGTATTTAAAAGGCTTTTCTGACACTAGCTTCCAGTAGTCTTGACCCATTCTCAAGCATGGTGGCCCAGAATATGTTGAACAAGATTGGAGCTACCATATAGTCCTGTTTGACCACAGTGGAGATGTGGAAAACATCAGAAAGAGCACATCTAGTGAGATTAGGTAGATGACTGATAGAAAACTCATTTGAGGGCCAGGAATGTGTCGCAACTCTATTGTATTGTAGTCTCTCAAGCGCTTAGTACAGTGCTCTGCACACAGTAAGCACTCAGTACATACCATTGGTTGATTGGTTGAAATAACAAAAAGGTACCCGAGGGATCAGAAAGAGCTGTTGCAGTTTCCAACAATGCCTTACCTTCCAAAGGGAGAATAGATTAAATGGTGAAAAATATCTGCCTCATTGTTCAAGATTTTATTACTTTCTTCATGAAATATAGTATGAACTACTTAACATTTGGCAGTTTCCTCATTACATCCTTTGTTTTGTGGAAGCACAAGGGTTAAGGTCCTGCATTTGCCGCCCCCCACAACCTCCCCCACCCCCACTCCCCACCTTCTCCTGGAGCCATTTCAGCTCTAGGCCTACTTAATCGCCTCCTTAATAATAATAATGTTGGTATTTGTTAAGCACTTACTATGTGCCAAGCACTATTCAAAGTGCTAGGCGGGATGCAAGGTAATCAAGGTTGTCCCACGTGGGGCTCACAGTCTTAATCCCCATTTTACGGATGAGGGAATTGAGGCACAGAGAAGTTAAGTGACTTGCCCAAAGTCAAACAGCTAAGTGGCAGAGTTGGGATTTGAACCCATGACCTCTGATTCCTAAGCCCGGGCTTTTTCCACTGAGCCACGCTTGCAGCATGGCCTAGTGGATAGAGTACTGAGCTGGGAGTCAGAAGGACCTAGGTTCTAATCCCGACTGTGCTACTTGTTTGCTGTGTAACTTTGGGAAGTCACTTCACTTCTCTGGGCCCCATCTACAAAATGGGGATTAAGGAAGGGAGCCCTATGTGGGACGGGGTCTGTGTCCAACCTGATTACCTGTATCTACCCAATCCTTATAACAGTTCCCATCCTTCCTAGCAGTATCTTCAGAGGAGATCTCCTTCCTCCTTTCAAGTCCCAACCCCTCCACCTGTGCTTCTGACCCCATTCCCTCTCACCTTATAAAAACTCTCACCCCTTCCCTCCTCCTCTCTTTAATTTCCATCTTCAACCACTCATTCTCCAACGGCTTCTTCTCTTTTGCCTTCTAACATGCCCACATCGCCTCCATCCTAAATAAGAAACCTCCCTTGACCCCACTGCCCCCTTCAGTTATTGCCCCATCTCCCTCTTACCCTTCCTTTCCAAACTCCTAGAGTGAGTCATCTATGCTCGCTGCCTCGAATTCCTCTCCTCCAACTCTCTCCTGGACCCCCTCCAGTCTGGCTTCCGTCCCCTACACTCTACCAAAACTGCCCTCTCAAAAGTCACTAATAACCTCCTTCTTGCCAAATCCAATGGCACCTACTCTATCCTAATCCTGCTCCTCCTCTCAGCTGCCTTTGACACTGTCAACCATCCCCTTCTCCTCAACACATTATCCAACCTTGGCTTCACAGGCTCCGTCCTCTCCTGGTTCTCCTCTTAATAATGATGGTAAGTTATTTTTAATTTAAAAATTCTAGCCCACAGGTTCCACTTATTCAATGCCTTCTCTTTTAAGAGCAACTCTTCTGGTTGAGCAGTTTTGAAAGAGTTCATGATATACCGAAGGGTTGATGTGAAAAAAACTTTATTTGAGAAACAGGTCACATTGAAAAATTTCAACAAGGATACTCATTACTTCAAAAGTCTGACTGATGTGGTGCTCTTAGAACAGTATTACTTTTGCAACTTTTCAACTCAGTTTCATTGACTAGGGTACTGGAGTCATTCAGAATTTCATCACGATCATGGTGGCTCCTTGTCTTCTGCTTTTCCGAAATGGATCTTTTCTTCTTCCTGAAATCTATTAATAAAGGCTGTTAACTGGATGATGTTCTCCAACTCAGAAAAGGAAACACAAGGTTAGGGTTAACCTGAGCTTTAGAGCTAGTTGTGGTCAGGGAATGTCACTATTTATTGTTGTCTTGTACTTTCCCGAGCCCTTAGTGCAGTGCTTTGCATACAGTAAGCACTCAGTAAATATGATGGAATCATTGAATGAATGAAAAGGGCATTGAAGTCTCCCTGTGGTGGGGAGTCTCCAGACACAGACAGACCCTGCAGGGAAAAAACCCAGTTGGTGTCCTGTTTGCTGGAGCTGTAGTTCACCATCTTGAAAAAGTCATGCACCCACCCTACATTCTAGACTTCAGGTAAGCTGTAGTTCAGATCGAAACCCTTATTTAAGGGATACAATAATAATGAAGATGGCATTTATTAAGCACTTACTATGTGCAAAGCACTGTTCTAAGCACTGGGGAGGTTACAAGGTGATCAGGCTGACCCATGGGGGGCTCACAGTCGTAAACCCCATTTACAGATGAGGTAACTGAGGCAAAGAGAAGTTAAGTGACTTGCCCAAAGTCACACAGCTGACAATTGGCAGAGCTGGGATTTGAGCCCATGACATATGACTCCAAAGCCCGTGCTCTTTCCACTGAGCCACACTGCTTTCTAAATCCTGCTTAAGGCGGGAAGGAAATGAATTTTGGTGCTGCTCCAAAAGCTTCCTTGAGGATTAGCTAGAATCCTGCTTTTAATTGGGAGCCTAAAAGGAACAGCAGGAAATGGAGGTTTTAAAGAAGGAGCTACATGCCTTCTCTTCCTAAGTGGCTTTCTCAGAAGTGTCCAATTCCCAGTGGTTTCTGGTGTAATCACCATGATGTAACCGCACCATTCCAGAAACCTCTGGGACCACTTGGAATGACTGTAGTTAAATTATCAGATGCCTCAGCCACTGCCAGCAGGGCCATGATGGTGAGATCCTTGGTGCTGTACTCTGACCCGTAGAGATGGAGCTTGCTCTGGTCCTGTCAGGGAAGGCAGCAGGTGACCGGGGGTGGTGGTGGTGGTAAATCTTTCTTTCCGGTCGCCCTTCCTCTATCCCACTCTCTGCCTCTCTCTCTTTGTCCTTCTTTCTAGGTCAGACCACATTTCATTTGGGGGGATCTTGTAGGGGATTTTGATAAATTTGGAGGAGGGGAAGTAGTCATGGTATTTATGGAGAGCCTACAGAATGCACAAGGCACTAGGAAGATGTAAGAGAAACACAAGACACATTTCCTGCCCATGTCTACCTACTTCTCTCATTCTCCCCTTTCCCCTCCTCCAGGGCATCTCCTCAATGGACAAGTCCCCTGGACCTACACTGTCATGATAGTTTTGAAGAACCTTCTGGGTCTGGAGGTCTAGTGCCACCCTGTGATGGTCTAATTTTGGATGGGGGTGTTGTACCTCTTTGGGCTTCTTTATCATAGGAATCATGTAACAAGAACAGTCAAGTGGTGCTAACAAGAAGTTCATTCATTCATTAATTTAATTGTATTTATTGAGCGCATACTGTGTGCAGAGCTTCCAAGCTCCTAAGTTCTTGGGACGGCCAAGTTGGCAACATATAGAGACAGTCCCTACCCAACAACGGGCTCACAGTCTAGAAGGGGAAGATGTACTTTGAAATAAAGATGAAATGAAGATTAGAGAATCAGCATGGCCTACTGGAAAAAGCAGAGGCCTTGGAGTCAGAGGATGTGGGTTCTAATCCCAGCTCTGCCACATATCTGCTGTGTACCCTTGGGCAAGGCAATGAACGTTTCTGTGCCTCTGTTGCCTCATCTATAAAATGGAGATTAAAATTGTGAGCCCTGTGTGGGGAAGGAACTGTGTCCAACCTGATGATCTTGTATCTGCCCCAGGGTTTAGCACAGTTCCTAACACATAGTAAGTGTTTAACAGATACCATTTAAAAAAAAAGAAGAAAAAAGATATACTCAAACTCTGGATGTGTGTCTCAAAGGGGAGCCCTATTATACCCCTTCTCCCAACTTTGAAAGTCTCTCTCTTTGTCTCTCTCTCCCAAATTTCGACATATTTTTGACTCCACCCTTGGTGACAGAACCTAAATTCCACCTTTATGACTTGCCTTATTCCAAAACATGGTTATAATCACTTGCACGTTTACACAGTTTCTGTTCTTATTTTATGGAATTTGTTGAGTGCTTACTATGTGCCAGACACTATACTAAATACTTGGGTAGTTACAAGCCCTGTTAATAATTATGGTATTTGTTAAGCATTTACTATGTGTCAAGCAGTGTTCTTAGCGCTGGGGTAGACACAAGGTAATCAGGTTGTCCCACTTGGGGCTCACAGTCTTAATCCCTATTTTGCAGATGAAGTAACTGAGACACAAAGAAGTTAAGGAGCTTGCCCAAGGCCACACAGTAGACAAGTGGCGGAGGCAGGATTAGAACCAACTTCCTCTGACTCCCAAGACAAGGCTCTTTCCATTAAACCACACTGCTTCTGGGCTCATAGTCTTAATCTCCATTTTACAGATGAGGTAACTGAGGCTCAGAGAAGTGAAGTGACTTTCCCAGGGTCATTCAGTGACAAGTGGCAGAGCTGGGATTAGAACCCAGTTCCTTATGACTCCAAGACCTGTGCTCTATTCACAGGCCATGATGCTGATTCGAATTTTACATGCCTTTTTTCCCCTCTAACCTGCCTCCTCTTTTTTGGCTATATATTTTGCTATATTGTAATAAGAATAACTGAAGTATTTATTAAAGGTTTACTATTTACTATGTGCCAAGTACTGTTTTAAACACTGGGGTAGAAACAACCTTATCAGACTAGACACAGTCCCTGACGCATATGGGGCTCCCAATCAAAGGAGGAGGGAGAACAGTTATTGAATCTATTTCACAGAAAAGGAAATGGAGGCACTGAGAAGTTAAGTGACTTGCCCAAGGTCTCCCAGCAGGCAAGTAGCAGGGCTGGGATTAGAGCCATGCTGCTTCCCCTCACTGGACATAGATTCTGTCTTAGAACTCTATGCTTGTAGGTGTCTTTTTTCCCCCTTTGACCTCAAAGACGATTATGCCAACTAGTCTGCTTTTTGCAACACATTATAACCATTATGGCTTTTGCATCCTTGTCTTGGTGTTCAGTGAGAGACACGGGCTCATTATAATCAATTGGGTTGGAACACTTCAAAATAATACTTACATATGACAAAGAGGACTAGGAAGGGAATGAAGGTTACCAGAGCTGGAATGGCCAGGCTGAATGTCAGGTGAGAGAGGTCAGAGCAGCCTTGTCCTGTGTCAGAGAAAAGAGAGAATGAGACTGTAGCCTGTGAGATCGGCCTGAGATATGTTCACAGTCAACTAACCAGAGCGAGCTAAACAGATTCCATTTTGAAAAGGCCTGCCATCTGCTTTGTTATCCAGGAATTGTTACATGCTCTTACTTGCTTATGTATGGGTAATGAAAGACTTGTAATTAGAGGCCACAACTTGCAAACATGGCCCAAGGTTGCACTTTACAGGGACTAAACATCTCACCCAAATTATCCGAAACCTTCTCCGCCTGCCTTTTCCATAGAATGTTGATATGTAGGTTAGGGTCCAAGCAGAAGAAGCTTGAGGTTATTCATTACAGGTAGATAATCTTTTCCAAAACATGACAGTGATACGGTTTACTCGCCCTGTTGGTCAGGGGCATAAAAATGTGCGGCTTCCACTTCTACATTCCCCCAATAAAAGGCTTATGCACCTGGGCATGAGGCTGCTCCTTGCAACCTGGAGGGGAGGTTAGGACAGCCCGGAGTGTTCTCGATTTACCCAGGGACTCCTGGTGCAAGGCTCTGTAAGAGACCCGCTGAGTACTTGAGAGGAAAAGGGGTCTATCTGGCATAGAGGTGGGTGCATGCTTGCGAACTGCCCCGTGGTGGGGCGAGACATTGAGACCCTAGGGGATGTAATTGATGCCTTTTGTTCGAAGTTTGGGTATGTAATAACATTGCCTGTGGGACCCTGGGGGGATGTAATATCCTTTGTTCGAGATTTGGGTATGTTTTGTGTAATGGATCCATAGCTTTGTTGTAGGTTTATATATTTGAAAGTCAAAGTGTTTTTTGTAGGTTTACACATTAAAGCCATAGTTTTTGTAGCAAGACTCAACGTGTCCATTTGTTTCTTTCTTCTGAGCCTGGATCTAAGTGCCCACGGACGAAACCCCTCCTTCGTGGTGCATCATAGGCTCACCACCTGCAGGGAACGTATTCACCAGCTCTGTTATATTCTACTCTCCCAAGTGCATAGTACACTGCTCTGCATGCAGTAAGCGCTCAATAAATGTGATTGATTGATTTATCTTTTTGACTGAAGGGAAACAGGGTTAAGAGATTCTGGTCATTAACAAGTCTGCACTTACCTTGGAAGTCGTAGATGGTTCTGACACTAAAAGAGACTGATATCACCAACAGGATTATACCAATAAATGCTGTGGCACACAAGGTCATTGGAAGAGCTGGAAGGAGAAGGAAAAATGCTAAGTGTACTGATATAAGCTATTAACACATACCAGCAGGACATGAAAATTTTGGCCACAGAGTAGTGACAGTTACATCAGTGGATGCAAAAAGCTTACACAGATATGAGCCAGTAATTTAGGAAATGTTGAAATAACGGACCTGGTCATGAAGTGGATTTATGGTGAAACTGAGCCTAATGAAGATGTTTTGAATTTACATTTTTTTCTATAGGTGTAAGTAGACTGTATTCAGGGGAGCTCAAAGTGGACTGAGGGGAGAATGGAAAAGACAGATAGAAAGAGGAAACATAGTAGAGAGAATAATAATAATAATGATGGCATTTGATTAAGTGCTTACTATATGGAAAGCACTGTTATAAGCACTGGGGAGGTTACAAGGTGATCAGATTGTCCTACATGAGGGACAGAGAGAAGAGAAGAAGAGAAGAGAGACAGGGAAAGAGTAGGAGAGGTAGAGAGACAGAGAATGGGGGTGGGGGTGGTAAGAGGGCTGTGGTGGAACAAAGAAGAGGAAATAGAAACAGAATGCCTTATCTTTACACCTAAACCCTGTCTTCCACTTTCCCATCACTGTAGACAGCACCACCATCTTTCCTATCTCCAAGTCTTCAACCTTGGCATTACCCTTGACTCATCTTTCTCATTCAACTCACATGTTCAGTCTGTCACTAAATCCTGTCAGTTCAACCTTCACAACATCACTAAAATCTGCCCCTTTCTCACCATTCAAACTGCTACCACGTTAATCTAAGCACTTATCCTATCCTTCCTCTACTCCCCACTCCAGTCTATACTTCACTCTGCTGCCCGGATCAGAGAAGCAGCGTGGCTCAGTGGAAAGAACACGGGTTTGGGAATCAGAGGTCATGGGTTCCAATCCTGGCTCTGCCACTTGTCAGCTCTGTGACTTTTTGGGCAAGTCACTGAACTTCTCTGTGCCTCAGTTCCCTCATCTGTAAAATGGGGATTAAGACTGTGAGCCCAATGTGGAACAACCTGATCACCCTGTATTCCCCAGTGCTTAGAACAGTGCTTTGCACATAGTAAGTGCTTAACAAATACCATCCATCATCATTATTATCATTTTTCTACAAAAACGTTCAGTCCATGTTTCTCCACTCCTCAGGAACCTCCAGTGGTTGCCTGTCCACCTCCATAACAAACAGAAGCTCCTTACTATCAGCTTTAAAATACTCAATCCCCTTGTCCTTTCCTACATCACTTTGCTGCTCTTCTAACTACAACTCAGCTCGCACACTTTACTCCTCTAATGCCAACCTTCTCACCGAACTTCAATCTCATCTGTCTCACTGCTGACCTCTCACCCAGGTCTTGCCTCCATCCTGGAACACCCTCTCTCGTCATATCCGATAGACAGTTACCCTCCACACCTTCAAAGTGCACATCTACCTTTAATAGACACATATGTAAGAGGCCTTCCCTAAACCCTCATTTCCTTTTCTCCCACTCCCTTCTTCATTGTCCTATTGGCTCTTTTTATTCACTCCTCCCTCAGCCCACAGCACTTATGTACATATCCATAGTTTATTTAATAATTATGGTATTTATTGATGATGATGGTATCTGTTAAGTGCTTACTGTGTGCCAAGCACTGTTCTAAGCACTGGGGTAAATACAAGGTAATCGGGTTGTTCCACATGGGATTCACAGTCTTAAGCCCCATTTTACAGATGAGGTAACCAAGGCACAGAGAAGTTAAGTGACTTACCCAAAATCATACAGCTGGTAAGTGGCAGAGCCAGGATTAGAAACCACAAACCCTGACACCCAAATCCATGTTTTTGCCACTAAGCCATGCTGCTTCTCTATTAAGCTCTTACTATGTGCCAAGCCCTGTTCTCAGTGCTGGGGTAGATGCAAGGTAATCAGGTTGTCCCACATGGAGTTCACAGTCTTAATTCCCATTTTACAGATGAGGTAACTGAGACAGAATTGGCTTGCTCAAGGTCACATAGAAGACAAGTAGTGGAACCGGGACTAAAACCCCTGTCCTCTGACTCCCAAGCCCGGGCTCTTTTCCACTTGCTGTCCTCCACGCTGACTGGATAGAGCACAGGCCTGGGAGTCAGAAAGTCATGGGTTTTAATGCCCGCTCTGCCACTTATCTGCTGTGTGTCCTTGGGCAAGTCACTTCACTTCTCTGGGCCTCGGTTACTTCATCTGTAAAATGGACACTGAGTCAGTGAGCCCCATGTGGGACAAGGACTGTGTTCAACCCAATTTACTTGTGTTCACCCCAGTGCTTAGGACAGTGCCTGGCACAAAGCCCTTTGGCTTTGTAAGCCCTTTGGCTTAACAAATACCATTATTATTATTATCTTATTATTTATTTATATTAATGTCTGTCTCCCCCTCTAGATTCCAAGCTTATTGTGGGCAGGGAATGTGTCTACCAACTCTGTTATATTGTATTCTTTCAAGTACTGCTACTTATTATTAGTACTACTGTGGTATTTGATAAGCACTTACTATGTGCCAAATACTATTCAAAGCACTGGTGTAGACACGGGGTAATCAGTTTGGACACAGTCCTTGTCCAGCTTGGAGCTCACAGTCTTAATCCCCATTTTACAGTGCTTATTACAGTGGTCTGCACAGTAAGCACTTAATAAATATGATTGGTTGAAAGGGAAGAAAGAAAGGAGGAAGCAGAAATTAGATGTATACACTCTCTCTCTCTCCCTCTCTCTCTCCCTCTCCCTCTCCCTCTCCCTCTCCCTTTCCCATCAAGAAACCTCCACAGAAGTGGCCCTGATCATGGAAGCACAGCTGGTAGCTTCCCAGTCACCACAGCGAGGATCACATCATTGTTGGAGAAACTCTGCTGAGGTGGGATCTAACAGAGAGATTTCTCCTTGCTCCAGGCCCACCACAATTGACTTCCAAGTAACACTCCCATCTTCCTCATAAGGGACAATTTAAACCTGGTGCGTATTCAATATTGTTGGCTGACTTTGGCATTTTGCTCTGACACGTAACTGTCCTTCCATCCAGAGGCTGTTCCTTTCAGAAAATCCAGGTAGGAATATTTGTTTGTTTTATGGTATTTGTTAAATGCTTACCACGTGCTAGACACTGTACTAAACTCTGGAGTAGATACAAAGGTGTTGGGTTGGACACAGCCCCTGTTTTGCATGGGGCTCACAGTCTTAATCCCCATTTTACAGATGAGGCAACTGAAGCACAGAGAAGTGAAGTGACTTGCACAAGGTCACCCAATAGACAAGTGACAGAGTTGAGATTAGAATCGAGGTCCTTCTGACTACTAGGCCTGTAATCTAGCCACTGGGCCAGGCTGCTTCTCAGAATGGGAACTCAATGTTGAAGACACTCACAGAGCTTCATTGTTTGCTCTTCACCTTATCTAGCCTGGAGTTACTGGTCTAAGTAACCCCTTAATTTTACCTTATTCCCCTGCCAGGGAGAAAACTGCCTTTCTTCCTTAGCCTTCAGGAGGGGTAGCATAACTAGAGGGGCACTTTGGGGAGATTCTCTACAAAGAAAATCCTCTTTCATAGACTCTGAGCCCCATGTGGGACAGGAACTGTGTCCAACCTGATAAACGTGTATCTACCCCAACGCTTAGACCAGTGCAGAACACATAATAAGCGCTTAACAAACACCATAAAAAAATTACAGCCTTATTCAGAGGGAGAGCTGGGCTACTAGAGCTAGAGAAGGAGGTTAGGTTAGAAGAATCTCAGGCAGTTCCAAAGAATGAGAACGAGCCTGAGTAACTTAAATATCACTTACCTATTCTTTGTTTATTCTGCTTAAATAGGAGGAAAAGGAAAACTGAGGCAGAGAATCCAAAAATTACCACGGCAACAGCAGCACATACCAGAGCCCACTGAAAATTGGATGGGAAACCTACATTATGGGAAAGAAAAAAAAACATTATTGTATTAAGTGCATGGGAGAGTTCAGAGTAAAAGATTTTGTAGACATGCACGTGGCTTAGTGGAAAGAGCCCGGGCTTGGGAGTCAGAGGTCATGGGTTCTAATCCCAGCTCCGCCACTTGTCAACTGTATGACTTTGGGCAAGTCACTTCACTTCTCTGGGCCTCAGTCATCTAATCTGTACAATGGGAATTAAGACTTTGAGTCCCACATGGGACAACCTGATGACCTTGTATCCCCCTAGTGCTTAGAACAGTGCTTGACACATAGTAAGCGCTTAAACTTTTAGACTGTGAGCCTGTTGTTGGGTAGGGATCATCTCTGTATGTTGCCGACTTGTACTTCCCAAACGCGTAGTACAGTGCCCTGCATACAGTAAGTGCTCAATAAATATGATTGGATGAATGAATGAATGAACAAATACCATCATCATCATCTCCCACAAAGAGCTTACATCCTAAAACAACACATCTTGGAGGTCTGTGCAGCCTGCACTGGGCCCAAAGACCCAAGAACCATGCTCAGAATGCAGTAAATGCTCAACAAATACCATTGATTTAATCAATTAATTTCATATTAATATTTGTCTTCAAATTAATGTCTGTCTCCCCCTCTAAGCTGTAAACTCATGATGGGCAGGCAACGTGTTTGCTAATTCTGTTGTATTGTTCTCTCCCAAGAACTTACTACAGTGTTCTACATATAGTAAGCACTCAATAAATATGATTGATTAATTGGAAATTGATTATGGAGAGCAGTTAGTTCCAGACTGTCCCCTATGGAGGTCCATGCTGGCTGTTTTCTGTGCGCTGGGATATGTTTTGGATCAGGTCCAGTTGATCCAACTGACTTGGAGTCCCCACCAGACTGGGCACTGAGGATCTGCTAACCATGAACCAAGAAAAGGGGTAAAAGAGAAGCAGCATGACCTAGTGGAGACATCCCAGGCCTGGGAGTCAGAAGGACCTGGGTTTTAATCCCAGCTCTGCCAATTGCTTGCTGTGTGACCTTGGGCAAGTCACTTTAACTTCTCAGTGTACCAGTTTCCTCAACTGTAAAATGGGGATATCTGTCCTTCTTCTTACTTAGACTGAGCCCCATGCAGGACAGGGAATTCATTCATTCAATCATATTTACTGAACGCTTACTGTGTGCAGAGCACTGTACTAAGTGCTTGGGAAGTACTAGTCGGCAACAAATAGAGACGGTCCCTACCCAACAACGGGCTCACAGTCTAGAAGGAATGTGTTTGACCTGATTAACTTGTACCTACCCCAGCGTTCAGAACAGTGTTTGACACATAGTAAGTGCTTAAGATACTCCATTAAAAAAGTAAAAAAGGAAACGAGTACGTGTTCCAAATTTTGAATCTATATAGTTAATACCTATGGCTAAAACAATCCCCTTTCTCTGCATAGATGGACTTTTGGTAGAGTGCTGTAGTATCTAGTGCAGGGATGATGGAGTCTCCAGTTGGCAATAATGGATGAACCTCACCTCTGAGACTTCAGGACCGAGAACCCATGCAAAGGAATGGATTATAGTACTAGTGGTTATAGTGCCATTTTACAGATGAGGAAACTGAGGCATAAAGAAGTTCATTGAGTAGCCCAAGGTCACAGGAGACAAGTGGCAAAGCCGGTGTTAGAACTCAAGTCTCCTGACTTAACTAGTTCCCCTATCCCTAATCTACTTTGATGTCTGTCTCCCCCTGTAGACTGTAAGTTCCTTGTGGGCAGGGATCATACCGGTTGCATTTGTACTTTCCTCACATTTAGTACAATGTACACAGTAAGCGCTTCAACCATTAGAAGTGGAAGAATCAGGATTAAGCCTAGGTTATAACAATTACAATAATGATGGTATTTAAGAGCTTACTATGTGTCAAGCACTGTTCTAAGTGCTGAAATGAATGATCAGTCCCCTCCTCTCTCCATTGTTGTTATTATTATGTTATTTAAGAGCTTACTATGTGCCTGGCACTGTTCTAAGCACTGGGGTAGTTACAAGGTAATCAGGTTGTCCCACGTGGGGCTCACAGTCCTAATCCCTATGTTACAGATGAGATAACTGAGGCACAGGGAAATTAATTGGCTTGCCTAAGGTCGCACAGCAGACAGGTGGCAGAGCCGGGATTAAAATCCATGTCCTCTGACTCCCAAGCCCACACTCTTTCCACTAAACCACGCTGTTTCCTATCTGACTCAGGCCTATGCTCTTTCCTCTAGGCCAAAGAGGTTACTCGTACTTGAGCGATCTACCCAAACTGATGTCAATTGGCAGAAAAAGTTGCTAAAATTCAGCATTTACCTTCCACAGAGACATTTAGAGAAGCTTCCTGCCACTGGATTTCATTGCTGACATTGCAGGAGAATGACCCACAGTCTGATCTCTCAAGTTTTTTTATAAAGAGAACGCTCTGGTTGGCAGAAAATTGGTAACATTTCTCAGGTGGCAGTGGTTGTCCATCCTTCATCCAAACAACTGCATCCACTTGGCCTTCTGCCACTTCACAGGATAGTGTAGTAGCGGAACCTGTGAGCATGGTGGTGATCCTCATCTGGGGTTTGGAAATGGGTTCTGAAAAAGAGTCAGTTATCATATAAGCGAACAGGCTCCCCACGGCCCAGTTGGGACAGAACAGAAACAGAAGCTAATGTCAGGTGACAGACAAGTGACATCAGAGAGGGCGAGAGATTGGTGGGCAACTATTAGAGAAGTGCCCTCAGACACCAGAGATAGGGGAAGAAAACCAGGGGAGGATTTTAGAATACTAAGAAGGGGAAAGAGTTGCATAGAGGTATCGATGTTATGAGCCCCATGATGTATGCCCCAGTGCTTAGAATAGTGTTTGCTGTGCTTTTACATATATCTATATATCTATATATCTATATATAGATATATATATATATTTGCAGGAATGAGCAAAAACTTTTTTAGGATATTTGGTATGTGCTTACTATGTGTCAGACACTGTACTAAGCACTGGGGTGGATACAGGGTTGTCAGGTTGGACACAGTTCCTGTCATTCATTCATTAAATCATATTTATTGAACACTTTCTGTGTTCAGAGCACTGTACTAAGCACTTGGGAAGTACAAGTTGGCAGCATATAGAGATGGTCCCTACCCAATAACAGGCTTACAGTGCCACATAGAGCTCAGAGTCTTAATCCCCATTTTACAGATGAGGTAACTTAGGCACAGAGAAGTTAAGTGACTTACCCAAGGTCATACAGCAGACAAGTGGTGGAGTCAGGATGAAAACCCAGGTCTTTCTGACTTCCAGGACTGTGCTCTATCCACTAGGTCATGCTTCTTTCCTGTGTGTATTATTTCTCCAGCACGGGTAAGTTTTGATACTGACTCAGAGAAAGAACGTTGGCTGATACTAGTAACTGGAATTTCCTATGAATTTATTATATGCCAAACACTGTAATAAGCACTGGGGTAGATGTAAAATAATCAAGTCAGTTACAATGTCCGACTCACATGGAGCTCAGAGGTATTTACTTACTGTTTCACAGATGAGGAAACCAAGGTGCACAGAAGTTGAGCAACTTGCCCAAGGTCACAGAAAGTAAATGACAGAGCTGGAATTGGAACCCAGGTCCACTGTCTCCCAGGCCAATCTTTTTTCTACTAGGCCATGCTGTTTCCATGATGAGTAAATGCGCCTCACTCCCATCCTCATGTCTCTCCCCACTTCAATCCATACTTCATGCTGCTGCCCGGATTGTCTTTGTCCAGAAACGCTCTGGGCATGTTACTCCCCTCCTCAAAAATCTCCAGTGGCTACCAATCAATCTGCGCATCAGGCAGAAACTCCTCACCCTGGGCTTCAAGGCTGTCCTTCACCTCGCCCCCTCCTACCTCACCTCCCTTCTCTCCTTCTACAGCCCACCCCGCACCCTCCACTCCTCTGCCGCTAATCTCCTCATCATACCTTATTCTCGCCTGTCCCGCCATCGACCCCTGACTCACATCATCCCCCGGGCCTGGAATGCCCTCCCTCTGCCCATCCGCCAAGCTAGCTCTCTTCTGCCCTTCAAGGCCCTACTGAGAGCTCACCTCCTCCAGGAGGCCTTCCCAGACTGAGCCCCTTCCTTCCTTTCCCCCTTGTCCCCCTCTCCATCCCCCCCCATCTTACCTCCTTCCCTTCCCCACAGCACCTGTATATATGTATATATGTTTGTACATATTTGTTACTCTATTTATTTATTTATTTTACTTGTACATATCTATTCTATTTATTTTATTTTGTTAGTATGTTTGGTTTTGTTCTCTGTCTCCCCCTTTTAGACTGTGAGCCCACTGTAGGGTAGGGGCTGTCTCTATATGTTGCCAACTTGTACTTCCCATGTGCTTAGTACAGTGCTCTGCACACAGTAAGCACTCAATAAATACAATTGATGATGATGATCCTTGGAAGCAATAAATATTATATACTGGGTGGACTAGACTGCAGCTATTGGCAATTCCTCTTCACTTGCTCTGTGGCTCACAATTCATTATTATTATTATTATCATCATTACTATCATTACTGTCATTATTATTATTTTAATGGTATTTGTTAAATGCTAACCACGTGCCAGACACATTACTAAGCTCTGGGGTACTAGACTGTTCCCCCTTCTAGACTGTGAGCCCACTGTTGGGTAGGGACCCTCTCTATATGTTGCCAACTTGTACTTCCCAAGGGCTTAGTACAGTGCTCTGCACACAGTAAGTGCTCAATAAATACAATTGAATGAATGAATGAAAGCTAATCAGGTTGAACACAGGCCATGTCCCACATAGGGCTTGCAGTCTTAATCCCCATTTTACAGATGAGTTAACTTCCCCAAGGCCACACAGCAGACGAGTGGCAGAGGCAGGATTAGAACTCAGATCCTTCTGACTCCCAGGCCTGTGTTCACACTGCTTCTGCTCTAGTCGTTTCAGCTGTGGCGATGCCACCACCCACAGGATTTAGACTGTAAACTCGTTGTGGGCAAGGAATGTATCTGTTTAGTATTATATTGTACTCTATGAAGTGCTTAGCACAGTGCTCCGCACACAGTAAGTGCTCAATAAATACAACTGAATGAATGAATGAATACTTAGGCTGCCAAGGCATGTTGGGGCTAATTCCACCCTCCAGTCCCTGCTCTGAATCTGCCCTTGCTACAGTGTTCTGCACATAATTAGCACTCTATAAATACCGCTGATTGATTCACTTACTGATGACTTTCAGTAGAGTTTTCTTGGCTTCTTTTTCATTCAGATCGATAACAACTTTGTAGATGCCACTGTCAGTCTCTTGCACGTTCTTCAACAGGAGGGAGCTATTCTCTGGATTGAACTGGACTCGGCCATTGTAGGGTGGGTGGACGGTCATTCGGCCTGTTAGGTTACTGTGCTCCACAATGACCTGGAGGGGGATGTTGCTGATGAATTCCCACTGGACGAGTTGACGGGGGTGTATCTTTACCGGTGCAGAAAGGAATACAGACGAACCCACAGTGACTACTTTTCTCTCTTGATATTCCATTGCCTCTGTGGGCCAGTAGGAAACCTGCCATATCACTAGAGTGGAGAGGAAGACAAGAGAAATATTTTTTCCTCCTCTTTACCCTATTAAAAATGGGATATAAGCCTTTATCTTCAAGAACACTGTTCATTTATTCATTCAGTCATATTTATTGAGCACTTACTGTGGGCAAAGCACTGTACTAAGTGCTTGGGAGAGTATGATACAACAACAGACACATTCCTGCCCACAACGAGCTTACAGTCTAAAGGGGAGGCAGACAATAATATAAATTAATTAATTCATTACAGATATATACATATATGCTGCGAGGATGGGAGGGAGGATGAATGAAGAGCAAGTAAGAACAGTGCAGAAGGGAGTGGGAGGAGAAGAGGGCTTAGTCAGGGAAGGCTTCTTGGAGGAGCTGTGCCTTGAATTCATTCAATCGTATTTATTGAGCGCTTACTGTGTGCAGAGTACTGTACTAAGCGCTTGGGAAGTACAGGTTGGCAACATATAGAGACGGTCCCTACCCAACAGTGGGCTCACAGTCTAGAAGGGGAAGACAGAGAACAAAACAAAACATATTAACAAAATAAAATAAATAGAATATGTACAAGTAAAATCAATAGAGTAATAAATATGTACAAACATATATACATATATACAGGTGCTGTGGGGAAGGGAAGGAGGTAAGGTGGGGGAGATGGAGAGGGGGCGGAGGGGGAGAGGAAGGAGGGGGCTCAGTCTGGCTTTAAAGTGGGAGAGAGCAATTATCTGTCTGTGCCAGATTCTTTATCATCATCAGTATTTTGTTGAGCATCTGCTATGTGTGGAGTGGATAGAGCCTGGGCCTAGCAGTCAGAGGACCTGGTTTCTAATCCCGGCTCCACTACTTGTCTGCTATGTGACCTTGGGCAACTAACTTAACTTCTCTAAATCTGTTACCTCATCTATACAATGGGGATTGAGACTGTGAGTCCTTATGGAACATGGACTGTGTCCAACCTGATTATCTTGTGTCTGCCCTAGCACTTAGTTTAGTGCCTGGCATAGAGTAAGCACTTAACAAATCATTTCAGAACTGTAGCATATACAAGAAATGGAAGACTGGTCTCAGCCCTCAGGCAGCCTAAAATCAAATGTTGCCCCTGCCTGCTGTGTCAACTATACACTTGACTGTGTATCTCTTAAGCACTTTGATACTTATCCCAGCCCCAGGGTACTTATATAAATATCCTGATTCTTTGTTATTTCTGCTATGGCTTTAATGCCTAAACCTACAAAAGCTATGGCTCCAATGCACAAAACATTCACAAACCCCAAACAAAAGTTATTACATCTTCTAGGGGTCTCACGAACAAAATTATTACATCCCTTACATCTCACAAAGTTTTTAACTTCTCTAGAGTCCTACAAACAAAGTTACTATATCCCCTAGGGTTCCACGGTCTCGCCCAACCATGGAACGATCCACACAACTGTACCAACCTCTATCCCAGATGGACAGGACCTCGAACCCCTTTTCCTCTCTAGTACTTGGGAGTTCCTTTACGGCACCTCGGACTGGGCATCCCTGGGTAAGCCGAGCACACGCCAGGCTGTCCCAGCTTCCCCTCTGGGTCACAAGGAGCAGGAGCTTACACAGGTGCACATGGCTTTCATGGGGGCGGAGCTGGGGGGAATGGATGTGGAAGCTGGGCATCTGTATTCCATTGATCAAGCGGGTGAGAATACACATTAAAGCTGTAGTAAGACTCAGTGTCCCCCATTATTTCTCAAACGGGAAATTGTTTCAAATAAATACCCTTCTACAACAGTGCGCAAAGAGGGAATCTGGAGATTTGCTCATGTGCATTGTCCTTCTTCTATCCCGCCAAGCAGTAATTTGGGATCACTAAAGATGACCTTCCCCTCTAGTATGAACTGAAGAAAAATGGGATATCAGACTGAGTTGGAAATCTCTTACTCCCCCATGTCTCCACCTAACAGCTTTCCTGGTGCTAGAAGGAATTGTCTCAGGTAACACTCACCATCCCAGACAGTTCCCTCTTCCTCCCCTTACCTCTTCTCCTAGACTCACAACCAAAACCCTGGAAGCTCTTTGAATTTATTCCCAGGGGCTGTCATACATACACATAATTGGGATCATCACCCAGAGGCTCTGCCTCCTCTTCTGTATAGTGTTCTGTGTAAGCATTGGAGCAGCAGTGGGCACAGCTTTAGCCAGGACATCTGGAAGAGAAATAAAAGGCTGTAATTTGCTGGCTGAAGGAGGCCTTTTGGATTTGATGTTAGTTTAACTCAGTGGTCTATGGTGAGCAAAATATGAAGCATCCTCCTACTTGAAAATGGAGGCTCGACCACTGAGCCTTCTCTACTCAGGAAGGAGAATAATCTACTGGAGGAGTAGTAGTAGTAATAATAATAATAATAATAATAGTATTTGTTAAGCGCTTACTATATGGCAAGCACCATACTAAGCCCTGGGGTGGATATAGGCAAATAGGGATGGACGCAGTCCCTATCCCATGTGGGGCTTACACTCTCAATCCCAATTCTTCAGATGAGGGAATTGAGGCCCAGATAAGTGAAGTGCCTTCCCCAAAATCACACAGCAGGCATATGGCAGAGCTGGGATTAGAACCCATAATGTTCAGATTCCCAGGCCCATGCTCTATCCACTACTCCATGCTGCTGCTACTACTCCTTAGTAGTAGTAGTCAAAGAGAAGCAGCATGGCATAATGGAAAGAACACAGGTCTAGAAGTCAGAAGGACCTGGATTCTAATCCTATTTTGCCACATATCTGCTGTGTAATCTTGGGCAAGACACTTCACTTCTCTGGGCCTCAGTTCCCTCATCTGTAAATGAGGGGTGAACTCTGTGAGCCCTTTGTTAGCCAGGGACTGTGTCCAACCTGATTAACTTGTATCTGCCCCAGAGCTTAGAATAGTGTTTGGTTTAGTAAGTGCTTAATGAGTACCTTAATTATTAGTAGTAATAATAGGATTTATTGAGCACTTACTATGTGCAAAGTATTAAGCACCAGGGAAAACTAGATGCTGCAAAATAGATAAGGTTTCCTGCCCTCCAGGAGCTCACAATTTTGGAATAAAGTGGGCTGGGTGGTGGAGATAGGGTGAGGTTCTATATTCTCTTGTGTGAAAATCTACTGGTGGTATTTTCAGAACAACAGTCAGTCTCAGTTTCATCATACACAGGTCCTAATGAGAATATCTTTCTCCCTGAGGTCTCAGTGGCCCTGTGGATTGTCTCCAAGCTTGTGACCACAGACAAACATTTTCTCCATTTTCATCTGTCAGGCAGAAAAAAACCAAATCAGTCCATTAATCAGTGCTGTACTGTACTCTCCAAAGCTCTCAGCTTTTACTGTTTGACTCATTTATGAGGTAGTTTGGGCTTCTGGAAATATCACAGGTCAGGGAGTTACCAAACCATAGTTTTCCCCAGCTTCAGAGCACTTCTGAGATTAGTCATTCAACGGCATGTATTGATCCGTTTCTCTGTTCGGGATACCATATTAAGTACAATAGGAGAGTGCAATAAAGTAAGTAGACTTGATACCTGCTCTCAATTATCTTATAATCTGGAGGGTTAAATAGACATTAAAATAAACTGCAGATAGGAAAGCAACAGAATATAAAGATATATACATATATTCTGTGGGCAGAAGGGATGGGTTAGTACTGCAGTGCTTAGGGGTAAGGATTCAGTTGCACAGGTGACATAATAAGTCATGATGCAATTATATTCATAAGTGTAGTGAGGGGGAGTTGTCAAAGTTATTTTGTTGATTTGGGTAATTTAAAAAATGGAGACGTGTTTGAAAAAAGCACATTTTTAATTAAAATTATCTGTTTTTCCAAGAAACACTGACAAAATCCTAGAATAATTTCAAATAAAACACTAGTTCTGTCAGCATCATTGCAGGCAGGATGTTTTTCCACGAAGCTGAATCCTTGTAGAGTTGTACACCAGCTATGCCTGAATGAGACCTACTGGGCATCTTGAATGCTGCTTGCACTTGCTTGCTGCTTGGTCAGCACAAAATATTTAAGTGTTTGCCTGCTGTGTGCCCTTGGTAAGTCACTTAATTTCACTGGGCTTGTTTCCTCATCTGTAAAATGCTTTCCCTCTTCCCTGCCATTTGGGGCAGGGAATGTGTCTGACCTGATTATCTTGTACCTTCTCCAGTGCTTTTGTACAGTGCTTGGCACAAAGTAAGTCCTTTACAAACACCTCAATTGTTATTATTTCTATAATATCACAATAAAAACCATGACAATAATAATAACTATAAAGATGAACACAGCCATGTTTGAACCAGGTTTGGACATATTCTGGCATCTCTGATGTCTTCCAATTTTTGGTGTTTTGCTGAGGGAATCAGTTTCAGGCATTTCTGAAAATAAGCCTGAACATATGGCCGACAATTTTCCAAAAGTAACCTAAGCCTCACCACAGGCCTGAAAATAATAATAATAATAATAATAATAATAATAATAATAATAATAATAATAATAATACTGGTATTTGTTAAGCGTTCACGATTTGCCAAGCACTGTTCTAAGCTCTGGGGTAGTTACACGGTGATCAGGTTGTCCCATGTGGGGCTCACAGTCTTAATCCCCATTTTACAGATGAGGTAACCGAGGCAGAGAGGAGTTAAGTGGCTTGCCCAAGGTCACACATCTGACAAGTGGCAAAGCCTGGATTAGAACCCACGTCCTCTGACTCCCAAGGCCATGCTCTTTATATCTCCTGAAAATGAAGGTAACCTAATGAAGACGTGGCCATAGTGCTTCCTATGTGCCAAGCACTGTTCTAAGTGCTGGGGTAGATATAAGTTAATCAGGTTGGACACAGTCCCTGTCCCACATGGGGCTCACACTCTAATCCCCATTTTACAGATGAGGTAATTGAGCCACGGAGAAATGAAGTGGTCACAGAGCAGGCACATGGCAGAGCCGGGATTAGAATGCGGGTCCTTCTGATTCTCAGGCACGTACTCTATCCACTGAGCCATGCTGCTTCACCCATGTGGCCCTCACTGCCTTAGTCCTTGAATGAACTTCTGTGAATAAATAATTGCTCTTAGGCTGCTGAGATTAAACTAATTCCCAGCAATCCATACCTCAATAATTTTTCAGTTATTGGGCAAAATGTAATCCATCTCTGGGGTACAGACCTTGACCATACAAGGAGACTTCCCATATAACTAGGGTCCAGTAAATTCCTCCACCACAAAACAAACCCAACGATGAGAAAATCATGTCCCCTCCAGAGGAGGGTCCTAAATCAAAGAGCTACAGCAGAGCAGCAGGTAACCACTCCTATTAATCCACATGTAGACTGGGCATTAAGTCTGTACTTTCGCTTTCTTCCCTCCCTGATTCTCCCCGCAAATGCCGATGGAAAAGAATTTTTTTACTAATGGAAGGGATGAGAAGATTAATTTGTTGGAGTTTTTTTTTGAACTCTTTAGAATTTTACATCCCAGAGGGTAATTCTGTTTAAATATTTAAAAATATTCAAATTGCTTCACCCATATTCTCCGATAAACTACCTGAACCCGCAATGATCAAGGAGTAAGATGAAGCTCAGGGCTTACCTTCAGAGATAATTTACAGCATGAGTTTACAGGAAGCCATAGCAGCAGTGTGTTGTTGAAAAGGAGGAAAACCAGAATGAAAGGAAAAATAAACGGCAGCTCCCGCCTTAACCGTTAGAAGAGGATATGGGTGGAGCTAATCCACACATTGAAAGCTGGTGCGAAAAACAGATTTTTTCATTATTATTATTTGTAATCATCATCATCATCATCAATCGTATTTATTGAGCGCTTACTATGTGCAGAGCACTGTACTATGCTCTTGGGAAGTACAAATTGGCAACACATAGAGACAGTCCCTACCCAACAGTGGGCTCACAGTCTAAAAGGGGGAGACAGAGAACAAAACCAAACATACCAACAAAATAAAATAAATAGGATAGATATGTACAAGCAAAATAAATAAATAGAGTAATAAATATGTACAACCATATATACATATATACAGGTGCTGTGGGGAAGGGAAGGAGGTAAAATGGGGGGATGGAGAGGGGGACGAGGGGGAGAGGAAGGAAGGGGCTCAGTCTGGGAAGGCCTCCTGGAGGAGGTGAGCTCTCAGTAGGGCCTTGAAGGGAGGAAGAGAGCTAGCTTGGCGGATGGGCAGAGGGAGGGCATTCCAGGCCCGGGGGATGACGTGGGCCGGGGGTCGATGGCGGGACAGGCGAGAACGAGGTACGGTGAGGAGATTAGCGGCAGAGGAGCGGAGGGTGCGGGCTGGGCAGTAGAAGGAGAGAAGGGAGGAGGCGAGGTGATGGAGAGCCTTGAAGCCCAGGGTGAGGAGTTTCTGCCTGATGCGCAGATTGATTGGTAGCCATTGGAGGTTTTTGAGGAGGGGAGTGATATGCCCAGAGCGTTTCTGGACAAAGATAATCCGGGCAGCAGCATGAAGTATGGATTGAAGTGGAGAGAGACACGAGGATGGGAGATCAGAGAGAAGGCTGGTGCAGTAGTCCAGACAGGATAGGATGAGAGCTTGAATGAGCAGGGTAGCAGTTTGGATGCAGAGGAAAGGGCGGATCTTGGCAATGTTGCGGAGCTGAGACCGGCAGGTTTTGGTGACGGCTTGGATGTGAGGGGTGAATGAGAGAGCGGAGTCGAGGATGACACCAAGGTTGCGGGCTTGTGAGACGGGAAGGATGGTAGTGCAGTCAACAGAGATGGGAAAGTCAGGGAGAGGGCAAGGTTTGGGAGGGAAGACAAGGAGTTCAGTCTTCGACATGTTGAGCAGTAATCGTGTTCGATTTCGATTGAGCACTTAATATATGTGCAAAGCACTATACAAAGAGCTTGAGAGAGTCCAATGTAACAGCAGACACATTCCCTCTAGTATTAGTAAAAATTTTGTAGTGCTGCCATTTTTAAGAATGATCATGTACTGACTTTATTAATATTTTTTGAACAACTGAATTCCAAAGTGATCTGGATTTTCCTATATTTACCTAAGCTTGAGCATAGGGATTGTTTTTACTAATTCTGTTGTACTCTCCCAAGTGCTCAATACAGTGCACTGCACAAAGAAGCCCGATAAAATTGTAACTTAAAAGTATTTTTAAACTACTCGGCTAAAATGATGAATAGCATGATCAGAAGGGAAGATGGAAATGCATGAACCAAATATGACTGTGTTGCTAGTAAATCCAGGCTTCCAACTATAAGTGTGTTTGTTAGCTGTAACACGAGGTGAACTATCAAAAGTTAAATGTGACTTCTGTTTATGATTTCACATCTCATATTTATTCAGGTTCCTTTTGTTCATAAGGTCATTTTACAGGTGCTGTATTTTGCATTTTTCCTTGTAGCAAGTAGGTGGAAAAGCCTCTATTGCAGTCCACTGGCCTCACCAAGTGCACATAACTCAAATACAGAGCCAGGTTCCTGTAACAATGCATTAAACTCTCCAGGGCACCTCAAATCAACTAACAAACCGCTACTAACTTGTGGCAGCTCAGGTATGGCATGTCAATGCAATGTAAATATTACAAGTTGTAGAGGTGGTTTCTTTGATGCTTAAAGACTAGCAAGATAAAGTGGCTTATACTACTCCTCTGACCTATGCATGTTTTAGACTGTGAGCCCACTGTTGGGTAGGGACTGTCTCTATATGTTGCCAACTTGTACTTCCCAAGCGCTTAGTACAGTGCTGTGCACACAGTAAGCGCTCAATAAATACAATTGATTGATTGATTAACTGGTATCTCTTTGCAACACTTTATGTGGAAATTTCGGTTCGCCCTAAGTGACCAAAAGATACATTGTTTTTTTCCATGGCAAAATTTCCTTTAAGAAAACAAATTAGTCACATACCTGAGTACAACTCCTCCTTAAAATATAGTTACTGCTTACTATATTTACTTAGTACTATTTTGGGAAAAAAAACTGTTCTGAATTAGATATGGTGAATTATGAATCTCTGTTGCTTTATTCCTTTAACATAATTTTCCCAATTACTTTCTTTAAACCCTTTCAATTATTTTTTTTAATGTAATACTACTTTTCTCCCATAGTTAAATCATTTATTAGCTAAAATCCAGTCCTATACATCAGATAAATTTTGATTTATTTTTGTAGTGGTCTTCCCATTATAAATTATATATTATATTCTTTTAGATTTCACATGAAAAATTAGATTGAAGGTACTATGACTCCATTTTTTTAAAGGACACTTGCATGAACCTGTTTTTGGAAACACTAACGAGGAAATATTTAATCCTTTTGTACTTGAACATAGGTGCAGTTTTTGCTACAATAACTGGAGGATTTTAATCCAAATAGTATATTACTTTGGAGGAGTCATATGTAATTTTATTACTTCTAGAACAATTTTTTTTCCTGGTATTCCCTTTTGAAAACTTGCTCCACTACCCTTTTCAGTTTATCATTTCATCTTTTGGGAAAGCTTATTACTTTACTGTAATCTGCATGTTTATGAAATGTTGCATGCTTAAGTTTGACTCTTAAAATGAAGTTACCTAAAAATTACTAATACCTCATTTTGCTTGTAGATGCTTCGATAAATATTGGTTACATTTCATCTTTAATTATTCAGTTCATTGGCCTCTTAAATTAGAGGAGCAGTGTGGCTCAGTAGAAAGAGCCCGGGCTTTAGAGTCAGAAGTCATGGGTTCAAATCTCGGCTCCACCAGTTGTCAGCTGTGTGACTTTGGGCAAGTAACTTAACTTCTATGGGCCTCAGTTACTCATCTGTCAAATGGGGATGAAGATTGTGAGCTCCCCGTGGGACAACCTGATCACCTTGTAACCTCCCCAGCGCTTAGAACAGTGCTTTGCACATAGTAAGCGCTTAATAAATGTCATCGTTATTATTATTCCCTGCCCACAACGAGCTCACAATTTAGAGATTCATGATAAAGTCTAGCACATTTTTGCCCATTGGAAACATTAATAAGGCAAAAATCCTACTGGATGGTTTATAATGATGTTTTCTCATCGGCTGTCTGCATAGTTTAAATTACAACTAAATTTCTCCACTGCTTAAGAAATTCCAGTGGTTGCCCATCCACCTTCATATCAAACCAGAACTCACCATTGTCCAAAGAAAGCAATCACCTTGCCCCCTCCTACCTTACCTTGCTAATCTCCTTCTACAACTCAGCTTGCAGACTTAGCTCCTCTAACGCCAACCTTTTCACTGTGCCTCGACCTCATTCTATTTCATTGTCGACCTCTCACCCATGTCCTGAACACCCTCCCTCCTCGAACCCAACAATGACTCTGCCCTTATCATCATCAATCGTATTTATCAATCGTATTTATTGAGCGCTTACTGTGTGCAGAGCACTGTACTAAGCACTTGGGAAGTACAAGTTGGCAACATATAGAGACAGTCCCTATCCAACAGTGGGCTCACAGTCTAAAAGGGGGAGACAGAGAACAAAACCAAACATACTAACAAAATAAAATAAATAGAATAGATATGTACAAGTAAAATAAATAAATAAATAAATTAATAGAGTAATAAATATGTACAAGCATATATACATATATACAGGTGCTGTGGGGAAGGGAAGGAGGTAAGATGGAGGGATGGAGAGGGGGACAAGGGGGAGAGGAAGGAAGGGGCTCAGTCTGGGAAGGCCTCTTGGAGGAGGTGAGCTCTCAGTAGGGCCTTGAAGGGAGGAAGAGAGCTAGCTTGGTGGATGGGCAGAGGGAGGGCATTCCAGGCCTGGTGGATGACGTGGGCCGGGGGTGGATGGCGGGACAGGCGAGAACAAGGTACGGTGAGGAGATTAGCGGCGGAGGAGCGGAGGGTGCGGGCTGGGCAGGAGAAGGAGAGAAGGGAGGTGAGGTAGGAGGGGGCGAGGTGATGGAGAGTCTTGAAGCCCAGGGTGAGGAGTTTCTGCCTGATGCACAGATTGATTGGTAGCCATTGGAGGTTTTTGAGGAGGGGAGCGATATGCCCAGAGCGTTTCTGGACAAAGATAATCCGGGCAGCAGCATGAAGTATGAACTGAAGTGGAGAGAGACACGAGGATGGGAGATCAGAGAGAAGGCTAGTGCAGTAGTCCAGACGGGATAGGATGAGAGCTTGAATGAGCAGGGTAGCAGTTTGGATGCAGAGGAAAGGGCGGATCTTGGCAATGTTGCGGAGCTGAGACCGGCAGGTTTTGGTGACGGCTTGGATGTGAGGGGTGAATGAGAGAGCGGAGTCGAGGATGACACCAAGGTTGCGGGCTTGTGAGACGGGAAGGATGGTAGTGCCGTCAACAGAGATGGGAAAGTCAGGGAGAGGACAAGGTTTGGGAGGGAAGACAAGGAGTTCAGTCTTCGACATGTTGAGCTTTAGGTGGCGGGTAGACATCCAGATGGAGATGTCCTGAAGGCAGGAGGAGATGCGAGCCTGGAGAGAGGGGGAGAGAGCAGGGGTAGAGATGTAGATCTGGGTGTCATCAGCGTAGAGATGATAGTTGAAGCCGTGGGTGTGAATAAGGTCACCAAGGGAGTGCGTGTAGATTGAGAACAGAAGGGGGCCAAGCATTGAACCTTGGGGAACCCCCACAGTAAGAGGATGGGAGGGGGAGGAGGAGCCTGCAAAAGAGACTGAGAAAGAACGACCGGAGAGATAAGAGGAGAACCAGGAGAGGACGGAGTCTGTGAAGCCAAGGTCAGATAACGTGTTGAGGAGAAGGGGGTGGTCCACAGTGTCAAAGGCAGCTGAGAGGTCGAGGAGGATTAAGACAGAGTATGAGCCGTTGGATTTGGCAAGCAGGAGGTCATTGGTGACCTTTGAGAGGGCAGTTTCCATGGAATGTAGGGGACGGAAGCCAGACTGGAGGGGGTTGAGGAGAGAGTTGTTCTTGAGGAATTCTAGGCAGCACGTGTAGAAAGCCTTGTAGGCACACCTCTTCCAAGAGACCTTCTCTTATTAAACTCTCCTTTCCTCTTCTTCCACTCCCTTCTGCTTCTCCCTGACTTGCTCTCTCCATTCACCCCCACCACCAAACTAGCCCCACAGCACTTATGTACATATCTGTAATTTATTTATAGTACTTTCTGCTGCCCCTCTAGACTGTAAGATCGTTATGGGCAGGGAATATGTGTTTTTATTATACAATCCTAGGTGCTTAGTACAGTGCTTTGTACACAGTAAGCGTTCAATAAATATGATTGAATGGATGAATTGAATGAATGACAATCACCATACCTTCCAATCAGGGGTGACACTGGGGAAGGGCAGCAGAATTTTCAGTTAAAAGTCACATGACACAGTCCACATGCATCCCAGGTTCCTGGCAGAGGAAAACTTCTTTACTATGTCTTTCATATCTCTCCTGGAGCAGCTACTCTATCCGCCTTTTGGAGCAAGATAAAGTCTAGGGTGTGGTCAGCTGGGCTATGATGTGGGAAGAGTCTGATTAGTAGCTGATGTCCCCTCCCTGCCTGGCAGTGAAGTGGAAGGTGGGGTGGGTGGAGGAAAGAAGCGTAGGCAGGCAAGTGGTGAATAGCATTTGAAATTATTTAAATTATGCTTGTCTCTCATTTTCAATTAGTCAGGAGTCTGTTAATAGGAAGCTGCCTGTGTTTTTTATGTTTTGACTATGTTTTTCCTATCTCTCACGAAGCCACCTCTCTGTGCTGCTCTGGGTGTAAGACTGAGTGTGGAGCTTTTGTGAGGGAGGAAAATGAAGGGTTCCAAGCCTTGTCAGTCAATTGTGTTTACTGAGCGCTTAATGTGTGCAGAGCACTGTACTAAGCACTTAGGAAACCACCCGCTTTTTGACTATGTCTTTCATTTCCCTCCAGGATACACCTCTCTGTATCACTTCCAGGGTAAGATGGAGGCTGGGCCATTTGTGAGAACTGATATGTTGCTCAGACAAATTTGTAAGCCAACCAAATGCCTCTTTATGAAAATCACACCACCGTGGTAGACTCCCTCAGATGAAGGCTTTTCTCTCTCCTGAGGGTCTTGGGCTGATCCCATGGAATATTGATAAATCCAGAGCTTGATCCCAAGGTCAGCTCTCCAGGAGATACCTGTATTCCTAGACCATCTACTGACATCTACCTTCTTGTGGCCCTTGTGTGTCTCCTGAGCATCTCTCACTGAAGCTGGAGGAAAAATAGAATAGTAGTAGTAGTAGTAGTAGGTAGAAATAACAGAAGTAGTAGTCGTAATAACAGCTGTTACTAAGTGCCCAATTGGTATGCCACACTGTAATAGGCCCTTAGGAAGTACAGATAAAATGCAGTGATGCATTCTTTGCCCACAGAGAGCTTATACTTCAAAGGGGAAAACAACAGAGCTGAGACAGGCCTTAAAGAGAGTGGTGGAAGCCATTTTACTTCTCTGGTCCTTAGTTTCCTCATCTATAAATGGAGATTAAATACCCATTCTCCCTCCCCCATTATCCTTTGGTCAAGGATAGTGTCTGATCTGATCGTATTGTATCCTTCCCAGTGCTTAGCAAAGGGCTCAGCACATAGTAACTGCCCAACAGTCATTATTGTTATTATTGAGGGCAGAGTGATAATAAAGTAAAGGAAAGGCTCACAGAGAAAGGTGGGCAGGTGGGAGGGGATAATAGGAATATTAGGAAGGAAGGGAAGAAGGGAGAACAAACCCTGAGGTGAAGGGGAGAGGAGAGAGTGATGATCATGGGGGGGAGGGTAGAGATACTGAATAGCCACGCTATCACCACTGACCAGATGCCCTTCTCTTTCAAGGATTCTCACACCTATCTTGAGAACCCTGGCACAGAGGGAATGCAGACCCACCCAACCCCACCTATTTTTCTGGCAAGGCTCAATGAGCGCTGGCTCTGGAGGACCTTCAAGAATCAATTCTTTACTGACAGCATCGGAAAGGGTCCTGTCAACTATGGGCAGTGTTACTGCCCCACCTTGGCACCTAAGCACTCTAATAAGAATTATGGTACTTGTTAAGTGCTCACTATGTGCCAAACACTGTTCTAAGAACTTGGGTAGATACAAGTTAATCGGGTCGGACACAGTCCCTGTCCCACATGGGGCTCACAGGCAGAAACTCCTCACCCTCGGCTTCAAGGCCGTCCATCACCTCGCCCCCTCCTACCTCACCTCCCTTCTCTCCTTCTACAGCCCACCCCGCACCCTCCGCTCCTCTGCCGCTAATCTCCTCACCGTGCCTCATTCTCGCCTGTCCCGCCATCGACCCCCGGCCCACGTCCTCCCCTGGGCCCGGAATGCCCTCCCTCTGCCCATCTGCCAAGCTAGCTCTCTTCCTTCCTTCAAGGCCCTACTGAGACCTCACCTCCTCCAGGAGGCCTTCCCAGACTGAGTCCCTTCCTTTCTCTCCCCCTTGTCCCGCTCTCCATCCCCCCATCTTACCTCCTTCCCTTCCCCGCAGCACCTGTATATATGTATATATGTTTGTACATATTTATTACTCTATTTATTTATTTATCTTACTTGTACATATCTATTCTATTTATTTTATTTTGTTAGTATGTTTGGTTTTGTTCTGTCTCCCCCTTCTAGACTGTGAGCCCGCTGTTGAGTAGCGACTGTCTCTATGTGTTGTCGACTTGTACTTCCCAAGCGCTTAGTACAGTGCTCTGTACACAGTAAGCACTCAATAAATATGATTGATTGATTGATTGATTGATTAATCCTCATTTTACAGATGAAGTAACAGGCACAGAGTTGACTAAGGTCACACAACAGACATATGGTGGAGCCAGAATTAGAACCTAACTAATTCTGACTCCAGGGCTCTATCCATTAAGCTATGCTGTTTCAACCACCCGGGACACTTATGTATATGTTAACGTATATAGACTATTATTTAAGCAGTGTGGCTCAGTGGAAAGAGCACGGGCTTTCGAGTCAGAGGTCATGGGTTCAAATCCCTGCTCTGCCAGTTGTCAGCTGTGTGACTTTGGGCAAGTCACTTCACTTCTCTGGGCCTCAGTTACCTCATCTGAAAAATGGAAATTAAGACTGTGAGCCCCCTGTGGGACAACCTGATTGCCTTGAAGCCTCCCCAGTGCTTAGAACAGTGCTTTGCCCATAGTAAGCACTTAATAAATGCTATTATTATTATTATTATTATTATTATTATTATTATTTAAGCAGCATGGCTTAGTGGAAAGAGCATGGGCTTGGAAGTCAGAGGTCATGGGTTCAAATCCCAGCTCTGCCACTTGTCAGCTGTGTGACTTTGGACAACTCACTTAACTTCTCTGTGCCTCAGTTCCTTCATCTGTAAAATGAGGATTAAGACTGTGAGCCCCAGGTGGGACAACCTGATCACCTTGTATCCTCCGAAGTGCTTAGAACAGTGCCTTGGCCATAGTAAGGGCTTAAATGCCATTATTATTATTATTATTGTTTAAGCAGCATGGCTTAGTGGAAAGAGCATGGGCTTGTGAGTCAGAGGTCATGGGTTCAAATCCCAGCTCTGCCACTTAGCTGTGTGGCTTTGGACAACTCAACTTCTCTATGCCTCAATTCCCTCATCTGTAAAATGAGGATTAAGGCTGTGAGCCCCAGGTGGGACAACCTGATCACCTTGTATCTCCCACAGCACTTAGAACAGTGCTTTGCACATAGGAAGCGCTTAACAAATGCCATCATTATTATTATTTAAGCACTCACTCATCCCCTATTTGTAAATTTGTCTCCCTTGTTAAATTGTCAACTGTTTGATGGCGTGTCATTCCTTTCAAGTACTTAGTACAGTACTCTGCACACAGTAGGCGTTAAATCAATATAGTGGATTGATTGATTGAATGTTTGGAGAGGGCATTGGACGTGGGTTAAAGAGGTTAAAAAGAGCTTCCCACAATCGAGCCTCGCTTCAGTTCCCCTGCCACTTTACGCCAAAACTCCTCCAGCCTGCTCTCTCCCCAATAATTTGACTTCTGCTCAGGAGAGAAGTGTTCATGCTTTTGATGATAATGATGATGGAATTTATTAAGTGCTGATTATGTCCCAAACACCATCATAGATATAGAATAATCAGATCAGACACAGTCCCTGTCTCACTTAGGACTCACAATCTAAGGCATAGGGAGAACAGTATTTTCTACCTTATTTTAATAACCTCCTGACCTCCTTGTTGCATTAATATAATAGCCAAGTCCCCTGGTGCTCCACAGAATTCTAATGGACACCCACTCAGTCACCCATTGACACTAGGGTCAGAGCAGGGGCAGAGCTTACTAAGGGCCCCTGGCATTGGAGAAGATCTGTAGTTGCTAAGGCCTTTCCAAGGGTTTGGGGCTGGGGCACTCAGAAGTCCAAGCTGGAGTTCAGGTCCCTCAGCTCTGCTATCACACTTCTGTCCCCTTTCAGAAACTGTGTTTCTCCCTGACTAGATTGTAAGCACCGTGAGGGAAGGGTTCATGTCTACTAATTCTACTGTAATGTCTCAAGTGCCTAATCCAGTGTTCTCCACACAGTAAGCACTCAATAAATATTATTGGTTGATTAAATGATCACCAAAGTCACTTGACATTACTGCTTTGGGGTGCATAGAAGAAATGGGGAGGGGGGTCTACCAAGGAAATGCAGGGAAATACCATCCACCTAGGCCTTTCCAACCCGGCTGTAAAACAATAAACCAAGCCCTCAGAATCTTTCCCCCAGTCAATCAATCGTATTTATTGAGCGCTTACTGTGTGCAGAGCACTGTACTAAGCGCTTGACCATCAACCACCATAGCCCACTCTCACTCACACAAAATACTTGGCCATGTTGAACACAAATTCTTCTTCTAAATAATAATAGTAATATTCTCTCCTCTCCAACTCCCCAAACACCAACCCACTACCAAATCACTATTCTGACTCCTGCCAACAGTAGCAATTCCTCACTCTCTGGCCAACTCCTGCCTCCTGGTTATCCAGAATCCTCCAAGGCTGACACAGACCTCACCTGTGTTCCCAGCCAGGGCCATGTCAGCACAGCTGAGAACAGGACAGAGAATGGTGGCCTCTTCATGATTGCTTAGCTGGGAGTTTCTCCTCCAAGGTTCCCTTTTTTCTTCTAAATGTGATTGATGATGATGATGATGACTTCAAGGCATTTTTAACTGCTTGCTTTAGCCTTCTATGCATGTCCAGGGATGTCCATCTGCAGGATTATCTTCAGTTTAAACAGCATGGGGTGGCTGGAAGCCATGAACAGCAGCATACAATTAAGAGGGAAAGCAAAACAAGTTAGATTGGTTATTATTATAGTCAGAAGAGGGAGAACATGAAAGTTTCATATTGAACCGGAAGGAAAGGGGGGGGCTTCCTGGAGGTGGGGAATCCAAGTGACAGGCTGCTCTCTCTACAGTTTGAAGGAAGCATTTGATCATGTTTGTGCCAGCGCCAGGCACTTGTTTGATAACCTTTCATAGCTGGAAGCTGTTTTATTTCTCTGAGGTCAGACCATCAGAATTTCTTGGCTGGTAATTTCTTTTAGCTATCCCTGTCTCACCAGGGCCATTGCAACTCCATCATGAAGTCTTCAGCCTGAAAGTTGCCCGGAAAGGACAACAAAGAGCCTGCAAATATGTGAAAATCTGGTGTCTTCCACTTGGTCTCCTGCTAAAAGGACAGGATTAAAGTAGAGAAGTCCAGGTAGTAAGCCCAGGTTTCCATTTTCTTGGTCTGGGAAAGGATTGGGAAGTGAGCTGAGGTGCTGGATGGAAGGAGGAAAGGTGGATCTGGGGTGTACTTCCAGGAGAAGCAGGGATCTAATTGGTACAAACCTTGGGAAGCCAGGTCTCTGCTCAGGCTCATTTGAATAACCATCCAACATCCGTCCTGTGTGAATATAACCGATAAGTACCTCAATGCCCTGGGTGCTCTCTGTCCACAGAATTCTGACCATTTGCCTGACACCTGCCCATTCACATGGCAGAAGGATCAGGGGCCTGTGTTACTAAGGTCCCTTGGCATTGGAAATGATCTGTAGTTGCTGAGGCCTTTTCAAGGCCTTGGGGTTGGAACATTCAGGAGACCAAACAGGAGATCAGGTTCTCTGATCTACTATCAGACCTTCTCCTCTCCTGGGAGCTGAAGGGATATTCCGAAGATCACCCATTCACTCGGATTTGTACTCTTTGTTCAACCCTCACTCAGCGCCACGGCACTTATGAACACATCCATAATTTATTTATTTATATTAATGTCTGTCTCCCCTTCTAGACTGTAAGCTCATTGTGGGCAGGGAACGTGTCTACCAACCCGGTTATATTGTACTTTCCTAGTGTTTAGTGTACTGTTCTGCAGACAATAAGCACTTAGTAAATATGATTGATTGATTATTTGACTAGGCTGCTGCTTTAGAGTACTGGAAAGAGTGAGTGTGGGGATACCGTCTACCGAGGCCCTCCAAAAAGCGATAAGACATAAGCCAAACTCTCAGAATACCCCACTCAACCGACGACCACCTTACCCTTGTTATGGGCAGGAAATGTATCCATTAATTCTGTTTTATTGTACTCTCTCCAGTACTGAGTACAGTGCTCTGCACACAGTAAGTGCTCAGTAAACACCATTTATTGATTGATTGATCCCACTCACACACAAAATACTCAGCCATATTGGAAAAAAAATCCTCTCCTCTCCAATTCTCCCAACACCACCAACCAAATCATCATTTTAACTCCTGCTAACTGATAACAAATTCTCACTATGAGTCTACATCATTTGTTGGAGCCTGTACTGATAGCTTCTCTTCCAACCCTTCAAATTTTCCTGGCCTACAAGAAAATTGTAACTTCAGCACCAGTCCATGAGAAATTTGGATCCATTTTTTGCTAAAGTCATTTAGCAAATCAACTTTGCCCCTATTTCCTTTACGAAATGATATGGTAAATGAAGGTGGTGGAGATTGAGGATAATTAGGATGAATATTTAAAAACCACATCAAAGAAGAGTAAAGAAGAAAGAGGATTTCTATCCCGGGATGTTTTTTTGAGTCAAGGTTTCACCGGCTCCTCGCTATGTCCCCTGCAAAAAAAAAAAAAAGACCCACTTTAATTTTTTTTAAGTTTTGTTAATATTTTCTCAACATTTGCACTGGCAAAATAGATTCAAACTGACTATGAATCACATCCAAATTCTGCTAGTCATAAAGTCAAATTAGAGCATTTACAGGATGAATCACAATATCTTCATTATCATCATTAGGATAGACATGTATTTTGAATTATGATCTGAAATACTCAAATTTTCAATGCAGGGTAATTTTATTTTTCTGGGGGATTTCCCTTCCCTCCATTCTGAACTTTCCTTGCATAATTGAGAAGCAGCGTGGCTCACTGAAAAGAGCACGGGCTTTGGAGTCAGAGGTCATGGGTTCGAATCCCAACTCCACCACATGACGGCTGTGTGACCTTGGGCAAGTCACTTAACTTCTCTGAGCCTCAGTTACCTCATCTGTAAAATGGGGATTGATTGTGAGCCCCACGTGGGGCAACTTGATTACCTTGTATTCCCCCCCAGTGCTTAGAACAGTTCTCTGCACATAGTAAGTGCTTAACAAATGCCATCATTATTATAACTGGCACCCGAGGTAACTCTTTTGTACACAAGATTGATTTTAGGATGACACTTTTAGGTGAATATCATCATTCTTTTTGTTTTAATATAGAGCCTTAACCCCAAAGCCAACATCTGGATATCACTAAATTTTGGACTAACCCTGAAGTCTGAGACACTAGGCTAAGCAAGGTGTCCTTAACACTGTCAACAGATAGCTGGGAGTTTGAACATTGGTTTAACTACTTGTATAATTTTGTAGTAACCACAAAACAGTACCAGAGAAATTCTTGCTATTTAAAATGTATACGTAAATCATACAAATAATTATAAAAATAAAACTCAAAATTTAAGTACAATTCCATTCAAATTGGAAAAAATAATAAAATCAGCTATTTCTCCCAATTAAATATAAAATAAATATAATATATATATAATATATATATATGAAATTGTACTTAAAATTTGAGTTTTATTTTTATAATTATTTGTATGATTTATATATACATTTTGAATAGCAAGAATTTCTCTGGTTATCATTTGTGGTTAATACAAAATGATACAAGTGGTTAAACCAATATATATATATATATATATATATATATATATATATATATATATGTATATATAATTACGGAATTTAAGTGCTTACTATGTTAGCAAAGGTAAGTGACTTACCCAAAGTCACACAGCAGGTAGGTGGAGGATCTGGGATTAGAATTTAGGTCCTCATTTCCTGGCCCATGCTCTTTTCTCTAGTCCATACTGCTTTTCTACATTTCTTTTTTAAACCTGAAAAATTCGTGTTTTATTCCGGGTAAGTGTAGTAGCGCTTCTAGCCCAGTTGGCGGAGCTATAGAATAAGTCACTGCCTCTGTCTGGCTAAAGGGACTCAAAAATAATAATGATGGTATTTGTTAAGCACTTACTATAATAATAATAATAATAATGGCATTTATTAAGCGCTTACTATGTGCAAAGCACTGTTCTTAGCGCTGGGGAGGTTACAAGGTGATGAGGTTGTCCCACGGGGGCTCACAGTCTTAATCCCCATTTTACAGATGAGGTAACTGAGGCACAGAGAAGTTAAGTGACTTGCCCAAAGTCACACAGCTGACAAGTGATGGAGCCGGGATTTGAACTCATGACCTCTGACTCCAAGGCCCGTGCTCTTTCCACTGAGCCACGCTATTATGTGCCAAGCACTGTTCTAAGCGCTGGGGGAGATACAAGGTAATGAGGTTGTTCCACGTGGGGCTCATAGTCTTAATCCACATTTTACAGATGAGGTAACTGAGGCCCAGAGAAATTAAGTGATTTGCCCAGAGTCACATAGCTGACAAGTGGCAGAGCCAGGATTAGAACCCACATCCTTTGACTCCCAAGCACGTGATCTTTCCACTAAGCCATGCTATGCTGCTTCTCTAAAAATCCTTCCAGTGAAAGCGACCAAGGCACATTCTTTAGCACACAACCAAGGGAACCCATTACTTGCATGTCTTTTTCTTCCTCTCCTGGTGATATATTAGAACACCTTACATAATTTAAGCACGGCGCCCTGCACACAGTAAGCACTCAATAAATAGTCAGCAAGGAATCATCCAGTGGGAGGAGCATTCATTCTTTCAATCGAATTTATTGAGCGCTTACTGTGTGCAAAGCACTGTACTAAGCACTTGGGAGAGTACAATATAAGAACAAACAGATGTGTTCCTGCCCATAAAAAGCTCGAAGTCTAGAGACAAGCTCACAGTCTGGTACCGTAAAGGGTTTCACCAAATGAACTATCTGGCATGCAATATTGCTGCTGACCTGAAGTTTTGTCTGTCACTAATATTAGTTTGCTCGATTTTGCCTTTGGGGGAAGTTAGCCCTATGGGTACCATAGAGAAGCAGCGTGGCTCAGTGGAAAGAGCCCGGGCTTTGGAGTCAGAGGTCATGGGTTCAAATCCCAGCTCTGCCACTTGTCAGCTGTGTGACTTTGGGCAAGTCACTTCACTTCTTGGGGCCTCAGTTACCTCATCTGTAAAATGGGGATTAAGGCTATGAGCCCCCCATGGGACAACCTGATCACTTTGTAACCTTCCCAGCACTTAGAACAGTGCTTTGCACATAGTAAGTGCTTAATAAATGCCATCATCATTATTATTATTATTATAGGGGTATGGGCTGGGAGTGGGATTTGCCTAAGAGGTGTTTGGGTTCTAAATGTGTCTGGGCATCCTATCAGATTTACCAGTCCCTAGTAGAAGGGGGTTGAATTATGACACATGTTGCCATGTCTCCTATGATTGACATCTTCCAGTCTTTTGACATAATCTAACATTGGCCTGGCACTCATTTCCCTCCATTCCCCTCCACCCCCACAATCCACGTGTATCCTTGGCTGGGGAAACCATGGGCTACAGGACTCTATCCCCCCTACCCCTTTCATGGTGTTTAGCTCTGGAGGAAAGCCCCCACCTCCCTCTCCCCACTTCCTGAGCAGGTTTGTAATTCAAACTATAATAATAATGGTGATGGTATTTGATAAGCACTTACTATGTACCATGCACTGTTCTAAGCCCTGGGATAGATACAAGGTAATCCTATTGTCCCACGTGGGACTCACAGTCTTAATCCCCATTTTACAGATGAGGTAACTGAACACACAGGTAAATTAAGTGACTTGCCCAAAGTCACACAGCTGATAAATGGTGGAGCTGGGATTAGAACCCACAACCTCTGACTCCCAAGCCTGTGCTCTTTCCATTAAGACACGCTGCTTTCCTATGAAGGCAGTCAATCAGGAGCCGATATAAACTGCTAGCTTACTGGATCACAGTAATAATTTTCTATCTGTGTTTCTTATTTTGTATTTGTTAAGCCCTTATTGTGTCCCAAGCGCTGTCCTAAGTGCTAGGGTAGAAACGAGATCATTAGGTCCCTCATAGGGCTCACAGTCTTAAGTAGGAGGGAGAACAGGTATTGAATGCCCATTTTGCAGAAGAGGAAACTGAAGCACAGAGAAGTGAAGTGATTTGCCCAAGATCACACGGCAAGTAAATGTAGAGCTGGGGTTAAAATCCAGGTCCTCTTTTGTTCAGGCCTGAGCTCTTCCCACTCTGTTTCCTGTCTTGAAGGATTTCACCTGATTAATGACTCAAAGTGCACCATGTACCAATCCATAATGGAACCACTTTGCTCTGTCTGTCTGTCATGGAATGCATTTATTTTTCTTTTCTCTTCCTGCCCTTTCCCATTTCTTCTTCACCCCAACACCTTACTTGCCTCTCCCTCCTGGCTGCCCTCTTAAACTTACATCTCTGGTTATCCTATGAATTCCTCCACCTGCCCACATCCCAAGACCCTTAGAAGCCATATGGTCTACAGGAAAGAGCATGTGCCTGGAAGTCAGAACTGTAGCTATAACTGAATTCTTCCTGTGATTTTCTTACAACGTCATCTGTCTCCATGACACCCAGGATCCCAAAGCCATGGAGCCATGGTGGAGGTGGAATGATCCCAGGGCAATTGTGAGGCCTCTCCCAGACCTCTTCCCTTGCTCAGTTCCATCTCAGCCCTGCACCTTAGGGTGTCATCAGGAACTAAAAGATTCTAGACTGGCATGGACTCTCTCAGCTCTCTAGCACCAGGCTTCCCACTTTCCCTTCCCTTCCCCCATACTCCCTGCCCCACCACATCTGCACCATGTAAACCAGCCAGCTCTCACTCTCGGTCTCTCGTCCTCTCTCCAAACCAGTAACACATGAGTAAAAACACAGCCTGCTCACCTCCTCCCATCTGTATGTGTATTATTATGTATGATTGATAATATCACTGTCCTCTGGGTAAGAGTTATGTTACAGGATGCAAGCCTGGTTGATCAGACATGATTTCCAAAACTAACAGTTATCTGAGTAAGAGTACTTTCGACAAAGCCTGCACATAAAGCTACCCTGGAGCCCTGTTACCTGCAGTGCCTGGAGCCAATTATGTCTTTACTCTCTCGCCCACAAGCATACGTACTCTCCGGAAGCTAAACTGAGGAGTTAGGCTACCTAAAGTAGGTCTGTGGTCGGTATGTGATACTGAAGACTGGTGGTTGACTCAACTGACAGTGCAGAATGTCAGTTCGTACTGCCTGGGGTCTCCGAAGATGCATTCTCTATTTTTTTTCACATTATGGTTATTTCTCCAGCTTCACTTCCCCAGAACACCTACGTCTTCCTTCCTTTCTTAATGTTTAAGAAACTCCTCATACCACAAGGTTAGCTTGTGAGCCCTTTGCGGGCAAGAGATCATGCCTCAGATGAATTTTGTGTGACCATCTCAGCATAAGAAACAGGGCTTTGCACCATTCAGGCATTTACTATAGGTCAGAAATAATTGTAATGATAATGATGGTGGTGGTGGTAAGGGTGATTGGGGAGAGGTACTTTCCATTTAAGCATTCAGTACAGTTCTCTGCACATAGGAGATGTTCAGTAGATACCATTGATTTAGCAGAAATAGTTTTTTTGGGTCTAAAGTTGGAGAAGCAGCATGGCTCAGTGGAAAGAGCCCGGGCTTGGGAGTCAGAGGTCGTGGGTTATAATCCCAACTCTGCCACTTGTCAGTTGTGTGACTTGGGCAAGTCACTTAACTTCTCTGTGCCTCAGTTACCTCATCTGTAAAATGGGGATTGAGACTGTGAGCCCCATGTGGGACAACCTGATCACCTTGTACCTGCCCCAGCGCTTAGAACAGTGCTTCGCACATAGTAAGTGCTTAACAAATACCATCATTATTATTATTATTATTTCAAAGTAAAGAATGAAAAAAGGTAAAACATGTCTACCAATTCTGTTGCATTGGACTCTTCCGAGTGCTTAGTACAGTGTTCTTCAATGCTCAATAAATACCCTTGTTTGATTGATTGATAAATCACTAATAACCAAATCTAAAGCATCCCAGCCCCTTATTGATAAGCTAAATGTGTATTTCCCGCTGTCTTACTTTAAAAAAAAAATAAAGATTTACCAGGTTTGACATGTGAGGGGAATGGTTGACAGATACCAAAACAGCTGCTGTATAGTGGTGGCTGAGTCAACTGAAACAGGAAATTGATAAGCAAGGAGGACAGACAAAGCCTCTTTAGGAAAGCCTGACACTATGTTGCCTCTCAGCTGAAAATTGGGAGACATTTGCTGCCAGCTGACCATCAGAACACATTGCCATCAATAAAGGAGCTGCTCTCTGAGGGTAAAAACATTGTGAAGATCACAAAACAAGGTGGCAAAAGGGAAAACAACATGGAATGCACAAACAACAAACACAAGCAGTACATTAAAGGGCAGTATAATTTGGTTATGGTGTGGTCAGACTGTGGGTTCTATATTGGCCTTTTCAGATACACAGACACCCAGAGATGAATTCTGTTGTTAATGGCATTTTCTTCAAACAGTAAGGATGATTATATCTTATTAAAATAATGAATCCTAAATAAGGAGTTGTCAGTTAACCTGGAGAGGGAGTGGGGTGATCAACTCCTTCTCTCCCTCCCCCTAACCTCTGGCACTTCCCCATCAGCCACCTGCACCCCTTCCTCAATTCGGCAGTTGAAGGAAGTGAGAGTTTAATAATAATAATAATAATAATAATAATGGCATTTGTTAAGCACTTACTATGTGCAAAGCACTGTTCTAAGTGCTGGGGGGGATACAAGGCGATCACGTTGTCCCATGTGGGGCTCACAGTCTTAATCCCCATTTTACAGATGAGGTAACTGAGGCTCAGAGAAGTTAAGTGACTTGCCCAGGGTCACACAACAGACATGTGGGGAGGCCGGAATTAGAACTCATGACCTCTGACTCCCAAGCCCGTGCTCTTTCCACTGAGCCACGCTACTTCTGCTTCAGAGGCAGAATAACTAGGCCACCAGGAGCTCACTGCCCTTTAGCTGGGAACACTAGTCTCATAGTCAACTAGACTCCTTTTCTGGTATATTCCTCTAGACTGTAAGCTCCTTGTGGGTAGGATTCGTTTCTGTAAACTCTATTTCATTTTACTCTCCCAAGTGTTTAGTAAAGTGCTCTGCACAAGATAAGCACTCAATAAATGCCACTGATTGATTGATGCCCAGAGGTCTGTTGAAGGCTTGGGGTTAAGTTTGGCACTTAGGGAAGAGTCAGCCCAAGGAACCTGGACTGGGCACTTCTAGCTTCCTTATGCCAACCTGGGGAGGAGAGTGGTTTCCTTTCCCTGAGTGCTTCTGGGATTTGGAAATGCTTGGTAATCTTGACAGCAGTGGCAGCTTGAATGCTAGGGCTTCTGCCACTGAGCATGCCAAGTTGGTATCTGGTTGGGGTGCTGGAGTTAGTGAATCCTATTTATTGAGCACTTACTGTGTGTAGAGCACTGTATTAAGTGCTTCGGAGGGTACGATATAATAATAAACATTCACATTCCCTGTCCACAGCGAGAGTGGGGTTACTACCATCACTGCCCACTAACATCTGGCTGACCAGTGGGACAGGTTCCTAAGCCTTCCTTTGGCCTGCTGAAGGCATCACCCTCCCTGCTTCTCCCAGTTCTTCTGGCCCTGAGCCTGGGCGACCTGCGATCCCACCAATCAATCAATCAATCAATCGTATTTATTGAGCACTTACTGTGTGCAGAACACGTATTAAGCGCTTGGGAAGTACAAGTTGGCAACATATAGAGACGGTCCCTACCCAACAGTGGGCTCACAGTCTAGAACACTTGTGGGGACCAGCAGGAATTTCACTGTCAGAATTTCAAAATCATCACTTGAGATATGGATTGCTTGGGTAAAAAAAAAAGTACCTGGGGAAATTATCGCTTTAAAAAAATCCCAGGTAAAAATTATATTGATATTTTCAAATTTTTAAAAATCAGTTCATTTTAGCTTTTGTTTCTGTGATTCCCATAAAATGACATCTTGCAACTTCACAACCAATTCCTTGGAAATGACCATATTTTCCCACAATTGCACTTTCTAAAGTGTTCCTCTGCTAGCATCCTGAGTGAATTTATGCATTACCTAAACTGTTTTGACTCATGGTGCTATAAGAGACCCAAACCTCCAAGAGTCTGCTGCAGTGGTTCTCCACAGAGCTGGACCCTGGCATTAGGGTTCCCTGCCCCCCCATCCCCTTTCTCTCTAGCTTGCTTACAAGGAATTCATGGTTATAACATAAAAGCGTCCTGTCTAGCCCTTCAGTCACGTGTGAAGAAGCATAGCCCAGAGGATAAAGTACAAGCCTAAGAGTCAGGACATGGGTTCTAATTCCGGCTCTACCACTTGTCTCCTGTGTGAGCTTGGGCAAGTCGCTACACTTCTCTATGCCTCAGTTACCCCTCTGTAAAATGGGGATTAAGACTTTGAGCCCCATGTGGGACATGGACTATGTCCAACCTGATTATCATGTATTGATCTCAGCACTTAGTACAGCGACTGGCACATTGTGAGCGCTTAACAAATACTAAAAAAAAAAGTGTCTTCTCCTTCCCACTGCTCTTCGAGAACATTGCTATCCAACTGGATTGTGACATCCCCAATTGCAGAAGAAGAGATCTGAGCCTGGGCCACTACGAGAAAGCCCATTCCCCTCCTAAAGCATGCCTTGTAATTATCCACCAAGGGAAGTTGTGTGGCTAATGACACACCTGAGAGCACTACACCCACTGAAATCTTTTCAGTAATAATAATAATAATAACGGTATTTGTTATGTGCTTACTATGTGCCAAGCACTGTTCTAATGGGACAACCTGATTACCTTGCATCTACTCCAGCACTTAGAACAGTGTTTGGCACATAGTAAGTGCTTAAAAAATACCAACATTATTATTATTATTATCCCCACTTTACAAATGAGGTAACCAAGGCACAGAGTAGGTAAGTGGCTCGCCCAAGGTCACACAGAAAACAATTGGTGGAGCCGGGACTAGAATCCACATCCCCTGACTCCCAAGCCCGTGCTCTTTCCACTAAGCCATGCTGCTTCTAATAAAATTTATGGTATTTATTAAGCACTTACTATGTGCCAGGCACCAGTTTTAAGGGCTGGGGTAGATATGAGATAATTGGGTTAGACACAGTCCCTGTCCCATAAAGGGCTTGCAAACTTAATCCTAATTTACAGATGAGGGAACTGAGGCACAGATAAGTTAAGAGACTTGTCCAAGGTCACACGGCAGAAAAGTGGCAGAGAGAGTCAGGATTAGAACCCATGACCTTCTGATTCCCAAGCCTGTGCTGTATCCACTAAGCCATGCTGCTTTGGGGGTTGCTCTAAGATTACCCACTGTTGGTAACTTGGCTGTGCCTCTCCTTCCCTCATTTACCCCAACCTGTCCCTACTTTCTCCAAGCCCTGAGGAACTTCCTTTCTTTCCATTTTCATTTTTTCTCAACTGTATGTCCAAAACAGAATTCCTTATCTCTCACCCAAACCCTGTCCTCCCAGACACTTTCCCGTGACTGTAGACAAAGCCACCATCTCCCTATCTCACAAGCCTGTAACTTCAGCATTATCCTTGACTCATCCCTCTCATTCCTCTCACACAATCAATAAATAACATTGATTGATCTGTCACAAAATCCTATTTGTTCTTTCTTCACATCTGCAGATCCTCCTTTCTTCTCTAACCAAATCACTACCATGCTCACCCAAGAACTCATCATTTCCCACCTTGACTACTGTATCAGAATGGATAGGGTAGGGAAATGAGAGGTTACTCAGGGAGCCTTCTTCAATCAGTCAATCAAGGGGATATGATTTTAGTAGGGCTTTGAAGAAGGGGAAAGTAGTGGTCTGTCAGATGTGAAGGGAGAGGAAGTCCTAAGCAGCAGGGAGGACATGAGCAAGGGGTCGACGGAGAGAGAGACGAGGTTGAAGCACAGTAGAGAAGGCTGCTGGAGAAGGATTTTTTTTTTTTAGTGTTTCCCAGGTACTCCATCAAAACTTCTAGATCTTTTGGAGAAAGACAAAACATGAGCAGTGAAGAGTGGGAAGGAAAGAGAGGTAGAGATTGAAAGGGAAAAGAGGGAGAAATGGAAAGAGGGGTTTAGAGAGGAAGAGAAACCATGAGGAGAAGGCAATTGGCCTCTGCCTAGATCTCTTAACAAAAAGCAGCAAAGGACTACCTTGGACCCTCAAAGTGAGCTGCCCCACTTCACCCTGATAAGTTGAAGTTCTATATGTGCCCTTTACAGATAAACCAAAGGACTGGCTTATTTTAATTCTACAGAGAGCGTAGTGGTGTGACTCATAGGACTTGCGATGTCAGACCGGAACAATAATGACAGGATGAAGTTCAGTTCCTGAGGTGAGAAGACCGTTCAGATAGATGCAATGGTGTCAAGAGGGCATTAGAATTTCTCACAAGTAAGAAAGCTGGGGAGACATGGAGTTTTCTCCCAGAAGCCTGAGCTTCTCCTCCCTCCTCCTGTTACTCGGTAAGTGTGGGCGAAGGAACAGAGGCTTGAATTACTGGAATTTGAACCAAGAAGTTTTAAAGATTGTCATTTTTGCATTTTAACCATCACTTTAAAATAGTCTTCAAAAAACCGAATGTGTTGAATTAATCTATTTAAAACATTCAATTTTGTTTGTCCTCCTGTGACTTTGCCTTAAATATTTTGCCTCTAGTTTAGTACTAGAGGGTTTGATAGAGTGCTAGCTGGCAAATATGGTACTGAATGTTTTTTTGTGATTTTATAAGTGAACATTAATGTTTATTAGATCCCAAACAAAAGACAGACATCCTGTCGGTGTTGATTATGACGATGCTGATGATGATTATAATGATGATTGAGACTTTTCAGTATTCTGCATTGCGATGCAGGGAACTTTCCTAAAACAGTTGAAAGTTATGTAGCATTAGTGCATAATATTATAGCATTGCAGCAGTAATGTTAGACAGTGCCCTTGAATACCAATCAATCATATTTATTGAATGTTTACTGCAAGCAGAGCACTGTACTAAGCCCTTGGGAGAGTACATTACAGAGTTGGTAGATATGTTCCCTGCCCACATCGAGCTTACAGTCTAGAATAGTTGCTATCATCTGTCACTGGACTTTCGTTTCAAAATTTAAACCTTGAAAATAAAATCAATCAGTGATATTTACTGAATGCTTACTGTGTGCAGAGCACTGTACTGAGCACTTTGAGAGAGTACAATACTACAGAGTTGGTAGATATCTTCCCTGCCCCCAGGGAGTTTAGACTAGAGGGGGAGACAAACATTCATATAAATAAATACATTACAGATATGTACATACATTTTGTGGGTCTGAGGGTGAGGTGAATACCAAGTGCCCAAATGGTAAAGATCTGAGTCCAAAGATGATGCAGAAGAGAGAAGGAGATGGGGAGCAGAGGGCTTAGTCTGCTTAAAGTAGCTCTTTCTTTCCTTGAAAAATAATGTTTATTATGCCTATTGGGATCTTTTATTATTTTAGATTGTTATGCGGCGAGTCCTGTATGGGACAGGTATGGCGCCTAATTTGATTATTTCATATTGAACCCAGCACTTAGCTCAGTGCTTGGCACACAGTAAGCACTTAATAACTACCACAGCTAGTTAATTTATGGAACGTTATAGTCCTAACTTCATTCTGCTGCCTGGATTATTTCTCTAAATAAATTAAATTCACATCTCTCCACTCCTCAAAAACATTCAATCGTTGACCACCCACAGCCTCATCAAACAGAAACTCCTTACCATCAACTTTAAAGCACTCAGTTTTTCCTCTCCTATCTTACCTTATGAATTTCTTACTTCAACCCAGTCCAAACTCTGTGTTCCTCCAGCACCAAGTTACTCATTGTTTCTCAGTCTCATCTCTCACTATTGATCCCTTGCCCAAATTCATTCATTCATTCATTCATTCAATCGTATTTATTGAGCACTTACTGTGTGCAAAACACTGGACTAAGCATTTGGGAAGGACAAGTCGGCAACATATAGAGACGGTCCCTACCCAACAGTGGGCTCACAATCTAGAAGGGGGAGACAGACAACAAAACTAAACATGTAGACAGGTCTCAAAATCGTAAGAATAAATAGCATTATGGCTATATGCAAATCATTAACAAAATAAATAGAATAGTAAATATGTAATATGTACAAGTAGAATAAGTAGAGTAATAAATCTGTACAAATATATACAATTGCTGTGGGGAGGGGAAGGAGGAGAGGAAAAAAATCCTCCCACTGGCCTGAAACTCCTTCACCCTTCGTATATGACAGACCATGACTCTTGCCACCTTCTCCTGACTCCACCACTTGTCTGCTGTCTGACCTTGGGCAAGTCACTTAACTTATCTGTGCCTCAGTTTCTTCATCTGTAAAATGGGGATCAAGGCTGTGAGCCCAACATGGGACAGGAACTGTGTCCAACCCTATTTGCTTGATTCCATGTCAGCGCTTAGTGCAGTGCCTGGCACGAAGTAAGGACTTAACAAATACTACAATTTTCTTTTCAAAGCCTTATTAAAATCACATCACCTCTAAGAGGCCTTCCCGGACTAAACTTACATTTCCTTTACTCCCTCTCCCTTCTGCCTTACCTGTCCTTGGATCTGTTCTCTTTATGTACATGGACCTCACCCTCAGCCCCACAGCATTTATGTAAATCTCCATAATTTATTTAAATGTCTGTTTCTCCTTCTAGACTGTAAGCTCATAGTGAGCAGGGAATGTGGTCTACCAACTCAGTTGTATTGTACTATCTCAAGAGGTTAGTACAGTGCTCTGCACAGAAAGTCCTCATTAAATGCCATTATTGATTGATGGGGCAGGACTCAACTCTGTTGTATTGGACTTTCCCAAGTGGTTAGTATAGTATTCTGTGCACAGTAAGTGCTCAATAAATATCATTGATTGACTGGTGCAGAGGTCTTCCTAAATATACATCAGGGTGCTAGTTAATTTCCACAGCCCCCTGCTAAGGTGCTGTAATCATTTCACCAGCAGTGTCATTCTGTCAGGGTCCAGACTCTCTGGAACATACCGCCTGCTGATCATTCTATTTCCTTCCCAACAAGGGTCTCCACCCAATCAATCAATCGTATTTATTGAGCACTTACTGTGTGCAGAACACTGTATTAAGCACTTGGAAGAGTACAAGGTAACAATATAACAGACACATTCCCTGCCAATGAGTTTACAGTCTAGAGGCGGAAGTGCTGACATGGAAACTATGAGCAATTTATGGTGGAATATTTTAAGTAAATGAAAAAAAACCCAAATTTCCTCTTTTTTACCATCAATATTTTCCAAAATACAAACATATATTATAATTATTTTATTTTTCATTAATTTTGATTTTTCAATGCTCCATGTATCTCCATGCTACCTCAATCCCAATTTTCCATACATTTCTAACATAGCCTAAACCATTACTGAAGCTTTGAGGCTACCTCAAAACAGAATATGAGAGAACTCATCCTGACAGAAAAACAATTGTTACAGCATAAATATTATAGAGAATGTTAAAACTTTTTGATGTCTTCCATCAGGGAAGACCTCTGTTTTGGGAATTGAAAGTGGAGAACATTGGTTTTTGCTCCTGTTTCTAAAGTGGCCCCTGAAAGCATCCTAGAAAGTATCCAGGGTTTTTTTTTAAATTCTGTTTTTTCAGGCCTTACTATGTACTAGGCAGACACAATCTAATCATGTTGGACACAGTCCATGCTCCACATGGGGTTCACAGCCTTAATCCCCATTTTACAGATGAGATAACTGAGACACAGAAAAGTTAAGTAACTTTCCCAAGGTCATAGAACGGACAAGTGGTGGAGCCAAGATTAGAACCCAGGTCCTCTGTCTCCCAGGCCCATCCACTTTCTACTAGGCATTGCCTAGTGTCAGAGGTAGCTGTTGGATTTTCTCACAAGTTGCTCAGGAAAAAGGGACACAAACAATGTAAGTCCAAAATAAGCAGTCACCAGCAGTAAGTTGTTCAAGGGTCTCTGGTTAGCATTAATTTCCCCTGTAACTTGAACAGGAGGAGTGAATAGCCTTAAACAATAAGGATATATGTAAGAAATATACCTGCATATTGATATATAATTCCTTAATTTATATGTTCCTTCTAATAACATCTACATCCACTCTACTGCCCCTCCCATGGACTATTCCATCTATTTCTAAAAAAAAAAGTAGAGATTGAATTATCAATGTTACATTTTTAAATGAGAAGTATTACCAGGTGTACAATTTGAAGGTTGATGCCTCAGCATACAAACATGCTCAGAAGTACCATTCTCACTTTACAGGCCAGGAGGCCTATGTTAATCTTCATTTAATCATCAGGTACCAGGCTTCTTCTTCTTTTTTTTTTTTGGCTTGTCTGAAGTCTCATTTGATCTTGTACTTCCTCTTTCCATGTTTATATTATTCTCCAAACAAGGTGGCACCTTTGTTGGCTCTCTTTCTGACATGGCTTGTACTGGTGTAGATCCAGTATCTGAAGGGACTCAAGTGACAGTAAAAGGATATAACATCGGGGAGATTAGAGATTATTCTGCGAAGACCTCCTGGAGGTGATGTGACTAGAAGGACTTTGAAGCTGGGTAGAGTTGTGGTCTATCAGTGATTAAGGGGGAAGGAGTTTCAGCCAGGAGGAAGGGTATAGCAAGAGGTCAGGAGAGAGAATTGAAGATGAGGCACTCTGAGTAGGTAAACTTGAGGGAAATGGAGGGTGTGACCTGGGGTGTAGAGGGAGAGGAGAGTGGATAAGTAGGAGAGAAAAAGATGATTAATTGCTTTAATGCCCGTGGTTCCTTAGAACAACATAAACAAGTGACACATTTGCTTCCCACAAGAAGCTCACCTTCTAACAGGAGAGGCAAACATAAAACTATTTACAACTGGAGTATCAATCCATCAATCCGTGATATTGAATAAGTGCTTACTGTAGCAAAATTCCAGAAAATTGGGGTAATTAAAATAAGTATTGAATGCGCAACTGAGTAGAAAGCAACATGGTTAAGTGGATAAGAGGTTGGGCCTGGGAGTCAGAAAATGTGGGTTCTAACCCCGGCTCTGCCACATGTTTGATGTGTGACTTTGGGCAAGTCACTTCACTTCTCTGTGCCTCAGTTACCTCATCTGTAAAATGGGGATCAAGACTGTCAAACTGTAAAATGGTACAGGGACTGTGTACAACCTGATGATCTTATATCTACCCCAGCACTTAGAACAGTGCTTGACACGTGGTAAGCACTTAACAAATACCATCATTACTATTATGTAATAGTAATGCAGCATTGTTCAGTGGAAAGAGCGTGGGTTTGGGAGTCAGAGGTCATGCGTTCGAATCCCGACTCTGCCACTTGTCAGCTGTGTGACCTTGGGCAAGCCACTTAACTTATCTGTGCCTCAGTTCCCTCATCTGTAAAATGGGGATTAACACTGTAAGCCCCACGTGGGACAGCCTGATCACCTTGTATACCCCCAGTGCTTAGAACAGTGCTTTGCACAAAGTAAGTGCTTAACAAATACCATCATTATTATTATTATTATTATTAAACATATATACCAGATATAATAGCATTTTCAATTTAAACATAAAGACTCTTTCGACATTACCATAGACCTAGAGGTGCATGTAATTGGTCTCTCTATTCTGACCCATATTTTTGCCTGGGCACTGCTTCTGAAACAATTATGACCTTTATTAGCATCAAATACTCTAGGGTTGGCATTCTTTAAATCAACAATTTTATTCTGTAAAACTATTTTTGATGATATGTCTCACACCACCACTGCACAGTTTTCTTGGCAAAGATTTTAAGTGTCTGGTCTTTTAAGCCAAATTTGGAATTTACTTTCCAACAAAGTTAAGCATGACTAATATTTTCTTTAACTCATTCTTTGTTTTTTGGAATAGTCATGTTTGTAATCACTGGTATTCTGTTTTCATCTAAGCTTGTCCTTCTAGACTGTAAACTCACTGTGAGCAGAGAATGTGTCTCTTTATTGTTGTATTGCACTCATCCAAGCGCTTAGTATAGTACTGTGCCAACAATAAGTGTTCAGAAAATACGATTGAATTACGGAATCTATTTTTACATGATCTCTGAACAGCTTCCTTCCTGAATAGGTTTCGATCTAAACATACTGCCTACACAATCTGAATCTTTCAGTCATCTAATTGTCCTTTTGTTAACTCTGGAATTTCTAAATCTGCATTAACTTTCAGTCAGTTTCATGCCCACTTTACATATTTTAATCAGGGTCAGTTCAAGTTTTCTATCATATTCTTTTATGCCCTTCTAACCAACATGTCATAAACATATGTTAATGTACTGTCTACTTCCTCAAGTGTTTGTTGCACTTCTTTAAAACTTCCCCAAAGGTAACCTTCTAAAAAAAGACACCTTCCAATTGATATACTGACAGAATCTAACTAGATTTTGTTAATGGTACTTACCACAATGGGAAAAAAAAGTTGCCTCTGTCCATTAGATCAAAACTTTCATCTCTTCTAGTAATAGGAAAAAGTCTCCTTTTAATACACTTATTCAGTTTGGGTGTTTCCAAAACAATTTTAACAATGTATTTTTTTTTGCCATCACTAATAAATGTGCCAATTATGAGTGTAATTTATTATTCTGCATTATTCCTTACATTTTAAGTTTATTATGTTTCTCTTTGATTTTGCCTTTAAAGTTAAGCACATCCTTTAAAGCATATACTACTGAAATGTGCTTTTCCCTAATCTTAAATTTAAATCAGATGATCTTCTACAAGACACACTACCTTCCTGTGACAGCTATTCATTTTTATTTAACCAAAGTGTTAAACCCAACCAAAACCTCAAGTGGTCACACTATTCCCATTGTGCAATTTGTAAAAAAATTGTGCTGCTATATTACAAAAACCAAGAGTGGGAATGTTATCACAGTCAATCAATGTAATTAATCAAACATCTTCTGCAAGTGCAGTACTGTTTTGGAGAGTATAATAGAAGTAAAAGATACAGTCCTTCCTCTCAAGGAACTTAAAATCTAATGGGGAATCTACATATTCCCATAGTCAAATAATTCTGGTTTAATTTCTAATACTGTGAATTTTTGGTTTTCTAGGGTACTTCTGTTCAATAAAAACCCTGGCTTCATTTAGTACAAATTATTTACATTTGCTTTTACTTTACCCATCATGTTGGATTTTATCTTCAATGAATGAATGAGTCAATCAATCAATGGTATTTACTGAGCACTTACTGCATGCAGACCTCTGCACTGACTGCTTGGAAAAGTACAATATAGACATAAAACAGAGTTGGTAGACAAATTCGCTGGCCATTCTGAATCTTTTAATCATCTTATTGTCCTTTTGCTATTCCTGAAATTTCTTTCCAGATTTTGATAGATTAAAACTATTGAATAATTAAACAGCCTCCTTACCTGCTATGTTCAGTAATATTGCAACCTTTAAAATGTTATCTTTCAGAGATATGTAAGTAAAACTGTAAGAAATGGTTCCCAGTCATGAACACATTGACTGTTAATTTTAAACATTCTGTACTTTAAGAAGTGTCTTTCATCAATCAATAATCTGTATTTTCAATTCAATTCACACCTACTACCCAGTACCCACTACCATATTGTCGTCGTTATTTGGGAGGTAATATTGACTTTATATAACTCAGAACTAGTTTATTCATTCATTTAATCATATTTATTGAGCACTTACTGTATGTTCAGTGCTGCACTCAGCGCTTGGGAGAATACAGTACAACAATGAACAGACACATTCCCTGCCCACAACGAGATTACAGTCTGGGGTGGGGGTGGTTATTGATATATGTAGAACCATATATACACTTTAACTACTACTCTCTCTTCTCTGCTTGCTACTCCAGCTCTTCCTGCCTGCTGCTAAAATGATCCAAATCCTTAATAGTGTTCTGTACTTTTCCAACTCTCTTGCCCTCAGCTAGACTGCTGAAGCTAATCATTGTTCCAAATGGATTGCTATAAGTCACGTACAGTGTACAATGAATAGACAGATGAGTTAAAATTCATCCTCAAGGCTGCTCATCATCATCACCTTCCCCTATGGTATTTCTCTGCTGCAGCTCAATTTGAGTTCTTTGTTCTTCTAAAGCAAACCTCCTAGTATACTTCCCACCTCCAATCTCTGGCTAACCCCATTCCCTTTTCCTGAAACTTCTTCCTCCCTCTGCCACACCATGCCCATTCCCTTCATCAGTATCCTGAAAATCCACCTCTTCTGGGAAGCATTCTGATTTAATCCCATATATGTGGTTTGCCCTCCCTCCACACATCCGCCAAGCTAGCTCTCTTCCTTCCTTCAAAGCCCTACTGAGAGCTCACCTCCTCCAAGAGGCCTTCCCAAACTGAGCCCCCTTTTTCTTCTCCTCCTCCCCATCCCCCCCAACCTCCTTCCCCTCCCCACGGCACCTGCATATATGTTTGTACAGATTTATTACTCTGTTTATTTTACTTGTACATATTTAATATTCTATTTATTTTGTTAATGTTGTGCATGTAGCTTTAATTCTGGTTGTTCTGTCGACTTGACACCTGTCCAGATGTTTTGTTTTGTTGTCTGTCTCCCCCTTCTAGACTGTGAGCCCGTTGTTGGGTAGGGACCATCTCTATATATTGCCAACTTGTACTTCCCAAGCGCTTAGTACAGTGCTCTGCACACAGTAAACACTCAATAAATACAATTGGATGAATGAATGAATATATCCCTAGCCATACAACTGTATCAATAACATCATCTATCATACATTTATCTATTCATGATACTGATCAATTTATTCATTTGGGTCTAAAATTTATATGTATCCTCACTTTTCGCTAAGTTATGTTGATCAGTTTCTGTCTAGGTTCTCCCCTTTTAAATGGCAAGTTTCCTGAGGACAACAATCAAATCTTCCCTCTAGACTGGAAGCTCATTATTTGCAGGGAATTTGTCTACCAACTCTGTTATTACAATAAATTTTTACTCACGTAGAGAATGTGAACCATCCTCTGTAACAATGCACCGAATGTGGGATTTGCAGTACTTGAAGCGGGTGGGGACGAGACAAGATTCTGTCCTAACAATAATAATAACAATAATTGTAGTATTTGTTAAGCGCTTCCTATGTGCCAGTCACTGTAGTAAGTGATGGGGTGGATACAAGCATATCAGGTTGGACACAGTCCTTGACCTGTGTGGGCTCACAGTCTTAATCCCCATTTCACAAATGAGGTAACTGAGGCCCAGAGAAATGAAGTGACTTTCCCAAGGCCAAACAACAGAGAGGTGGTGGAGCTGGGATAAGAACCCATGACTTTCTGATTCCCAGGCGCGTGCTATATCCACTGCACCATACTGCTTCCTGCTACTTTTCAGGAGTCCCTAAAGCCATCCCTATCAAGTTTTAGTGGGAGATGAGGGAGAGGGGTTAAATTTGGGTCTATGGCTAAATCATCATACTTCCTTACTTCTCCAGTTGAAATAAACCACCTCAGTTCCTTTTTCCTTCCTTACTTCTCCAGTTGAAATAACCACCTCACTTTGTTTTTTTCTAATGTGAAGAGGTTGGAAGGAATTAAAGGTGTTTTTTTTCTCCTTTGAGTTCAAGAGGGCTCAGAGGAGAAAAAATCCTTTCACCAGGCCTCACTAAGCCATTTTTAAGTACATGAAAGGGAAAACTGGGCCCATTGAGCTCAAAGATGCTGAACCAGATCCATGCCCCACAACCCTGAATCCTGTTTGCCTACACAATTCTATAGCGTTGGTGCACCTCAGATTTGTGCCCTTTGCTCTGAGATTTGTGCAGTCCTGGGCTCAGTGAACTCTGGAAAGAACAGTAGAATTAGGCAACACTGGGAGTTGGTTTCCTCAGTTATACAACCAAAGCAACATTCGCCTTCCAGGCAACCTGTGGGATCTAAACAGTTAGTGTCTTTAAAATGCCTTGGAAATGCAAGGCACAAAACAAGTTATCAGGTCCTTATCAGTCTATATACCCCAAGCTTGTTGTGGTTAGGGACATGTCTACCAACTGTTGTATTGCACTGTCCCAAGAGCTTAATACAGTGTTCTGCACACAATAAGCATTCTATAAATACCACTGATGATGTTAGTGTAGGAGGGAGAACAGTCTGGAAGGAAAGTCAAGTAGAATTTCACCTCTCTAACCTGCTGGAATGCCAGGTTCAACGTAATATTATGCAAATCTTTGGACTCAAACATTTGTGAAATGTGCTGGAACATATAAGGGAAATGAGGATTTGTAAAATTTTGCCACGGGGAGAATGATTCATTCAGTGCACTGTTTCTTTATTGCAGGTTCCTTCCAGGTTTTTTTCATTGAAATCTCTTTGGTTTCGCTCAATGGCACCGTCGGTCAGTCTGTCCATCTGCCCCTTTCTTTAGAACTCAGGAAATTATTTCCTTCTTCTCTGACTATTAAATGGTATTTCAATAGGAATGAAACAGTTGCCTCCTTTACAGTTAAGAACTGTGTGATCAGTAATGCCTTGTGGTTTCCCAACCATTGTGCGAGGACAAATTTTATCAGTGGTCCCAAGTATCAAGGCCGAGTGAACTTTTCCATTGAGAACTCTTCTCTGCTCTTGTGGAACCTGACACTCAACGATAGTGGAATCTACAGTGTCTCAGCCAGTGGAGTGAACAGGACTGGAAAGATCATACTGTCCGTGACTGACTCTGCTTTCTTCAAGGAAAGTGAACCAACATCAGAACCTTCAATCCATACTACCAGTACAGAAATACGGAATACAGGTACGGAATGACTGGGGGGCAGGGGGCATGTTCTGAGGGGTGGAGAAGTCTCCAAAACCCTTAACAAGGGGGAATTTGCAATGTCTATTTGAATCCCGGCAGGGAAAATAGATGTTGTATGCATAGGACAGAACGGGTTCTGTCTTTCTTTGACCAATGCAAGCAATACCCTGCTCCTAAACAAATGTCACAATTATTATTATTTTCCGAAACTCAGTTAATTGGCAATCAATCAATCAATCATTGGTATTTACTGAATTCTTACTGTGTACAGAGCAGTTTCCTAAAAGTTGAACTGCAACTACAACTAGAGGGCCTCACTCAGTGAAACAAACCTCACTGGAAGAATTAGGACCATAGTGTCCAAACCTGTTGTGAACTATAAAAGTTCAGGCACAGTTGTAGGGAGGGAACATTGAGAAGCCTGAGAACTCACTGAGACCATAGAGCCAGGTATACGTGCATTCTAAGTTCATCTCCAGGGTAGTGAACAGTAGAAATAGGGGTTTTCACAAAGTTCAACGTAGACATCTCTTCACTATCAGAAAGCCCCTATTCATTCAATCGTATTTATTGAGCGCTTACTGTGTGCAGAGCACTGTACTAAGCTCTTGGAAAGTACAAGTTGGCAATATATAGAGACGGTCCCTACCCAACAGCGGGCTCACAGTCTAGAAGGGGGAGACAGACAACAAAACAAAACATATTAAAATAAAATAAATAGAATAAATATGTACAAGTAAAATAGAGTAATAAATATGTACAAACATATATACATATATACAGGTGCTGTGGGGAGGGGAAGGAGGTAAGGTGGGATGGTGGGGGGAAGAGGAGGAGAGGAAGTCTGGGAAGGCCTCCTGGAGGAGGTGAGCTCTCAGTAGGGCTTTGAAGGGAGGAAGAGAGCTAACTTGGTGGATGTGCGGAGGGAGGGCATTCCAGGCCAGGGGGAGGACATTGGCCGGGGGCCGTGCCCCTTCTTTCCTCTCCCCCTCCTTCCCCTCTCCATCCCCCTCGCCTTACCTCCTTCCCTTCCCCACAGCACCTGTATATATGTATATATGTTTGTACGTATTTATTACTCCATTTATTTATTTTACTTGTACATATCTATTCTATTTATTTTATTTTGTTAATATGTTTTGTTTTGTTCTCTGTCTCCCCCTTCTAGACTGTGAGCCCACTGTTGGGTAGGGACCGTCTCTATATGTTGCCAACTTGTACTTCCCAAGTGCTTAGTACAGTGCTCTGCACACAGTAAGCGCTCAATAAATATGATTGATTGATTGACTGCGGGACAGTGCCATTTCATTCTGCAGGTGCAGAGTGAGAAGCAGCACGAAAAGCATGAGAAGCAGTATGGCCTAGTGGAAAGAGCATGGGCTTAGGAGTCAAAAGGACCTAGGTTCTAGTCCCGGCACACCACTTTTCTGCTTGTCTGCTGTGTGACCTTAAGTCACTTTACTTCTCTGGGCCTCAGTAACTATTTTTGTAAAATGGGAATTTAAACTGAGTCGTATTTGGGATATGGACTGCGTCCAACCTGATTAGCTTGTATCTACCCTAGCATTTAGTATAGTGCCTGGCACATTGTAAGCACTTAACAAATACTATTTTTTTAAAAAAATGTTGGGATTGGGAATATGAAACAAGAGTTTTGTCCCAGATCATTAAAGAGAATTATGGCCTTAAAAAGCATAATCGTATTTGTTGATCCTTTTTTATATGCCAAGTGCTGAACTAAGCACTAAATACCTATAAGATAATCATGTCAGACACAGTCCCTTTCCCATATGGGGCTCATATTCGCAGGGAGAGTGAGAACAGGCACTTTAATCCCCATTTTGCAGCTGAGGAATTGTGGGAAAGAGAAATTAAGTGACTTGTTCAAGGTCCTACAGCAAGGAAATGGTAGATCTGGGTTTATAACCCAAGTCCTCTGACTATCAGGCCCATCCTGTGGAAAGAGTGGAAAGAGCACAGGCTTTGGAGTCAGAGGTCATGGGTTCAAATCCCGGCTCCACCAACTGTCAGCTGTATGACTTTGGGCAAGTCACTTAACTTCTCTGTGCCTCAGTTACCTCAACTGTAAAATGGGGATTAAAACTGTGAGCCCCCGGTGGGACAACCTGATCACCTTGTAACCTCCCCAGCACTTAGAACAGTGCCTTGCACACAGTAAGTGCTTAACAAATACCATCATTATTATTATTATTATTACCCTCTTTCCACCAGGCCACACTAAGGCATTTTGAAGTCCATGGAAAGAAAATTAACTTTTTTTGTGCGGTGAGAAGGCAGCTTTGTCAATTCTTCTATTCTCTAAATCTCTAAAACAGTGAGCTAGTTCCTAAAGACTAGGTTATTTCTTTGACTTTATTGTCTATTTAAGTTACTGTAACAGCTGCAACTTGCAACTGAAACCTGGTATAATCAGTGTTTCTTTCAACTTTAAATAATGATTACAATATGCTAAGAATTGTGTTGTAATTTTTCAGAGTGTAAAAGGGAAAATAGAGAGCTGCTCAGAGGTGGAAAAAAAGCAGCATGGCCTTAGTGGATAGAGCATGTGCCTGGGAAATCAGAAGGACCTGGGTTCTAATCCCAGCTTCACCACTTGTCTGCTCTGTGACCTTGGGCAAGTCATTTTACTACTCTGTGCCTCATCTGTAAAATGGGGATTAAGACTATGAGCCCCATGTGGCACATGGTCTACATCCAACCTGATTAGCTTGTATCTACCCCAGTGTTTAGTACAGTGCCCAGCACATAGTAAGCACTTAATACCATAAAAAACAACAGAGATAATTAGTCACTCTAGGCAGTTCATTAGTCCCTTTTCCCTTATTTCCAAATGATACAGATGCCTTTTAGACAGTATCAGATCTACCTCTTGAATAAGAGGAATCATCTGAAGTCTTCAATTACCTTAGACCAGGGTTTCCACAACCTTTTTCTGCAGAAGAGAGAAATGAAAAGGAAATTTTGAGCAGTTGTTGCATTAAGAGCCATGGAACTTCTACTACCTCCACATGACATGTGACTCCATCACATCACACTGAGAATGACCAGCATAGCTCAGTGGAAAGAGCATGGACTTTGGAGTCAGAGGTCGTGGGTTCGAATTCTGACTCCACCACATGTCTGCTGTGTGACCTTGGGCAAGTCACTTAACTTCTTGGAGCCACGTTTACCTCATCTGTAAAATGGGGATGATGACTGTGAGCCCCATGTGGGACAACCTGATTAACTTGTATCCCCCCAGTGCTTAGAACAGTGCTTTGCACATAGTAAGCACTTAACAAATGCCATTATTATTATTATTATTATTATTATTAATGACACAATGGGATGGTGTCATTATGCCATGTGGCTGCATTATAGCAACAGCTGTTGCTACTCATGTTAATGGGATAGTGAGGGGGGAAAGGAAGAGGAGAGGAAAAGAAGAGGAGGGGAAGGGAGAAGGGATGGGAAGGAAGAAGAAAGCAGAGAGGAGAAGAAAAGGGACAGGGATGGGAGGAAAGAGAAGAGGAAAGCTACATAGAACAGGGGAGGGGAGAAAAGGTGAGAAAAGAGGAGCAGTGGTAAGGTGAGGGGTCATGTGACAGGCCAGGACTAGTAGAAGCCCTCCCGGGAGGCCTCTTATGGGAAGGCCCAGATCTGTGTCCTTCTGGGAGTCCGTGCCCAACTACCTCACCCGAGAGAGGGCCATGGTTGAGCTGCTCCTGGCTGACTCCTCCTGCCCTCCCTCCATTCTGTGTCCCAGCAGTGATGGGCTAGATGGAGTCATCAGAACAGCCCCTTCTGCCATGGATTTTAGGTAGATAGTCGCTGCTGCTCGTGGTAGCAATACCATGCATTGTAGGAGATCCAGTGGGGGAATCCCTTAGCCTCAGGTCCTGCTTGAGAGCCACATTTAGCCCCAAGAAGAGCCAGATACAGGTCTGGATGCATAGGTTGCAGACCCCTGGCTTGGAATGATCCCACTGCACCCAGTGGAGGAACACTAGTATTCATTCGACCACATTTATTGAGTGCTTACTGTGTGTAGGGCACTGTACTAAGTGCTTGGGAAAGTAAAATACAGCAGTAAAGAGAGACAGTCCCCTCCACAACAAGCTCATTGTCTAGAGGGGAGAAGCAGACATCAATACAAATAAACAGACATTAATATAAATAAAGTAAATTACAGATATATAAATACATGCTGAGAGACAGGGAGGGGGGAAGAGAAAAGGGAGCAAGTCAGGGTGACGCAGAAGGGAGTGAGAGGTGAGGAAAAGTGGGGCTTAGTCTGGGAAGGCCTCTTGGAGGAGAGGTGCCTTCAGTAAGGCTTTTAATCAGGGGAGAGCAATTTTTTGGTAGATTTGAGGAGGGAGGGAATTCCAGGTCAGAGGTAGGATGTGGGCCAGGGTTTGGTAGTGAGAAAGGCAAGATCTAGGCACAGAGAGAAGGTTAGCGGCACCAGAGGAGCCAAGTGTGTGGGCTGGGTTGTAGAAGGAGAGAAGCGAGGTGACGTAGGAGGGGGCGAGGTGATGAAGTGCTTTAAAGCTAACAGTGAGGAGATTTTGTTTGATAGGGAGGTGAACAGGCAAACACTAGTAGCAGCCTCACCTTGTATTCAGAGATTACAGTGCAGGCTGGATGTTGGTTGGGCCAGTTGCCAGGACCATTTGGCTGGTTCAGTGTTTGGTCCTTAAGCAAAGCAACTTGAACGATGGGGAAAGGGAGCTGAAATGTTTGGCTACCATGGGTCCTTGGGGTGGGAGGTCTCCAGATGTTCCACCTACATTTTCTCTCTGAGGTCCCCAAGAGACTCAAAGTTACATCAGTGAAACAAGCCTCACTGCAGGAATTATGGCTAGAGGGTCCAAACATGTTGTAAACTATAAAAGTTAAGGCACAGAGTGTTAGGGAGGGATCACTGAGAACACTGAGCAGTCTCTAAGCCACAAAACCAGGAGCAACTGAATTCTGAGACTGTTCATTCTGGGGGGAAGAGAAATGCTCTCTCACAAATACAACCGTTGCCTTCACATTTTCTTCAGAGGTCTCTAAGGGGCTTAAAGTTGCCTGGCTGATAAGGGCGATGGAGAAGTCTCTGGCAGCTAGTTACAAATTTTTAAGTACAGAAAGTGCTCAATAAATACCATTGATTAAAAGTCATCGATTGATTTTAGGGCAGCTGCTTTGGTCACAGATCAACTACGATGTTTATTGTGAATCAACATCAACTTGTGGGGGGAACATTGGCATTTCTAAAATCAGATGATTTATTTGTAAATCATTCAAAACCTTTTTCTTCCATTTACAGAGCTGATAGTCTATATTTGTGGGAGCTGCTGTGTTTTCATCTTTCTCATCCTGCTCCTGCTTTTCTGTTACAACAGGCAAACGGGTGAGCCAATCTGGACCTTACACTTTTACTTAGAGAGAATGCAGATATTTGTATAGCATTTGACAAATAGGATGACTCGTCTCCAAGCTAAGGGATATTTATCTTGATCCTCCAATTGTATTTGGAAGGGACGAGCAACAGCTTTCTCAAAAGCTTGGATTGAGAGACATCTCTTTTTACTCTCCCTTCTAGGTGTGAGGGGACTATGAAGCAATTCCCTAGAATAAAACAGGAACTGTTGACAACTCCTAAACAGCATAGTTAAGAATTACTTTTCCCTGCCCAAAAAAAGGAATAAAGGAATGCATAGCCTAGTGCAAAGAGCACAGCCCAGGGTTTCAGAAGACCTGAGTTCTAATTCTGGCTCTGCCACGTGTCTGCTGGGTGACCCTTGGGCAAGTCACTTAATTTATCTGTGTTTCAGTTCCCCAGTCGGCAAAAATGGAGTTTCAATACCTGTTCTCTCTCATAATTAGAATGTGAGCCCCAGATAGGACCATATTACCTTGTATCAACCCCAGCACTTAGCATAGTCAGTGCTTAATAAATATTATTATTGTCATCATTATTATCTTATTTTGAGGTTGCTCTGTATCGCTGGGATTTTTTTAATGGTATTTATTAAACACTTTGTGCCAGGCACTGTACTAAGCGCTGGGGTACATACAAGCTGATCAGTTGGATATAATCCATGTCCCACATTGGGCTTGCAGTCCTAATCCCCATTTTACAGATGAAGTCACTGAGGCACAGAGAAGTGAAGTACTTGCCCAAGGTCACACAGTGGACAAGTGGCAGAGCCGTTATTGAGATTCTCAGCCATTCAAGGATGGAGTCAGGCCAGTTGTGGCTTTCTCACCCCATGCTGCAGCATTCTAGACTGTAAACTTCATATAGACAGGGAATGTGTCTGTTTATTATTGTATTGTAATAATAATAATAATGGCATTTGTTAAGCGCTTACTATGTGCAAAGCACTGTTCTAAGTGTTGGGAAGGGATACAAAGTGATCCGGTTGTCCTATGTGGGGCTCACAGTCTTAATCCCCATTTTACAGATGAGGTAACTGAGGTTCAGAGAAGTTAAGTGACTTGCCCAAGGTCACACAGCAGACACGTGGCAGAGCCAGGATTAGAACCCATGACCTCTGACTCCAAAGCCCAGGCTCTTTCCACTGAGCCACGCTGCTTCTCTCAGGCACTTAGTACAATGCTCTGCACACAGTAAGCATTCAATAAATACTATTGAATGAATTGCATGGGCAAGATGTGGATAGAGTGTAGCAGAGACATGGCATTTGTATATGTTTTCAACAACTGATTAGAGAAAAAACCATCCTGACCAATTCATGAGATTTGGTCAGCCTGACCATCTACTAAGCTAAGCAATAAATAAACCAGAGCAAGAGGGCTGTGAAGATTACCTTACCCACAAAAGGCTTATGCAGAGGTGGATACACTTGGCCAAGGTGAGAGCAGTGGAAGGTGCAAGGTGGCCCCATTTATCCTATCATCCTGCATCTGCTCCTCTTGAGAGTTTGTATTATGTATTATGAGGGAAATGGTAAAGAAATAAATTAGACGAGAGCTGGAGTGAGGCTGGGATTGATATTTGGGCCAGGTTGGAAAAGAAATGGCTGGAAAGGGTTGCTGGAATTCTGAAGAACATTCAGAAGTGGCAGGATACAGTTGCTGAACTGGTCAGGTAAATACACACTAGGCACCTAACCTCCATAAAAGGAGGATTTATTCTTTCAATCATATGTATTAAGGACTTACTGTGTGCAGAACTGTGTACTAAGTGCTTGGAAGAGTACAGTACAACAATAGACACATTTTCTGCCCAAAATGAGCTTACAGCTTTGGAGAAGCAGTGTGGTTGAGTGGAAAGAACCCGGGCTTTGGAGTCAGACGTCATGGGTTCAAATTCCGGCTCTGCAATTGTCAGCTGTGTGACTTTGGGCAAGTCACTTAACTTATCTGTGCCTCAGTTACCTCATCTGTAAAATGGGGATGAAGACTGTGAGCCTCGTGTGGGACAACCTGATCACCTTATAACCCCCCCAGCGCTTAGAACAGTGCTTTGCACATAGTAAGTGCTTAATAAATACCATTATTATTATTATTACTACTACAGCCTAGATGAGGGGAGATAGAAACTAATAGAAATAAATAAATTACAGATATGTACATAAATGCTGCGGATCTGGGAGGGGGATGAACTAAGGGAGCAAGTCAGTGTGAAGCAGAAGGGAGTAGAAGAAAAGGAAAGGGGGGATTAGTCAGGGAAGGCCTCTTGGAGGGGATGTGCCTTCAATAAGGCTTTGAAGGTGGGGGAGAGTAATTGTTTATGAGATTTGAGGGGGGAGGGCTTTCCAAGCTAGAGGCAACCATCGACAGTGAGATAGACAAGATCGATGCACAGGGAGAAGGTAATTCTGGGCAGGTGGTGACTTCAAAGTCTTCCCATTTTACCTTCTCTTCCCCATCCCCCTCCTGCCAACCCCACACTCTCCAATCTTTCCCAGAGAAGAGACTTTGTCGTGATCAGCCAAACACTGAACTTTTACAATCTCTTTTCTGTATACATTTACCCAGGATCTGTATTTCAACCTCAGAGGGGAAGAACCAATGAACAAGGAAGGGTAAGACAAAATGATGTTTGGGGCCTGGTATTATGTATCTGAATAAAGAACAAACCATCAGACTGATAGAATATAATAATACCAATAATGATAGTAATGATAATAATGGCATTTGTTAAGCACTTACTATAGATCAAGCACTGTACTAAACACTGGGATAGATCTACAAATTTAAATAGGTTGGATACAGACCCTGTTCCACATGGTGCTCAGAGTCTAAGTAGGAGGGAGCTTAGGTATTAGAAACCCATTTTATAGATGAGGGAACTGAGACACAGAGAAGTTAAGTGACTTGCCCAAGTTCATACAACAAGCAAATGGTAGAATCAGGATCAGAACCCTGGTTTTCTGAATCCTAGGCCTGTGTTCTTTCCACTAGGCAACACTGCTTCTCCTGCTCTTAAACCAGTCTCTCTGCCTTTACTGCTGCAGTTCCCTAGAAAATCAGGGATTAACAAGGAGATGAGGGAACTACCAAATTCCAAATCAATGCTTTTAAATCAATCAATCAATCAATCAATCCCATTTACTGAGCACCTATTGTGTGCATTGTGGCCTAGTGGAAAGAGCACGGGCCTGGGAGTCTGAAAGACTTCATCATCATCATCATCATCAATCGTATTTATTGAGCGCTTACTATGTGCAGAGCACTGTACTAAGCACTTGGGAAGTACAAAGACTCAAGTACTCAAAGACTTGAGTTCTAATCCCAGCTCCACCGCTTGTCTGCTATGTGACCTTGGGCAAGTCACTTAACTTCTCTGTGCCTCAGTTACCTCTTCTGTAAAATGGGGATTAAGACTGTGATCCCTATGTAGCACAGGGACTGTGTTCAACCAGATTAGCCTGTACCTACCCCAGCACTTAGAACAGTACCTGGCACATAGTAAGTGCTTAACAAATATCTCAATTATTATTATTATTATTAAGACAGTATCACAGAGTTAGGAGACATGATCCCTCAAGGAGTTTACAATCCTGCCGGAAGACAGGCACTTACTATTGCTGGGGAAATACAGAATGGAAAATATGTTCCCTGCTCACAAAGATTCATTCATTCATTCAGTTGTATTTATTGAGCACTTACTATATGCAGAGCACTGTACTAAGTGCTTGGGAAGTACAAGGTGGCAACATTTAGAGACAGTCCCTACCCAACAACGGGCTCACAGTCTAGAAGGGGGAGACAGACAACAAAACAAAACATGTAGACAGGTCTCAAAATCATCAGAACAAATAGAATAAATAAATAAATAAAATAAAATAAATAACAGATAAGTTAGGCTCAGTCTCTGTAGTTCAATGCAGCTCTTTAGGGGTTCTGCTGGGAAAGCCTTGACTCTGTGGCTTGAGACACATGCATCTTTTTTTAGCAGAATAGGCATTTGTGATAGCATCTTGCTTTCAAAAATGCCACCATATTCAAAGTATGTGCATATATTTGAACAAGATAGTGGGCCTCTCTGCCACCCACTTAGGGAAATATAGTTAGTCATTAAGGCCATTTTTCAAGAAATTTTGATGAACACTTGATAAAACAGATCCTGCACACATTTCTGTCTGCTTTAATCTGCTTTGTGGTCAAAACAGGAAAAGGCTGCATTGTGTTGCATAAATAAACCTAAAGGTAAGGTTGTGTTGGCCTAGCAGAAATGTTTCCCATGTTGAAAGATCAGAATTGGAAAACAAAGGAAGAATTCTGGATGAACCATCGCCCAAAGAGAGGCGCCTGTGATCTGTCAGCCTGAGTGGATGACATTCTCAGAGGAAGGATTGTCTGCAGCTCTTTCACTTTTAAAATATAATTTGATCACCACGGGAAAAAATTCATCCAAAAGTAATAGTAGTAGTTATAGCAAAATTTACTCATTGCCAGTGGTGTGGTGCACTGAACTAAGAGCTGGGGAAATACAGAATAGAAAATATGTTCCCTGCTCACAAAGATTCATTCATTCATTCAGTCGTATTTATTGAGCACTTACTGTGTGCAGAGCAGTGTACTGAGTGCTTGGGAAGTACAAGTCGGCAACATATAGAGATGGTCCCTACCCAACAATGGGCTCAGAGTCTAGAAGGGGGAGACAGACAACAAAACATGTAGACAGGTGTCAAAATCATCAGAACAAACAGAATTATAGCTATATGCACATTATTAACAAAATAAATAGAATAGTAAATATGTACAAGTAAAATAAATAGAGTAATAAATCTGCACAAATATATACAAGTGCTGTGGGGAGGGGAAGGAGGTAGGGTGGGGTGCGATGGGGAGGAGGAGAGGAAAAGGGCTCAGTCTGGGAAGGCCTACTGGAGGAGGTGAGCTCTCGGTAGGACTTTGAAAGGAGGAAGAGAGGTAGCTTGGCGGATGTGTGGAGGAAGGACATTCCAGGCCAGGGGAAGGACGTGGGCTGGGGGTCAATGGTGGGAAAGGCGAGAACGAGGTATAGTGAGGAGGTGAGCGGCCGAGGAGCGGAGGGTGTGGGCTGGGCTGTAGAAGGAGAGAAGGGAGGTGAGGTGAACACTAATGGCACTTTTTATGTTTTTATTTCCCTTTTACACGGGAGCCAGAGGAGCTTGATTCTCACTTGAATTCTTGTGTTTTAATCTAGGTTCTGAGTGTGGACCAACATAGTGTGGACCAACATAGTACACAAAGTCATCCACAAAGATACCTAGCCATCTATGCAGAAGTTGCAGAAGTAAGGAATAATGGACCATCAATAATAGAGCCCCCAAATACTTTTGCAGTCCTTCAATTGCAGGATGAGCAGGAAGGGCACTATCATTGTTTGGGTCATCCAATTATAACATCCTCACAGCATCTCTAAGAAGGACACAAAGTACTAGAGAGGTTCTTCCTGAATCTTGAATAATAATAATAACTGTGGTATTGGTTAAGCACTTATTATGTGGCCTGCACTGTACTAGGTGATCGGATTGGACACAGTCCCTGTCCCACGCAGGGCTCACAGTCCTCATCCCCATTTTACAGATGAGGTAACTGAGGCACAGAGCAGTGAAGTGACTTACCCAAGGTCACAGAAAAGACAAGTGACAGAGACAGGATTAGAACCCAGGTCCTCCTGACTCCCATGTCTGGGCTCTATCCACTGGGCCATGCCGCTTCAAAATGAGGAAAATGTATTTTATACATTCATACCAATTAATCTGTAAATACAGTCTAGATCATGGTTCCAGCCTCCCATTATTGTGTAAGCCCTTTGTGGGCAGGGATCATGTCACCTCTCTTTTTTGCACATGCCAAGCACTTTGATCAATGCATTGCACTCAGTAGGTAATAAATATGATTACTACTATTACAAGGTAGGGACATGTATCAGATTCTATTGGTAGCTAAATCCACTTCTTGGAGGACTCATTCATCTTCACTGGAGTACTGGATGCCTGCTTCATCCAGCCCAGTTTGGATTCCAAATTCCCATTTCCCCCCTCATTATATCACTGGGTCACAAATTATGGAATAAGGAAAATGATGAGGAATATTACATCACCTAAATAATTGAAGAGATGCAGACTCTACCATGATGCGGCTAATAATAAACAGCTGTATTTTCAAATAATTTCCTTATGTTTCATTTCTGATGGAGCTGCGTTTCCCTTCTCTGGTCTACCACACAAGATGTGGGGGGCTGTTGAATTTTTTTTGGCCGGGGAAGCTAGGGGGTATTTTTGATCTGACTGCTTCATGGTGTGTATTTAGACAAAGAAAATTACAAATAGTTGTCCCTTAAATTTTGATGACTTCTGGAAGTTAGATGGTAATCCATCATGATGTGGCTGTAATAATAATAATGATAACAATGATAATAAAAATTATTATCATTTTTTGTGGTATTTGATAAGAACCTTCCATGTGACAAAAACTATTCTTAAGCACTGGGATAGATACAGGACAACCAGACTGGAAACCTTTCCTGATCCATTAGAGGCTCACAGTCTAAGCAGGAGGGAGAAAAGTAATCTGTAATAACCATTTCACAGATGAGGAAACTGAGGCACAGAGAAGTATGTGACTCATCCAAGATCATAGAGCAGGAAAGTGGAGAAGTTGGGTTGAGAACCCAGGTATCCTGACTGCCAGTCCTGTGCATATTGCATATTGCATATTGGCTGCAAGAAAAGGTAGTACCTTGCCATGCTGTTGTGTTTGTCACTTATAGCTCCTGCCATTGGCTTTCTAGATTACCTCTTGGAATTTGACTCCATAGAGGCCTTTGCTTAAGAAGAGCAGCCTGTCTATTGAATGTTCTACCCCAGGATCGTCTAGGCGCCCCACCAGTCTGCTTTCTTCTCACACTATTTGAATCTAGGCTTGATTATTTTTGTAAAATGAACATCTTCTGCTCTTCTTGCCTTCTACTTCATCACAGAGCAGTTGCTGTACATTCTGTGGCCAACCAGTGAATCAGTCAATGGTATTTATTGGGTGCTTATTGGGTACTGAGTACTTTACTAAGTGTTTGGGAATGTAAAGTATGAGGTTTTTTATGGCATTTGTTAAGTACTTACTAAGTCCTGGGCACTGTACTAAGTGTTAGGGTATTTACAAGCTAATCAGGTTGGACACAGTCCCTGTCCTGCATAGGGGTCACAATTTTAATCCCCATTTTACAGATGAAGTAACTGAGGAACAGTGTCTTGCCCAAGGTTACACAGCAGATATGTGGCAAAGTAGGATTAGAATCCAGGTCCTTCTGACACACAAATTGGTGCTCTATCTGGTAGGCCACACTCTTCTCATAAACTATGAGTTGGTAGACTGTTTCCTACCCACAAGGAGTCTGATTTGTGCTGAACACTGCCTTGATGTTGATAGATGAATACATTCCAAGACTTAATTTTGGTGACCCTTCAGGCGGCTTCAATGGAGGTATGATGAAACAACCCAATAATTTGTGTGTGCTTCTTGAGGAAGATCTAGCACTCCTTTTCATTGTAAATGTTGGATACCACACAATCAATTGATGGTATTTATTGAGTGTTTACTGTACACTTAGTACAGCATTGTACTAAGTGATTAGGATACTATAATACAGTAGGTTTGGTAGATAGAATCCCTGCCCTCAGGGAGCTTACAGTCAACAGAGAGAAACAAACATTAAAATAAATTACTTATAAGGGAAATGACAGAGTGTAAGGCTATGTATATATAGGTGCTGTAGGGTTGAGGGTGCTTATAGGGTGGAGTGACTATCAAGTGTTTAGAGGGGGTGTGTGAATATCAAGTGCTTAGTGGATACAGATGCAAGCGCATATGTTGAGAAAGAAGGGAGAGTGTGAAAGGGAAATGAGACTTTGGTCAGGGAAGACTTCTATGAGAAGATGTAATTTTAGAAGCACTTTAAAAGTGGAAAAGCTTTAATCAATCAATCAATTATGTTTATTGTGCCGAGCACTGTAGTAAGTGGGTGGGAGAGTACAATTGAACAATAAAACAGACACATTCTCTGCCCGCACTGATCTTACAGCCTAGAGGAGACAGAAATTAGTACAAATAAGTAAAATTACAGATACATACATAAGCGCTGTGGAGCTGGGGTGGGGGATGATTATAAGGAGCAAGTCAGGGTGACACAGAAGGGAGTGGGAGAAGTTGGAAAGGAGTTCTTAGTCAAGGAAGGCCTCTAAGGCTTTAGAGGCGGGGAGAGTAATTGTCTGTTGGATGTAAAAAGGGAGAGAGTTCCAGGCCAGAGGCAGGACATGGGCAAGGGGTTGTGGGAGAGAGAGGCAAGATCAAGGTACGATGAGGAGGTTGGTGTTATAAGAGCAAAGTGTCTGGGCTGGGTTGTAGTTGGAGAGTAACTAGGTGAGGTTGGAGGGAGCAAGGTGATTGAGTGCTTTAAAGCTGATGGCAAGGAGACTCTATTTGATGCAGAGATGGATGGGCAAGCATGGGAGACCACCAAGGAGTGGGCAAACATGGAAGATGAGGAGTTCTGTTCTAGATATGTTTAGTTTGAGGCATTGGTGGAACATAGGGATGCCTTGAAGTCAGGAGGAGATGTGAGACTGCAGAGGAGAGAGGTCAGGGCTGGAGAGATAAATTGGGAATCATCTTTGTAGAGATGGTAGTTGAAGCCATGGGAGTAAATGAGTTCTCTAAGGGAGTAAGTGTAGATGGACAGTAAAATGGGACCCAGAACCGAACTTGGAGGAACTGCTACTGTCAGAAGGTGGGAGGCAGAGGAAGAGTCGGCGAGAGACACAGAGAAGGAATTTATGGAGGGCTAACTTTTTGCAGAGTTCATACTTCATGCTGCTGCCCGGATTATCTTTGTCCAGAAACGCTCTGCGCATATTACTCCCCTCCTCAAAAATCTCCAGTGGCTACCAATCAATCTGCGCATCAGGCAGAAACTCCTCACCCTGGGCTTCAAGGCTGTCCATCACCTCGCCCCCTCCTACCTCACCTCCCTTCTCTCCTTCTACTGCCCAGCCCGCAACCTCCGCTCCTCCGCCGCTAATCTCCTCACTGTACCTCGTTCTCGCCTGTCCTGCCGTCGACCCCCGGCCCACGTCATCCCCCGGGCCTGGAATGCCCTCCCTCTGCCCCTCCGCCAAGCTAGCTCTCTTCCTCCCTTCAAGGCCCTGCTGAGAGCTCACCCCCTCCAGGAGGCCTTCCCAGACTGAGCCCCTTCCTTCCTCTCCCCCTCGTCCCCCTCTCCATCCCCCCATCTTACCTCCTTCCCTTCCCCACAGCACCTGTATATATGTATATATGGTTGTACATATTTATTACTCTATTTATTTATTTATTTATTTATTTTACTTGTACATTTCTATCCTATTTATCTTATTTTGTTGGTATGTTTGGTTCTGTTCTCTGTCTCCCCCTTTTAGACTGTGAGCCCACTGTTGGGTAGGGACTGTCTCTATGTGTTGCCAATTTGTACTTCCCAAGCGCTTAGTACAGTGCTCTGCACATAGTAAGTGCTCAATAAATACGATTGATTGATTGATTGATTGCAGAGCACTGTACACAGAGGATGCTCCTTCCATCACCCCATTGCCCCCGTCCCACTCCCCTTACCCCCATCCCCTATTCTTGGTTTGGGGATGGGTGGTACCCCCAGTCTGCCCAGTCTACTCCAGCTTCAGCACTGGCCCGCACCGAGGCTCCATCATAATAACAATTATGGTATATGTTAAGCGCTTATTATATGCCAAGCACTGTTCTAAATGCTGGGGTAAATACAAGGTAATCAGAATATCCCACATGGGGCTCATAGTCTCAATCCCCATTTTACAGATGAGGTAACTGAGGCACAGAGAAGTTAAGTGATTTACCCAAGGTCACACAGCAGACACATAGCAGAACGGGATGAGAATCAATCAATCAATCGAATTTATTGAGCGCTTACTGTGTGCAGAGCACTGTACTAAGCGCTTGGGAAGTACAAGTCGGCAACACATAGAGACAGTCCCTACCCGACAGCGGGCTCACAGTCTAGAAGGGGGAGACAGAGAACAAAACCAAACATACTAACAAAATAAAATAAATAGAATAGATATGTACAAGTAAAATAAATAAATAAATAGAGCAATAAATATGTGCAAACATATATACATATATACAGGTGCTGTGGGGAAGGGAAGGAGGTAAGACGGGGGGTTGGAGAGGGGGACGAGGGGGAGAGGAAGGAAGATGCTCAGTCTGGGAAGGCCTCCTGGAGGAGGTGAGCTCTCAGTAGGGCCTTGAAGAGAGGAAGAGAGCTAGCTTGGCGGATGGGCAGAGGGAGGGCATTCCAGGCCCGGGAGATGACGTGGGCCGGGGGTCGACGGCGGGACAGGCGAGAACGAGGCCTAACGGTGAGGAGATTAGCGGCAGAGGAGCGGAGGGTGCGGGCTGGGCTGGAGAAGGAGAGAAGGGAGGTGAGGTAGGAGGGGGCGAGGGGATGGACAGCCTTGAAGCCGAGGGTGAGGAGTTTCTGCCTGATGTGCAGATTGATTGGTAGGCATTGGAGATTTTTGAGGAGGGGAGTAACATGCCCAGAGCGTTTCTGGACAAAGACAATCCGGGCAGCAGCATGAAGTATGGATTGAAGTGGAGAGAGACACGAGGATGGGAGATCAGAGTCTGGACTACTGCATCAGCAGTAGTCCATACGGGATAGGATGAGAGCTTGAACGAGCAGGGTAGCGGTTTGGATGGAGAGGAAAGGGCGGATCTTGGCAATGTTGCAGAGCTGAGACCGGCAGGTTTTGGCGACGGCTTGGATGTGAGGGGTGAATGAGAGAGCAGAGTCGAAGATGACACCAAGGTTGCGGGCTTGTGAGACGGGAAGGATGGGAGTGCCGTCAACAGAGATGGGAAAGTCAGGGAGAGGGCAGGGTTTGGGAGGGACCTCTGCTCTTGCCACTAGGCCATGCTGCTCCTCTTGGTAGTTATGGTATTCGTTAAGCACTTATTATGTGCCAAGCACTATGCGGTAACTGAGGCACAGGGAAATTAAGGTCACAGGTCACACAGCAGGCAAATCGCGGAGTCGGGATTAGAACCCACGTCCTCTGACTCTCAAGCCCATGCTCTTGCCACTAAACTATGCTGCTGCTGCTTCATCTTTCGGGGGTATTGTTGCCCCCCAGCCCCAGCCCTCCAGCTGCGGGAAGGACCTGCGTCCATCCCTTGCCTCTTTCTGATTCCCCGTCCCTGCAGCCAGAAATATTTTTTCCCGGAGCCCAGGAATAGTTCATTCAGAGGCCCGGAAATATTTAATTTCGGAGCCCAGAGATATTTCATTTCGAAGCTCGGGAATATTTAATTCCGGAGCCCAGGAATAGTTCATTCAGAGGCCCGGAAATATTTAATTCCGGAGCCCAGAGATATTTCATTCCGAAGTTTGAGAATATTTTATTCCGAGCCCAGGAATAGTTCATTCAGGGGACCAGAAATATTTAATTCCGGAGCCCAGAGATATTTCATTCCGAAGCTCGGGAATATTTTATTCCGGAGCCTAGGAATAGTTCATTCAGGGGACCAGAAATATTTAATTTCGGAGCCCAGGATAGTTCATTCGGAGGCCCAGAAATATTTAATTCCGGAGCCCAGCGATCTTTCATCCCGAAGCCAGGGAATATTTTATTCCAGAGCCCAGGAATAGTTCATTCCAGAGCCTAGAAATATTTAATCCCGGCGCCAAGAGATAGTTAATTCTGGAGCAGGAATATTTCCCTCTGACCCAGGAAATATTTCATTCCGGAGGCCGGGAATATTTCCCTGAGGGTCTCTCGCCTCTTTGAGCCTCCCCCATGTCCTAACCCTTCTCCTCTCCAGGAAACCTTCATCCCTAGCCCCTCTCTTTTAGACCCGCCCTAAATATCAACAATTCTATTTATACTGATGCTATTGCCGTCTACTTGTTTTGTTTCGCTGTCCGTCTCCCCCCTTCTAGACTGCGTGCCCGTTGTTGGGCAGGGATTGCCTCTTATTGCCGAACTGTACTTCCCAAGCGCTTAGTACAGTGGTCTGCACACAGTAAGCGCTCAATAAATACGATCGGATGAATGAGTGAATGAACGCATGAATGCCCCTCTTCCAACCCGAGGACATCTTTACGCCGTTTGATTTTCAGCTGCTCAAAATGACGGCCTCCGCCCGCTACCTGTCGCGATTGTCGCCGCTGCTGTTGCTCCTGTTGCAGACGAAGCTGCAGGGAACAGGTAAGGACACGATGCGGGCCCTGCGGGACCCGGAGGTGGAGCCTCTAATTGTCCTTTCCTAGCGCTTAGTACAGTGCTCTGCACGCCGTAAGCGCTCAATAAACACGATTGAATGAGTGAATGAATGCCTGGCTCAGACCGGTCAACCGCTAACCTCTACCACACCCAGGGCTGCCCCGAAAACCGCCCCCCTAAAAAATAATCCCTACTTTTCCCGGCCCTGCGATGATGGGGGGGTGGGCTTGGCAGGGAGGGACCCCTCACCCCCACCCCTTCCCCATCCTGACCTCATCAGTGGCCGAGACTACCCCGCATCCATCAGTGCTATTATTTATTAGGAACTCTCAGTGAGCTCCTACTGAGAGCTCACCTCCTCCAGGAGGCCTTCCCAGACTGAGCCCTCACTTTCCTCTCCCCCTCGTCCCCCTCTCCTTCCCCCCATCTTACCTCCTTCCCTTCCCCACAGCACCTGTATATATGTATATGTGTTTGTCCATATTTATCATTCTATTTATTTATTTTACTTGTACATATCTATTCTATTTATTTAATTTTGTTAGTACGTTTGGTTTTGTTCTCTGTCTCCCCCTTTTAGACTGTGAGCCCACTGTGAGCCCACTGTTGGGTAGGGACTGTCTCTATATGTTTCCAATTTGTACTTCCCAAGCGCTTAGTACAGTGCTCTGCACATAGTAAGCGCTCAATAAATACGATTGATGATGATGATGATGTTGGGTAGGGACTGTCTCTGTATGTTGCCAACTTGTACTTCCCAAGCGCTTAGTACAGTGCTCTGCACACAGTAAGCGCTCAATAAATACGATTGATTGATGGATTGATTTAGCCTCTACGCTGGGCAGAACACTGTACTGAGCGCTTGGCAGATTAAAAGTGCCTGGCATAGAGTAAGCACTTAAGGAATACCATTATTATCATCGTTATTGCTATTATTATTATTGTCACCCGTCACCTTGTTTTGTTGTCCGTCTCCCCCTTCTAGACTGTGAGCTCGTTGTTGGGTAGGGATTGTCTGTATCTGTTGCCGAATTGTACTTTCCAAGCGCTTAGTACAGTGCTCTGCACACAGTCAGCGCTTAATAAATACGATTGAAAGAGTGAATGAATGCTTGGCTCAGACAGGCCAGCCGCTAGCCTCTACCAAACCCACGATTTACCCGAAAACAGCCCCCCTAAAAAATAATCCCTACCTCTCCTGGCCCTGGGAGGATGGGGTGGGTGGGCGTGGCAGGGAGGAGCCCCTCACCCCCACCCTTTCCCCATCCTGACCTCATCAGTGGCCGGGACTAGACCCAATCAAACTGGTTACTTACCCCGCAGCCAGTCGATCCATCAGTGCTATTTATTTAGCCTCTACGCTGGGCAGAACACTGTACTGAGCGCTTGGCAGATTGACAGTGCTTGGCATAGAGTAAGCACTTAACAAATACCATTATTATCATCATTATTACTATTATTATTATTATTGTCACCTGTCAACTTGTTTTGTTTTGCTGTTTGTCTCCCCCTTCTAGACTATGAGCTAGTTGTTGGGTAGGGATTGTCTCTGTTGCCGAATTCTACTTTCCAAGCGCTTAGTACAGTGCTCTGCACACAGTAAGCATTCAATAAATATGATTGATTGAATGAATGTGCAAAGCACTGTACTAATTGCATGGGGAAGCATGATAAAATTGATCGACAAGATCCCTGTCCTCGTGAAATTTACAGGGAGATGGACATAAAAATAAATTTCAGATATGAGGAATTATTATTAATAATAATAATCATAATAACGGTATTTGTTAAGTGTTTACTATGTGCCAGGCACTGTACTAAACACTGGGATGGATACAAGCAAATTGGGTTGGACACAGTCCCTGTCCCCCATGGGGCTCCCAGTCTCAATCCCCATTTTACAGATGAGGCAAATGAGGCACAGAGAAGTGAAGTGACTTACCCAAGGTCACATAAAATTGAAACATTCCTGTGACAAAGATGGACAATTAAGAGCTACTGGAGGTGAGGAATTACATCTATTTGGTGGTCCAGGGGGAAAGAGCACTGCTCTGGGAATCAGGAGAACAGCTCAGGTAGAAGGGTGGGTAAAATGACAGCGCTTAGAACAGTGCTTGGCACATAGTAAGCGCTTAAAAATATAATAATTATTATTATTAGTGTTATAAAAAGAAGAAATAACGTTCTGGGGTGGAGTGGAGTTTGCAGGGCTGTCTATTTCATACATCTTTTTCTACTGATGTGGGCGCTACTCATGATACTTGTCCCTGGAACAAAAATCCTTAGTGTTACCTGTGTCGAATGCCAAAGATAGTATTAATTCATTAACTCTATCTATCCCAGCACATATCACAGGACTTGGTAAAGAGCAAGTACTTAATAATTGCCATAATTACAGTTCTAATCTATAATTATTAGTAGTAAAATTAGTATTAGTAGAATTTGAGCAGCTGCTCTATGCAGAGCTCTGTTCTAGCTGCTTGGGAAAGTACAATGAAAGTAATAATAATAATGATGGCATTTGTTAAGCTCTCACTATGTGCCAAGCACTGTTCTAAGCTCTGAGGCAGTGTGGTTTAGTGGAAAGAGCCCGGGTTTGGGAGTCAGAGGTCGAGGGTTGTAATCCCAGCTCTGCCACTTGTCAGCTCTGTGACCTTGGACAAGTCACTTAATTTCTCTGTGCCTCAGTTACCTCATCTGTAAAATGGGTATGAAGACTGTGAACCCCACGTGGGACAAACTGATTACCTTGTATCTACCCTAGTGCTCAGAACAGTATTTGGCACATAGTAAGCGCTTAACAAATACCAACATTATTATTATTATTATTATGCAAGGTAATTAGGTTGTCCCACGTGGGGCTCATGGTCTTGATCCCCATTTTATGGATGAGGTAACTGAGGCACAAAGAAGTTAAGTGACTTGCCCAAAGTGATAAGTGGCAGAACTGGGGTTTAGAACCCATGACCTCTGACTCACAAGCCTGTGCTCTTTCCTCTGAGCCACACTGTTGTCCTCGAGCAATCAACAGTCCGATAGGGAAGGTTCATTGCTCTATTATCATCTGGGAGGGTCTTTCTGAATCATCAAGATTAGTGCCAAAATATAGACATTGGAGTCAGAGGACATGGATTTTAACTCTGCCTCCACTACTTGCCTGCTGTGTGACCTTGGAAAGGTCACCCAAATTCTCTGTGATTCAATTTCATCATCTGTAAAAAGGGGATTAAATATTCATTTTCCCTCCTATTTACACTGTTCGCACCTCATGGAAAGGGGACTGTGTCTGGTCCTGATTATCTTGTATTTTACCAGTGCTTAGTACAGTGCTTGGCACATAGTAAACACTTAACAAATACAATTTTATTGCTACTGCATTTTCAGGGTGCAGAATGCCATACTAGGTATTTGGAATAAATCTCAATTTATTTCATTCTTTGCTTTTTTATCATTTCAATCTGGCTGCTTGTCTGTAACGTGTCATATATTTGACAATTACTGTCTTCTTATCTCCCTCATTAGATTGTTTATTTCTTGAGGGCAGGGCCCATAGTTTTAGTTTTATTGTATTTTCTCAACTGCCTAGAACTGTTCAGTGCACTTACATGCACATCTTTATCCTTGGTTACTTATGCTCCCTGTAATTTATTTTAATGCCTGCCTCTCCTGCTAGATTTTAAACACCCTGAAAGCTGGGATTGTGTCTACTGACACTATTGTACTCTCTCAAGTGCTTAGCACAATCTGTACAGAGAAGTGATCAATAAATATTATTGCTCTGCATGCAGTAAAAACGATAGATTCATTCATTCAGTCATATTTATTGAGCTCTTACTGTGTGCAGAGTACTGTAATAATCACTTGGGAGGGCACAATATAACAATAAACGGACACTTTCCACAATGTGTTTACAGTCTGCTGTAGACAATGGTTATGATGACTCACAGTGCATCCCACGAGAATTAAATGGAGAAAGGTAAGGAGTAGAAAGTAGAAACCGAGGAGAAAACTTGCTCCTAGAATATGTCCTTGAGGGAGATGCTAAGGAACTAAGGATATTGAAAAGACTGTAATACTGTAAGCTTGCTGTGACCAGGGAACATGTCTACCAACCCTGTTGTATTACACTCTCCCAAGTGCTTAGTACAATGCTCTGCAAACGGTAAGTGCTAAATAAATACGATTGACTGACTGATTGATTGATGAACTGGTTGGGAATTTGTGTTGCTACTTCTGAATTTAACCCTCCCTTCCCTTGAGCAGGGGAGACCATAAAGAAGCTTGTGAGCCCCTTGGGCTTTAGGGTCATATGCCGTGCATCTTGTAGAGAAAAGCCAGCCACTTATACTTTATAGTCACTTTTCACCAAGGCCCTGTGCTGCTTCACCAGCAGTTTCAGTGGCATCAGGCTGCAGTGGGCCGCTGCATCAGTGCTTTTGGTGATGAGTTGCAGTGTAGTCCTGCACCAGCGCTTTTGGCAGCAGGCTACGGTGTGCTGCTACACCAGCACCTTCGGCAGAGAACTTCGTTATGTTGCTGCATTGGTGGCTTTGGTGGCAGGCTGCAGTGTGGGCCTCATTGGAAGCAGTGTGGCTCACTGGAAAGAGCACGGGCTTGGGAGTCAGAGGTCGTGGGTTCTAATCCCGGATCTGCCACATGTCTGCTCTGTGATCTTGGACAAGTCACTTAGCTTCTCTGAGCTTCAGTTGCCTCATCTGTAAAATGGGGATTACGACTGTGAGCCCCACATGGGACAACCTGATCACCTTGTATCCCCCCCAGCGCCTAGAATAGTGCTTTGCACTTAGTTAGAACTTAACAAATGCCATTATTATTAGCGGTTTCGGTGATGGATGCAGGGCGCTGCTGCACCAGTGCTCTTGCTGTGGGGCTGCAGTGTGCCATTTCACCACCGCTTTTGGCAACAGACTGCAGTGTGCCATCGCACCAGTACTTTTGGCTGAAGCAGTGCCCCTGAGCATAGGTTGGGCAGGGATATAGGCCTTTTCCACTGCCCTCTCTGAAAGAGGAAAGGGGTAGGTTAACATTAGGAACTGAGAGTGCAGCAGAATGATTTAAATAGACAGAGCAGTGCGGGGAGGACTAGTAAGAGCAGCCCCACCCCACTTGCAGCCGGCCTCAGTAATTGGAGGAAGCCAGCCGGGCTTAGAGAGCCCTCCCAGGGCAGTGGGACAAGACGTTTCAGAGGTGTCGTTGCTGCCACGGCTACCATCATTTATAATAGTGGTATTTTAAATTGTGATTTACAATTTGTTAAGCATTATGTGCCAAGCACTATACTAAGCACTAGGGTAGATACAAGACAATCAAGTTGGATATGGTTCATTCATTAAGTTGTATTTATTGAGCGCTCACTGTCTGCAGAGCACTGTACTAAGCGTTTGGGAAGTACAAGTCGGCAACATATAGAGACGGTCCCTACCCAAAAACGGGCTCACAGTTTAGAAGGGGGAGACAGAAAACAAAACAAAACAAGTAGACAGGTGTCAAAACCATCAGAATAAATATAATTATAGCTATAGGCACATCATTAATAAAATAGAGTAGTAAATATGTACAAGTAAAATAAAGTAATAAATATGTACAAATATGCACAAGTGCTGTGGGGGGAGGAAGGAGGTAGGGCAGAGGGAGGGACGGGGGCGATGGGGAGGGGAGGACAAGGAGAGGAAAAAGGGGGGGTTCAGTGTGGGAAGGCCTCCTGGAGGAGGTGAGCTCTCAATAGGGCTTTGAAGGGAGGAAGAGAGCTAGCTTGGTGGATGTGAGGAGGGAGGGCATTCCAGGTCAGGGGAAGGACGTGGGCCAGGAGTCGATGGCAAGACAGGCAAGAATGAGGCACAGTGAGGAGGTGAGCGGTGGCAGAGGAGCAGAGGGTGCAGGCTGGGCTGTAGAAAGAGAGAAGGGAGGTGAGGTAGGAGGGGGCAAGGTGATGGAGAGCCTTGAAGCTGAGAGTGAGGAGTTTTTGCTGGATTTGAAGGTTGACAGGTAACCACTGGAGATTTTTGAGGATGGGAGTGACATGCCCAGAGTGCATTTCTGTACAGAGATAATCCGGGCAGCAGAGTGAAGTATAGACTGAAGCGGGAGAGACAGAAGGATGGGAGATCGGTAAAGAAGTACAAGTTCTGCTTGTACGGTTCTGCTCACATGGGGCCCACAGTCTGAGTAGTAGGGAGAATTGGTATTTCACCTCCATTTTACAGTTGAGGAAACTGAGGCACAGAGAAGTCAAGTGACTTGCCTCAGGTCACACAGCAGGCAGGTGGCAGGGCTGGGATTGGAACCCAGGTCCTCTGACTCTCAGGCCTGTGCTGTTTCCTCTAGGCCATGCTGCTTCTTCACTGCCTTTTCTTCATTTCACCGCCCATCTTTTCTGCCTCAGCACTTTGTTTTGAGTGACTTTGCCCGTCCATTAGGGGGGAACAGACCCTCACCCAGGCCTATTTGCCTCTGTGTCCCCTCAACCTCCTGGACAATAGCCTGGGCCCTGGGGAGTAAAAGGGTGATCTAGTGAATAGAGCACAGGCCTGGGAGTCAGAAGGACCTGGGTTCTAATCTCGGCTATGCCACATCTGCTGCATGACCTTGGATAAATCACTTCATTTCTCTCTGTCTCAAATTCCTCATCTGTATGACTGTGAGCCTCATGTGGGACAGGGACTGTGGCCAACCTGATTAGCTTGTATCCACTTTTGCTGGGAGCTGAGGAGGAGGTAGGAGGCTTTGATTTCTGTCCTGAGAAACCTAAGGTTTAATTCTCTGCATGTGGTAAATTATTTTCCCTCTCCAAGTTATACTTGGGAAAAGAAAGGTTAGTGTGGGTTAACTTGATTACTGGTGTCTTTGGTAGATGATTTTAACCTAAACTCAGATTTTCAGGTATGCCTCAAGCAGTTCAGGCCCAATTTCCCTGGAATTAAGGATGGTTTCCAGGTGGGTGGTTTATTGAATCAGTCCTAAAATCCTTCAGGAGTGGCATCTGATTATCTTGTGAATCTTTCCTTCAATATACTATGTTTGTGTGTTCTCTGGCTAGTTTGTAGGGGCAGCTCAGTCAAGGCTTCTGGAATTTATACAGCTGTCTTAATGGGATCTCATGAGGAATTTATAGATCCATACCACCATAGAGAAGGGAATGTACACTCTCTGAGCTCTGCCAACAGTTCTCTCTCCACCACCCCAAATGAGATTTTTTTCCTCACTCTTTTCAGAAAAAATAATATTTCTAAGAACTGTGGTTAACAAAGTGCAGAGTGATTTACTTTCAAGCACACTTCAAGAAGTTGGTGAAAAACAAAACCAATTCAGATCCCACTGGAAATTTCATGAGTCTCAATGCCAACTGAAAAATGGAACACCCTGAGTTTATCAGAACTCTTATCTTTTGATCTGAGCTTTCCCCATAATTAATCATGTCCACTATGGGTTGGATATGACACAAAAACATAAGACAACAACAAGACAACAATTCATTGAGCATTGTCATGTGCAGAGTACTGCATTAAGCGCTTGGGAGAGTACAATACAATAAAGAAGGTAGACACAAAGTTAAGTCAGTTGCCAGAGTTTATCCAGCTGGCACATGGCGGAGCTTAGATTAGAACCCAAGTATCCAGACTCCCAGTATTATGCTCTTTCCACTGGGCCACCCAGATAGTTGGACATTGAAGCATCACTCCCAAGTAACATTTTATCATTAGAAAAGGCTAGTGATATTAGAAAATGCTACAAATCTTTCCCCTTAATGCTGAATGAATTAGGTAAGTCAGGTTAAGGCATCTTTTCTCCTACTTTCATCCTACTTTCATCCTTCTGTGTCACCTTTGCATTTGGATCTGTACCCATTAAGCACTTGATATTGACCCCACAGCACTTACAAACATATCTATAATGCATTCATATATATATATATTTTAAAATCTATCTCCCCCTCTAGACTATGAGATCTCTGTGGGCAGAGAACATGTGACAGGCTGCTACTCCTAAATTGTTTTTTCAGAGAGCCTGTCCTACCTCCCTCACATCCTCCAGTTCACAGCTGTAGCGGCTATGGTGGGGTGATAGATTCTTTCTCTTCCTGTTTTTTTTTCTATGCTGTCTTCTTCCTAAAATAGTCTTTTTTAAATGTAGAGTGTATTCGAAGAGATGAAAAAAAATGAATCCTAGAAAAAAATGTTTATCATTGACACAATTGTAAAGGATTAGACACCAAAACTTCATGTATTACTTGGGTGTAACACACAGGAAACAGCAGCACCCAAACAAAGTCAAGCCCACAGTCGCAGGCACAAGCACATATTTAGAAATCAACAATCCCGTGCAGTGACTAGTATGGACATGCACACTGCACACACACACACACACACACACACACACACACACACACACACACAGACTCACACAACAAATTCCACACATATTCCATTCTGAATATGTCAAGAACAAAGACATCTCTTTTAAGTTTTGCAACATTTCCATTGGTACTGGAAAGGGAGCCAGAAAGGTCCATCAGGCAACCCCTTGAGCTTAATAAAGAAACTTATCTGAAAATAACATTGGGTAGAGGGCCTCTTGTGGAGAAGAGAGGGGAAGTAGAGAACCAAGACAGGGAAGAAGAGGAAGAGAAACAGATGGGAAGAGGAGAGAGAGGAAAATCGAAGTGGAAAAAGGAGAGGGAGGGGGAGAGAGTATTCCCCCTCTGTTACATCATCATCATCATCATAATAATGACAATAATGGCATTTATTAAGTGCTTACTATTTGTAAAGCACTGTTCTAAGCACTGGGGAGGTTAAAAGGCGATCACATTGTCCAACAGGGGGCTCACAGTCTTAATCCCCATTTTACAGATGAGGTAACTGAGGCACAGAGAAGTTAAGTGACTTGCCCAAAGTCACGCAGCTGACAATTGGTGAGGTCAGAATTTGAACCCATGACCTCCGACTCCAAAGCCCGGGCTCTTTCCACTTAGCCATGGCTCTGGTGAGGCAACTCCCACCTTTGCTAAGTGACAGTGGCTGCTTGAGTGGCAGAGGAAGATGACAAAGCTGTGTCCCTGGGAGATTTGAGGCAGCTCCTCTGGCTAGCATCTCAGGAAAGGAGCCCAAGCTGCTCCTTTTTTTTTCTTAGTTCATTCATTCATTCAATCGTATTTATTGAGCGTTTACTGCGTGCAGAGCACTGTACTAAGCGCTTGGGAAGTACAAATCGGCAACATATAGAGATGGTCCCTGCCCAACAACGGGCTTACAGTCTAGAAGGAGGAGACAGACAACAAAACAAAACAAGTAGACTGGTGTTAATACCATCAAAATAAATAGAATTATAGCTATATACACATTATTTATAAAATAGAGTAATACATTTTGCACATAGTAAGCGCTTAATAAATGCCATCATTATTATACATACAAATATACACAAGTGCTGTGGGGAGGGGAAGGAGGTAGGACGAAGGGAGGGGGCGATGGTTAGGGGAGGAGGAGGACAGGAAAAGAGGGGGCTCAGTCTGGGAAGTCCTCCTGGAGGAGGTGAGCTCTCAGTAGGGCTTTGATGGGAGGAAGAGAGCTAGTTTGGCAGATGTGAGGAGGGAGGGCATTCCAGGCCAGAGGTAGGATGTGGGCCAGGGGTGGACAGTGGGACAGGCGAAGACGAGGCACAGTGAGGAGGTTAGCAGCAGATGAGTGGAGTGTGTGGACTGGGCTGATGTGAATTCCCAGTGTCACACAGCAGACAAGTAATTGAGCCAGGATTAGACTTGGGAGGCAGGGTTATTATTCTGTAGTTCTTCAGAGAATTAGGGGGTGTGTATAGGGAGGAGGGGGAGATCCCTGATGCCATGAAGATGGTTCCCCCAAGTCCTGGGCCTCCTGCTGTATATGGGGGCCCGAGACACACAATCCCTGCATCTTCCATGTGATTTGGCCCTGCCTCTGAAGGCACATTCTTGGCCAGAAGCTCAGACCAGCACGAGGCAGGACCAGGCAGGGGAGTTTTCAGGGACCACTGAAAAACTGTTACATAATACTTATAGCATTTATTAAGCTCTTACTGTGTACTAAGCACTGGGGTAGATGCAAAATAATCAGATTGGATAGGATCCCTGTCCCACACAGCGATCATGATTTATCTTAATCCCTTAGTACAGTGCCCAAATGCGTAGTACAGTGCTTTGTACAAAGTAGCGCTCAATAAATATGATTGAATGAATGAATCAGTGGTATTTGTTGAATGCTTACTGTGTGCAGAACCCTGTACTAAATGTTAGACTGTATGTAAGCTCTGTGTGGGCAGGGACTGTGTCTACCAACTCTGTTATATGGTGCTTTACCAAGCACTTAGTACCGTGCTCTGCAAAAGTAAGTGCTCAGTAAATATCATTGAATGATTCGTTGATTGGGAGAGTAGAGTACAGTACACTGAAGTATAGACAAGATCCGTGCCCACAAAGATCTTACAGTCTAGAGGAGGAGGCAGACATTAAGATACATTATGGATAGGGGAAATGGGAAAGTATAAAGATATGGACCTAAGAAACTGAGGCACAGAGCAATTAAAAGACTCATCCAAGATTACACAGCAGGTAGCCAGTGACCACGCGGGGCCTAGAACCCAGATTCATTCATTCAATCATATTTATTGAGCGCTTACTGTGTACTAAGCTTAGTACTTAGTACACTGTACTAAGCGCTTGGGAAGTACAAGTTGGCAACATATAGAGATGGTCCCTACCCAACAGCAGGCTCACAGTCTAGAAGGGGGAGACAGACAACAAAACAAAACATATTAACAAAATAAAATTAATAGAATAAATATGTACAAATAAAATAGAGTAATAAATACGTACAAACATATATACATATATACAGGTGATGTGGGGAGGGGAAGGAAGTAAGGCAGGGGGATGGGGAGGGGAAGAAGGGGGAGAGGAAGGAGGGGCTCAGTCTGGGAAGGCCTCCTGGAGGAGGTGATCTCTCAGTAGGGCCTTGAAGGGAGGAAGAGAGCTAGTTTGGCGGATGTGCGGAGGGAGGGCATTCCAGGCCAGTGGGACGATGTGGGCCGGGGGTCGACGGCGGGACAGGCGAGAACAAGGCACAGTGAGGAGATTAGCGGCAGAGGAGCGGAGGGTGCAGGCTGGGCTGTAGAAGGAGAGAAGGGAGGTGATGTAGGAGGGGGAGAGGGGATGGACAGCCTTGAAGCCGAGGGTGAAGAGTTTTTGCCTGATGCATAGGTTGATTGATAGCCACTGGAGATTCTCCTGATTCCTAGTCAATCAATTAATCAATCAATGGTATTGAAGCAGCATGGTTTAGTAGAAAGAGTACAGGCTTGGGAGTCAGAGGTTGTGGGTTCTAATTCCTGCTCCGCCACTTATCAGCCGTGTGACTTTGGGCAAACCACTTAACATCTCTGTGCCTCAGTTGCGTCTTCTGTAAAATGGGGATAAAGACTGTGAACCCCACGTGGAACAACCTGATCACCTTGTGTCTACCCCAGTGCTTAGAACAGTGCTTGGCACAGAGTAAGCGCTTAACAAATGCCATCATCATCATTATTATTATTATTTGTTCAGCACTTATTGTGTGTAGAACACTGTACTAAGCACTAGAATTAGTAAACAAGTTCTCTACCCACAACGAGTTTCCAGTCCCATGCTCTTCCTACTAGGTCACTCTGAGACATATCTAACCCACAATTGTAATATCACGGTGATAGACTACGGTAAAGATAATGTTAAAGTCATCGAAGTAAACAACAAAAATGAAGTGCAAAAACTCCAATTAAAATCGTAGTGTTTCTTTTACCTGTTGTAGATTCAAATCTGGGGGAGTATGGCCCGAAACCCAATTGGTTTGCTCCATTTCTCAAGCCCGTGATAACGAGGTGGTAAGTCAGCTCCAGTTGGTTGGATCTGGACTGAGAGGGTTGAGAAGAGAAACGTGTGAACAGATGGACAATGAAAATATTTGCTACTTTAAATTGTTAATTTTAATTAATATCCATTATGTACTCTAAAAGGAAATAACAAGTAATACGGCAATGAACTGTGCTTACCGAGGCAACTCAATATGGCATGTAATGTGCTCTTTTTCTCTTTCTTGTCATTATTATTTGCAGCATAAATGGCCTTTGTAGGGGAGGGAATATTTGCTATTTTCTGTTCTCAGTCTTTGCTTGCCTCATGCTGACCTGGCAAAAGATCCCTGTTAACCCAGGGGAAATGAGACAGATAATCAGCTGCTCTGTGTAATCTGCCTGAGACCACCATTCAAAATTCACCCTCTTGCATTGAGAATGAGGTTGCTAGCCTTGTGCCATTAAGAACTTGAGATTTGGGGAATTTGACTTAAATGCTAATTGAGTCTGCCCTTTTCCAGGCGCAGCTGGTGAACCACTGGAAGAGTCAACCCTAAGTTTCCTAAACAATTCAGAGTGACTCACAAAGGAAAATTGCCATGACTTCCACAACACTTGGGTTATCACACTTGGCACATTAGGCTTCCCCAAACCTCCCAAGGGTTCTGTTATCACCCTTCCTGTCTGTCCCACTGCCGTCCTGCTCCACCACCCCCGATGCCCCACACGATTCCTGAACAAAGATTCAAAAACATACAAAGTGGAGGGAGAAAAAGACAGAAGTGGGGAAACACTGCTGGGAGACCCAGACTGAGAGACCCAGAGGCAGAGAAAGAGACAAGCTAAGACTTAAATCTTCTCAGCTCCTTGACCTCATTCTAACTCCCACCCTCCTCCTCAACCTTGGTCCTCCTTCTCCACCTTTACCTCATTCAGTGTTCTTCTTTCTCTTCCCTTGAGGCTGCTGGTTTGCATCCCAGGCAATACTGTAAAGCACTCCGGTGTCCTCATATAAACAGCAGTGAAGGTGGCCATCATGACCATGTTTTCTGGGAAATCTTGCCACTTGGGAAATAATCTCTTTCCATCCAACTGTCCAGAGGAAAAACCCAGGTTGTCTGCTTCAGAGAGTGCTAGCTGGGGTGTTGGAAGTGCGCAAGACACAGTTCTCACTGATACCAGATATAAATGCATATGACATGATTCGTAAGGTACCAATGATGCAAGACACTCAAAGTCTACGTTTTAATAAGTGGATTTAATAGGGAAGCATACTCACACCCTGATCAGTGCAGGAAAAAGCTGACTCAACTGCACAGGAGGATCTTAGGGAGAACAACAGACTGACGTCTTATTAGTCACAATGGCGTCTCAATGGACTAAGTACTGGGGCCTGGTTAAATAGGAATCGTTACAATAGTATGATCCACCGCAGTATGATAGGGCTATAGTTGGAATCAAAGATAGGGATCAGCCAACATATTAGCGGATAGAGCCCTTACACAAATATGGGTAAGTGGAGCCTGATGTTGGTATCCGGAGAGGAGTCTAGTGAACTTCAAATGCACCCTTTGTTCTCTGTAAGTCTATACGTGTCCTGGGGCAGGATGCTTCCATCCCCTCAAGGCTCAGTTCTAGGTCCCCTTCTATTCTCCATCTACAACCACTCCCTTGGAGAACTCATTCACTCCCTGGCTTCAGCTACTTACCTCTTTGCGAATGAAACCCAAATCTACATTTTCAGCCCTGATCTCTCTCCCTCTCTGCAGCCTGGCATTTCTTTATGCCTTCAAGGCATCTCTACTTGGATGTCCTTCTGTCACTTCAAGCTTAACATGCCCAAAACAGAGATTCTTATCTTCCCACCCAAACCCTATCCTCCCCTTGACTTTCCCATCGCCGTAGACGGCACCACCATTCTTCCTGTCTCACAAGCCTGTTACCTTGGCATTATCCTTGATTCGTTTCTCTCATTCAACCTATATATTAAATCCTTCACTAAATCTTGCCAGTTCCACCTTCACAACATCGCTAAAATCCACCTTTTCCTCTCCATCCAAACTGCTACCATGCTAACAGAATCACCTTATCCTGCCTCGATTACTGTATCAACCTCCTTGCTGACCTTCCAGCCTGCTGTCTCTCCCCATTCCAGTTCATACTTCACTCTGCTGCCAGGGTCATTTTTCTACAAAAACATTAGGGTCATGTTTCCTTTCTCCTCAACCTCCAGTGCCCATCCACTTCCACATGAATCAGAAACCCCTCACCATTGGCTTTAAACCACTCAACCTCCTTGCCTCCTCCTATCTCACCTCACTATTCTCCCACTACAACCCAGCCAACACACTTTGCTCCTCCATTGCTAACCTTCTCACTGTACCTCGATTTTGTCTATCTCACTGCCAACCTCTAACGCACATCCTGCTTCTGGCCTGGAATGCCCTCCATCCTCCTATCTGACAGACAATTACTCTCCCCTGACCCACTTCAATGACTTATTGAAAGCACGTCTCCTCCAAGAGGCCTTCCCTGACTAAGCCCCCCTTTCCTCTTTTCCCACTCCCTTCTGTGTCTCCCTGACTTGCTCCCTTTATTCATCCCCCTCCCAGCCCCACAGCACTTATGTACATATCTGTAATATATTTATACTAATGTCTGTCTTCCTCTCTAGACTCTAATCTTATTCTGGGCAGGGAATATGTCTGTTTATTGTTATATTGTACTCTACCAAGCTCTTAGTACAGTGCTCTGCACACAGTAAGTGCTCAATAAATATGATTAAATGAATGATGCTCCCAGGGCTACCTTCCTTACAGGATCAAGGATCTTTGAGGCCAGTCACAGGAGGGAGGGGGCCCCATATACTTCTAAGCCTCCTCATTTAACTCTTCTGTGACCGGTACCTACAGGTCTTACTCTATGGCACAGGGGAGAAGACTTCTTTCATGTTTTTCTTTCTGCTTAGTGTTGTTATCAGGTCCTCAGAAGTCTCTTAATGCAGAAGAAAGAAAAGTTGCAGCCGTGGGCTCCTCTGTGCTCTTTCTTGCCCCAGATATCCCAAGCAGCATAAAAATCATACAGTGGGAGTTTATCAACGATCTCCCTCTTCATGTCATTGTGGAATACAATTCCCAAGATAAAAGCATCACAGTCTACCCACCGTTTAATGACAGAATTCATTTCTCTCCATCCAATGGTTCCCTCCTGCTGAATGATGTGCAGAAAAATGACAGTGGAACTTATAAGGCTATCATCAACTTGGATGAACAGAAAGCCAGAAGAACTAAGCTGGAAGTGTTGGGTAAGTGGTGACTCTGATGGAAATGTAGTGTTTTTGTTCCTGGAACATGTGACCAGCAAGAAGGAAACAGGCAACAGGAGAAATGTGTTCTCCCTGAAATGATACTGCTGCTTTGCCAAAAAGCTGCTTCAGACTTGAATTGCTGAGTCAAATGGGGAGTAAGACTGTGAACCACATGTGAACATGTACTGTGTCCAATCCAATTAGCTTGTAACTACCCCAGCGCTTAGTACCTGGAACACAGTAAGCACTTGACAAATACTATAGCCCCCGCCCACCCCACTCCCCAGAAAACAGCTATAATTAATTTTGGGTGCTGGGGGATTACATGTGCATTATTGAGTGACTGGCTGTAATTACAATAATATTTATTCATTCATTCAATCGTATTTATTGAGCACTTACTGTGTGCAGAGCACTGTACTAAGCACTTGGGAAATACAAGTTGGCAACATATAGCGGTCCCTACCCAACAGCGGGCTCACAGTCTAGAATGGGGGAGACAGACAACGAAACAAAATATATTAACATAATAAAATAAATAGAAGAAATACATACAAGTAAAATAAATAGAGTAATAAATATGTACAAACATATATACATATATGTAGGTGCTGTGGGGAGGGGAAGGAGGTAGGGCGGGGGATATGGGGAGGAGGAGAGGAAAAGGGGGGTTCAGTCTGGGAAGGCTTCTTGGAGGAGGTGAGCTCTCAGTATGGCTGTGAAGGGATGAAGAGAGCTAGCTTGGTGGATGTGTGATGGGAGGGCATTCCAGGCCAGGGGTCCTAAGGTCACTGACCCAAGTGCATAGATGGTGCAGAAGGGAGAGTAATCTGGGGGAAAAGAGGGCTTAACCAGGAATGGCCTCTTGGAGAAGATATTATCTTAATAATGCTTTGAAGTTAGGGAGAATAGTGGTCTGGTGGATACGGAAGGGACAGAGGTCCAGGTTAGGGGGAGGAAACTGAAGAGAAGTCAGCGGTGAAATAGACGAGATCGGGGCCCAGTGAGGGAGCTCGTGCTAGAGGTGCGGAGTGTGCAGACTGGGCTCGAGTGGGAGATCAGTGAGGTGAGGTAGGAGGGGCCCAGCTGATCGAGTGATTCCCTGCCCATTTTGGTCAGGGAACATATCTGTGATATTGTACTCTCCCAAGCTCTTAGTACAGTGCTAAGGACATGATAAGTACCCAATACAACTGATTGATAGGAAGAAAATGAAAAATGATAATAATAATAATGGCGCTTGTTAAGTGCTTACTACTTGCCAAGCACTAAGTGCTGAGAAGCAGCGTGGCTCAGTGGAAAGAGCCCAGGCCTTGGAGTCAGAGGTCAGGGTTTCAAATCCCAGCTCCGCCAATTGTCTACCAACTCTATTATACTGTACTCTCCCAAACGTTTAGTACAGTGCTCAGCATACAGTAAGGACTCAATAAATACAATTTTTTTGACAATAAAAATTATGGCATTTGTTAAGTTCTCATTATGTGCCAACCACTGAACTAAGCACTGGGATAGATGCAATGTAAGCAGATTGGGCACAGTCCCAGCCTGGCTTAGTGGTGAGAGCACAGGTTTGGGAGTCAGAGGATGTGGGTTCTAATCCTGGTTCCTCCACTTGTCTGCCGTGTGACCTTGGGCAAGCCACTAAACTTCTCTGTACCTCATGTAAAATGGGGATTAAGACTGTGAGCCCCACGTGGGACAACTTGATTACCTTAGAACAGTGCTTGGCACATACTAAGTGCTTAACGAACAAATATCATAATTAATTAGGGCTTACAGTGTGAAAATAGAGCTTAGCATAATAAGCAATAAACAAGTATGAAATAGAGCTTAGCACTGTGAACAATAAACTTTGCAGAACAAGAGAGAAGGCCTTTATGTGCGCCTGGTGTGGCTAGTATTGCCAGATTGTTTTCACCTTTATAGCCATGCTGGCAACATTGGGAAAAATTTCACTCTCAATATCATCTTTGAATATGGAGGACTATTTCATCCATATAAATTGCTATAAAGGCAAACAGCTTTATTGCCTGGCCTGCTAGGGAAAGGGGAGAAGCCAATTAGTTAGAAATTATGGTTACTACTAAGACACTGGGCAGGCCAGAATGGAACTTTACGTATTCACACTGAGTAAATTCCCGCTGGAAATTCCAGGATTTTCTGGAAGGAGACAACTTAAAAAACCTAGCTGCAATGTAGGCTGCAAGCTCCTTGTGGACAGAGAACAGGTCTACCATCTCTGCAGTATTGTATTTCTCCAAGTGCTTAGTACAGTGCTCTGTACACTGTAAACACGCAATAAATATCATTGATCACACTGATTTTCAGAAAACTGTTATTCTCTAAGTTAGCTCGTCCTCTAGACTGTAAGCTTGCTGTGAGCAGGGAAAGTATCTGTTAATTGTTGTATAGTACACTCCCAAGCACTTAGCACAGTGTTCTGCACACAGTGAGTGCTCAATAAATACAACTGAATGAACTGAATTAATGAATAGGTTCTAGAAGTGGAGATTATTCCTTAGGGGTCATATTAGACATTTAGGGAGATACTTTAGATTGGACAAAGGAGGATGTTTTTTCTTAATTTTTTCATTATTATTAGGGTAATTGTTAGTATTATGGTATTCGTAAAGCACCTACTATATGTCAAGCACTATTGTAAGCACTGGGGTAGATACAAGCTAATCTGGTTGGACACATACAAGTCCCCCATGGGGCTCCTTGTGAGTCTGTGTTGACTATTTCTTTTAGGCCAGTGTTCTGCAATCTCTGGCTTGAGAGCCATGTCCAACTCTTCTTTTAATCAAATGTGGCTCTTGGGGCTGGGAGCGAAGGATTTAAAACCATTAGCATCAATGAAGAAGCTATATTACTGTGCATTTAAATTATGTGATCGGCACTTTGCATGCCAACTGCTCACAAGTTTCACTTCAGCTCTCCTGCATAAAAAGGCTGCTGACTTCTGCTGTGGGACTAAGAACTTTGTAGTCTTAAAATTTTTATGCTATTTGCCCAGATGATTTTCACTTTATTATTCTTTGTTGCATTTCAGAGCCTGTTTCCCTAATTCAGCTGAGGAGCAGCACAAGAAGGGCTGGTTCAGTCATTGAGTTGTCTTGTGGTGCAAAAGGAGACAGAATTAACAGCTTTGAATGGAAGAAAGATGGGCAGCCCCTCCCAGCAGAGAGATGTTATCAATTGCCAGGGAACCACAGTGTTTTGTTTATAATGGAAGGGAAGAAATTAGATTGTGGGTTTTTTTCTTGCAATGTGAGCAATGAGATCAGCTGGATGGAAAACTCTCTGAGTTTGATTATTGAAGGTAAGCCTTGAGCTAGTCCTTTGAACTTCAGTATGTTGTCAGGAACATCCTCTCCTGGGTTTCCTAGAAACACCTGGCATTGGCTGTGAGCTGCTCACAAACTTCCCCAGCTAGTGTACACACTGATATCAGGCTGTTGGTATTGCAATGATTTGCACTGTGTATTTACCTTTTTCCATCGATACTCATTGCTCTTTTTTCCATCAACACAGCTGAACAAAACTAGATGCTGAGATGTATTTCCCAGTTGGCCTTACAAGACCTAGCCTAGAGGAGATGATTTATTTATTTTTGCATGGTTGTTTGTTTTTGTTTTTTTGGTGTGAGAGACCATGGCAGAAGCCAGTTGGCCAAGTACAAAGAACCTGGGCCTGGAGCCAGGGGGCCTGGGTTCTAATCCTGGCTCTGCCAATTGCTTGTTGTATGACCCTGGGAAAGTCACTTAACTTCTCTAGGCTTCATTTTCCTCAAGTGGAACAGGGACCACATCCAAGCTGATTAATTTGTATCTACCCCAGGGCAAAGAACAGTGCTTGACACATAATAAGCATTTAAATTCAATGATCATAATAATAACAATAATTCATAACAGTAGTCAAAGGAGGAGGGACAGGCAGAAAGCAAACTAAGATTTTGGCCAGTCAGCCTGTTCTCCCTGCCCTCAAGGCTCTGGGGCCTGAGTGGGCAGCACCTTCCTCCTTCCCACACTCACTGGGGAGAAGCCACGCATAAGATGGGCAGAAGCCCCTGTCCACCACTCTTAGAGTTTCAGGAAGGCTGTTGAAGTGGAGAGGAGCCTGAGAACTAATCCCTCCAGCAGGAACGAATGGCTTTTCAAAGCAAACTCATAATACGATAAAATGCTTTTGCAATAAATTCTATAATCAGTTAAAATTAACCACACACACACACACACACACACACACACACAAACCTAAGGCCCCGTGATCGGCTTAGTGTCAGTGGCCAACAAAATGACAAGCCTCGGCTGGCTTGGACGAAGGCAGCGGGGGCACAGGAAGCAATTGGGTGGGCACACCCAAAGAGTGGCAGGATCTTGGTGATGTATGGGGAAGACTAATATTTAAAAGTGTGATCCTGAAATGATTTTTCAAGACTTAGAGGACTGGGGAGAGTTTGGGTGGAAGAGTGAGGAAGGCTCAAAGGGGAGGGCAACCAGAGGGAGGGGCTGACTCAGTGTTCAAGTGATCTGAGTTCCCTTTTCTCTACATCTTCCCTTGGGAATGTGAGTGTTTAGAGTAGAGCTATTTTTTAAAAAAATTCTATTTCCAGCCATTTTATTTCAGTTTTGATTTTACTCCGTCATGAATCTAGACGTCGCTGTGGAGACAACTAATCATTCTAAAAAGACTGCAAAATGTCGAAGGAGAGTCCATATAAGGTTTGGTGGGAAACTGGGATCAATCAATCAATCGTATTTATTGAGCACTTACTATGTGCAGAGCACTGTACTAAGCGCTTGGGAAGTACAAATTGGCAACACATAGAGACAGTCCCTACCCAGCAGTGGGCTCACAGTCTAAAAGGGGGAGACAGAGAACAGAACCAAACATACCAACAAAATAAAATAAATAGGATAGAAATATACAAGTAAAATAAATAAATAAATAAATAAATAGAGTAATAAATATGTACAACCATATATACATATATACAGGTGCTGTGGGGAAGGGAAGGAGGTAAGATGGGGGGATGGAGGGGGGACGAGGGGGAGAGGAAGGAAGGGGCTCAGTCTGGGAAGGCCTCCTGGAGGAGGTGAGCTCTCAGCAGGGCCTTGAAGGGAGGAAGAGAGCTTGCTTGGTGGAGGGGCAGAGGGAGGGCATTCCCGGGGGATGACGTGGGCCGGGGGTCGACGGCGGGACAGGCGAGAACGAGGTACAGTGAGGAGATTAGCGGTGGAGGAGCGGAGGTTGCGGGCTGGGCAGTAGAAGGAGAGAAGGGAGGTGAGGTAGGAGGGGGCGAGGTGATGGACAGCCTTGAAGCCCAGGGTGAGGAGTTTCTGCCTGATGCGCAGATTGATTGGTAGCCACTGGAGATTTTTGAGGAGGGGAGTAATATGCCCAGAGCGTTTCTGGACAAAGATAATCCGGGCAGCAGCATGAAGTATGGATTGAAGTGGAGAGAGACACGAGGATGGGAGATCAGAGAGAAGGCTGGTACAGTAGTCCAGACGGGATAGGATGAGAGCTTGAATGAGCAGGGTAGCAGTTTGGATGGAGAGGAAAGGGCGGATCTTGGCAATGTTGCGGAGCTGAGACTGGCAGGTTTTGGTGACGGCTTGGATGTGAGGGGTGAATGAGAGAGCGGAGTCGAGGATGACACCAAGGTTGCGGGCTTGTGAGACGGGAAGGATGGTAGTGCCGTCAACAGAGATGGGAAAATCAGGGAGAGGACAAGGTTTGGGAGGGAAGACAAGGAGCTCAGTCTTCGACATGTTGAGCTTTAGGTGGTGGGCGGACATCCAGGTGGAGATGTCCTGAAGGCAGGAGGAGATGCGAGCCAGGAGGGAGGGGGAGAGAGCAGGGGCAGAGATGTAGATCTGGGTGTCATCAGCGTAGAGATGATAGTTGAAGCCATGGGAGCGAATGAGGTCACCAAGGGAGTGAGTGTATATTGAGAACAGAAGGGGACCAAGCACTGAACCTTGGGGAACCCCCACAGTAAGAGGATGGGAGGGGGAGGAGGAGCCTGCAAAAGAGACTGAGAAAGAACGACCGGAGAGATAAGAGGAGAACCAGGAGAGGACGGAGTCTGTGAAGCCAAGGTCAGATAACGTGTTGAGGAGAAGGGGGTGGTCCACAGTGTCAAAGGCAGCTGAGAGGTCGAGGAGGATTAGGACAGAATATGAGCCGTTGGATTTGGCAAGCAGGAGGTCATTGGTGACCTTTGAGAGGGCAGTTTCCGTGGAATGAAGGGGACGGAAGCCAGACTGGAGAGGGTCGAGGAGAGAGTTGTTGTTGAGGAATTCTAGGCAGCACGTGTGGTTTCAGATCAGGGTCTGAAACCACCAGTATACATGATTTCTCTCTCAGGGCTGAATTCCGCAACACAAAACTCCTTAAGTCACTTAACTCCTCTGAGTCTCAGTTTCCTCATCTGTAAAATGAGGATAAAGAACCAGTTCTCTTCCTTTTTAGACTGTGAGTCCCACTTGAGACAGAAACTATGCCCAACTTGATTATCTTGTTTCTACCCCAGCCCTTGGTACAGTGTTAGGCATGAATAAAAGAGCTTAACACCACAATTATGATTATTATTATTAGTATTATTAGAGACTTTGTCCAACCTGAATGTCTTGTATCTACCCCAATGCTTAAGTCAGTGCTTGACACACGTAACCACTTAGCAAACTCCACAGTTATTATTATTGTTCTCCCCCTTCAAAAATAGAGAGGCAGCATGGTGTAGTGGATAGAGCATGGGCATGGGAGACAGAAGGTCATGTGTTCTAATTCCAGCTCCCTCTTGTCTGCTGTGTGGCCTTGGGCAAGTCACTTAAATTCTCTGTGCCTCAGTTCCCTCATCTGTAAAATGGGGATTGAGACTGTGAGCCCCATCTGGGATAGGTACTGTGTCCAACCCTATTTGCTTATATCCACCCCAGTGCTCAGTACAGTGCCTGGAACATAGTAAGTAGTTAACAAATACCACAATTATTATTATCATCATTATTATTATTATTATTTCCCTCCCTCTGCATTTCCCATCATAGTGCAGCTTGTCCTCCAGACTCTCCTTTCTGTCCTGTCCTTGGTGATTGGGAATATGTTCTCTGCCCCTGCTTTAGGTATCTCACCTTCATTGCATCTGGTCCAGAACTTGTCTGCTGCCACGTTGATTTTGGTTGTTGTAGTCGGGGCTGGCTTCATTTTCCATCACTACCAAGTCCAAACACACGGAAGTGGTGAGTCAAAGCACTGGGGTCCCTCCCAAGGCAATGCTTAATGGGCTTTCCAGAGAGTCCAAATCTCCTCTCTCTGTGTAGGGCGAGACCTTTGATCCCTATCCACCATTCTAGACTTAGAAAAGACATAGGCGAATGTCAGCGGCCTTCCCAGACTGAGCCCCCTCGTTCCTCTCCCCCTCCTCCCCCTCCTCATCTCCCCCGCCTTACCTCTTTCCCCTCCCCGCAGCACCTCTATATATGTATATATGCTTGTACATATTTATTACTCTATTTTACTTGTACATACTTATTCTATTTATTTTATTTTGTTAATATGTTTTGTTTTGTTGTCTGTCTCCCCCTTCTAGAGTGTGAGCCTGCTGTTGGGTAGGGACCGTCTCTATATGTTGCCAGCTTGTACTTCCCAAGTGCTTAGTACAGTGTTCTGCACACAGTAAGTGCTCAATAAATATGATTGAATGAGTGAATGAATGAAAGAGGGACATCTTTTCCTTGTCTCTGACACTGGCTAGTAGAAGTGTTATATCTCCTTCCCGATCATTATCCCCAACTTACCCTACCTGTTGATAACATCGTTTGCTTTTTACTCTTTTCTCCTTCCTTCCAACCTCCCCAGCTCCTGCCCCACTTACCCTACCTTTCCCAAGACTCTTCTAAGTTTCCATTTCTGCATCTTGTGGTGTTTTTGTGTCTCTTTCAAATGAGTCCTGCCCCAGTTTTAATACTGGCACATATGCAGAGTGAAAACAGATAATAAGAAGGAGATGGGGCAAGAACTGGAGAGTAATGTTGGGTCAAGGAAGGGTTTTTATAGGATAGGAGATACATGGCATGTTTGAAAGCAGTGGGGAAGGAGTCATCGGAGAGTCAGTTGTTGAAGTTGGTGGTCTGGGAGAAAAGAAGGTGGGGGAAAGTGTTTTAATAAGGTGTGAGGGGATGGGGTTGAGCGGTGGGGATGTAGATATTAAGAGGCAGTGGGTGATCTCCTCTTGAGATACTGCTGGGAAAATTGGGAAAGCCAATGAGGGGGCAGGAAGAGGGTGGGACTGGAGAGGTGCGGGGGAAGAATTTTAGGGAGACCATATCTGATGGTTTCAAATTTTTCAATTAAACAGGTTACAAGGTCATTTATGGGCAAGAGATGGGGAGGCGGGAAGGCAGAGGGTTTGAGGAGGGAGTTAAGCAACTGAAACAGCTGGCACAAGCACTGGGAATGGGAGTCAGTAGGAATGGAGAAATAATTTTGCCAGGCAGAGGAGAGGGCATCCTCTCCCCCTCCTCCCCCTCTCCATCCCCCCCCGCCTTACCTCCTTCCCCTCCCCACAGCACCTGTATATATGTATATATGTTTGGATGTATTTATTACTCTATTTATTTATTTTATTTGTACATATTTATTCTATTTATTTTATTTTGTTAATATGTTTTGTTTTGTTCTCTGTCTCCCCCTTCTAGACTGTGAGCCCACTGTTGGGTAGGGACCGTCTCTATATGTTGCCAACTTGTACTTCCCAAGCGCTTAGTACAGTGCTCTGCACACAGTAAGTGCTCAATAAATACGATTGAATGAATGAATGAATGAATAAAGCAGGTGAGGATGGGTTTGAGATGGACAAGGTTGGCCTGATGTTTGGATTTCTAGTAGTAGCACTCCACAGCTCTAGCTCAAGAGGGGAGGAAGAGTGCTGTGGAGGTGATCCAGGGCTGTAGGTTCGTGGAGCAATATTAGAGGAGTGACAGAGGAGTGAGATAGTTGAGTACAATACAGATGTGGAATTAAGGGCATGTTATGGAGGTCCCTTATAATCTGCCCATCTGGGACTGTAAGAATGCCGGGAACAGGACAGGACCAGGGTAGATGGTAGGCCCTACCCCATTCTTCTAGACTGTGAGCCAGCTGTTGGGTAGGGACCGTCTCTATATGTTGCCAACTTGTACTGCTCAAGGGCTTAGTACAGTGCTCTGCACACAGTAAACACTCAATAAATACGATTGAAAATTCTCTTTCCAGCCAGTCCCTGCCACCTGACAGCTTTGGAGACCCTGGGGGCTACAGGCCAACTACATGGCAAGAAGTGGGAAGGGGTGACTGTGACAGGTTAAAGTCCCAAGGGACATGTTTAATTGTGGTGGTTTGTGCCCCCCGGCCCCACCCCGCTTCAAAGCCTTATTAAAGACACATCTCCTCCAAGAGATCTTCCCCAACTAAGCCCCACTTTTCCTCATCTCCCCTGCCCTGCTGTCATGCTAACTTGCTCCCTTACGCTCTTCCACCTCACCTCCCTGCCCCACAGCACTTATGCATATATCTGTAATTTTATTTATTTGTATTGATGTCTGTCTCCCCTGCCAAGACTGTGAGCTTATTGTGGGCAGGGATTGTCACTGTTTATTGTGATATTGATCTTTCCCAAGCGCTTAGTACGGTGCTCTGCACCCAGTAAGTGCTTAATAAATACAACTGAATAAATGAATGAAAGAATCAGGAGATTTAGGGAGGGTTGAGGAAACCAGGAATAGAAGTTATTATTATGGTACTTCTTAAGTTCTTACTATGTGCCAAACATTCTGCTAAGCACTGTGTAGAAACAAGATAATCAGGTTGGACAAAGTTCCTTTCCCGTAACTGGCTCGGAGTCTGTGGAGGAGGGAGAACAGGCATTAAATTCCCATTTTACAGATGAGGAAACTGAGACACAGAGAAGTGATGTGATTTGCTTAAGGTCACCCGGCAGGCAGGCAGCTGGCAGAGGTGGGATTAGAACCCAGGTCCTCTGACCCCCAGGCCCATGCTCTTAACACTAGGCCACACTACTCCATGGAAGGGAGGTTGTGAGAGGAATCGCCAGAATGGAAGGTTAAAATCTCTGGGGGGAGAACAGAGGACAGGGTGTGTAAAGAAAAATAAATTATGTGGTTAAGAAAAGGGATGGGGAAGGGAAAGCTGTTCAAGTGGAATGGCCAAAATGCTTAGCCCTTGTTGCCAGGAAGCAGACGTCAGACAGGCTCAGGGCCACTGGCAAGTCAAAGCCAAGGCTTGAGGGACACCTGCAACACCCTGTGAGTTCTGGTGTAGCTTGTGGGAGAGCTGGCTGCAGCAGGGGAAACAGCTGAGGAGGAAGCTGTTCGGTCCCGGCCCCTTTCTGATTCATTCATTCATTCAGTGGTATTTATTGAGTGCTTACTGTGTGTAGAGCACTGTACCAAGCGCTTGGAAAGTACATTTCGGCGACAGAGACAATCTCTACCCAACAGCGGGCTCACCGTCTAGAAGGGGGAGGCAGACAACAAAACAAGTAGTCAGGGCTCAATACCATCAAAATAGATAAATAGAATTACGGATATATACACAGTGGCTTCTGATGGAGCCACTGCTTCTATTCTCTGGCTTTCCAGAACTTAAGGGGGAGAATTTCCATCTCCAATCCCCCGAGTGCCAGAAACTCCAGAAGGCAGCTGCCCTCATGGGTCCAGGAACCAGCGCCGCCCCTAAGCCTGGAGTGTGCGGGGAGAAACCCACCTCCCCCTGCTCTCCCCTCCCCTTTCTGCTGCAGCTGTTGCTGCTGTTGTCATGGAGAGGAAAATTTTCTCTCAGCATGAGAGGGTGTCTGCCTTTCAGCTGAACCACTCCTCCACTCCACTTCTTCAGCTCCACCACTTGTCTGCTTTGGTAAATTACTTAACTTCTCTGTGCCTCAGCTACCTCACCTGCAAAATGGGAGTTAAGACTGTGATCCCCATGTGGGACAGGGACAATGTCCAACTTGATTAGCTTATATCTACCCCAGCGCTTAGAACAGTGCCTGGCACATAACTGGAGCTTTAAAAATACCATAAAAAACCCACCAAGGGCTGGTAGCCCCTGCTGTGGACTTTCCCCCAAACAACTCAGCCTAATATCATGTACGGCAGAATGGAATGGAGGAGACAAAGTTGGGGAGAGTGTGACATAGGTCAAGGAAAGTCACAGTCTGGACAGATGTCTTATAGTCAAGTTTGCAGAGAATAGTGACTGGGTAAAATGTTTACTGCTTTTAGCAAAATAAGGTCATTTTGTTTGGATTTTGAGAATGTGAGAATTTTTCAATTCTGCTAGGCAGGGCTAATGCCAGAGGAGGGTGTTTGGTTCAAGTGTGGACCCCCCAAGGGGGCTGCACTGTGCCAGGAGACTGGTTCAATGTGAATGTTATGTTTTGAATATTCATATTTGTTATTGACAAGCTAGGAGAGAACTGCCCCAAAGCCTGTGGTGGAGGACCAGCCTTGCCCAGCTTTGGGGCCGAGGCCATTCACTATCGCATAATTATGGCACTATGGATTTAAATCAATCAATCAATGGTGTTTATTGAGCACTTACCGTTTGCAGAGCACTGTATTAAGTGCTTTAAAAAAACATTTGGAAGGCCCAGATCCCTTTGTGGTCAATACAGTATTATTATTCATTTCCTGTCTTCCCCTCAGACTCTGACCTGGTTGCTAAGGCTACTCTTGCCTCTGTGGCTGACTCCTTCTAGGGTACACATGCTAGCTGTGATTTTTTTGTTGAAATAAGAAAATATGCAGGTGACTTTTCAGAGTTGAACAACATATTGGGCCTAGGGAAAAAAAGCACATTGAAAAATGGGTGTTCTTTCCGATGCCCTCCCCAAACTCTACCCCACCCTGCCATCATAACTCTTGAGTGGGTTAAATGAGTCCCTTGACATATAGGATCCCCTGAGGGGTAAGCAGAAGACCATGCACATATATGAGGAAATGACCATGGTTGTGTTTTTCTAGATGGATGGGTGATAAGATATTTCATCAGTATTCATGGGCTCCTAGCTCTCTCCGCCATCCTGCTGTGCTCGGCTGCTGTCAAATGGATGGAAGAAAAAGGTGAATTTTGACTTCCCTCTTTTACAAACTGAACCAAGTGAGATTCAGCATGGCCTACTGGAAAGAGCATGGTACTGGGAATCAGAAGACCTGGGTTTTAATACCAGCTCTGCCACTTGTCTGCTATGTGACCTTGAGTATGTAACTTAACTTCTTTGTGCCTCAGTTATCTCACCTGGGAGTCAGAAGGGTCTGGATTCTAATACCAGCTCCACCACATGTCTGCTTTGTGACCTTGGGCAAATCACATCACTTTTTGTGCCTCAGTTCCATCATCTGTAAAATGGGGATTAAGAATGAGAGCCCTATTGTGGGACAGGGACTGTGCCCAACCCAATTATTGTGTATCTACCCCAGTGCTTAGAACAATGCTTGGCACAGAAGTGCTTAAAAACTACCATTACTATTATTAATGATAACAATTATTAAAATGATAATAATAATAAAATGTGGATTAAAACAGAGGCCAATTTGGGACATGGCCTGTGGTCAACTTGATTATCTTGTATCTACCCCAAAGCTAGGCAAAGTACCTAGCTTTGCACTTAACAAATATAATTTTTTTTAAAAAAATCAACTGTACCAGCATAGACAAGGTTAAGGGAAAGCTCTCAGGGAAAGTGCAGTGTGGATTGCAAGTGGTGGCCACAGACTGTGAACTGTCAAAGGGACTTGTGTTTCCCCTTTGAGGTCAGTGCAGAGTAGTTATTTATTCCTCGTCTTCTGCTCAGACTTTCTTTCTGTTTGGGTTTCCCACCCTTAAAAGTCGATTCCTCTATTTCTCCCTTCATAGCTTCGCAATGCGGAGACTGGGGATTTATTTCCCACAGATGCTCAGTAGTTCTCATCAACTTTTGCATGTCCTTATGGCTCATTGTCCATTACAGGATACAAGGTGCCAGAGTCACAGAGCGTGAACCTGATGTCCAAGGATCCTTGTTACCAGGAATGGGGGAGCTTTCCAGCAGAGTGTCTGAAGCTCTGTTTTCCTGTTTCTCTCAGGTCCTTCAGCAGTGTTCGTATTGCTCACCTTGGCTCTTATTGGTGTGGCGGTGGTAGCATTCACAATGTTCATAGTCGGAGCTTGCCATCCTGAAAAGTTTCCTGAGTTACAAACCAAGAAGTGTAAGTGTTTATTTCCATTTTTCTTCACCTTCATTCAGCTTTTGGCACCTCCCCCGTCCCCGAAGGGCTTTGCCAAGGGGATCCATATGTGTATTTGTGCATTTCATAGAGACTCAAAAATGTGAAATGCTTTTCCTGCTTCTTCTCTTAGCAACCCACATCATCCTGGACTTCATCACTAGGGGTGGCGTGATCCTGCTCCTGGTGTCTGCCTGTTTCCTAATAACGCATATCCAGGAACTCCAAGGTGAGCTCTGGGAAGGCATCTGGCAACTCTCCCAAGCGCTTGGTATAGTGCTCAGCAAACATTCAGCACTCAGTGAATATGACTGATTGGTCTTTTGCCACATGCAACATTGGGAGTGATGCCGCACAAACCACTGCACTATTATCAGTTAATTATAATAATAATAATGATAATAATTGTGGTACTTGTTGAGCACTTACTATGTGCCAAGCACTGTACTAAGTGCTGGGGTGGGTACAAGCAAATTGGGTTGGACATTGTTCCCATTCCATGTGGGGCTCACAGCCTCAATCCCCATTTTACAGATGGGGTAACTGAGGCACAGAAAAGTGGAGTGACTTGCCCAAGGTCACACAGCTGACAAGCAGCATGGTGTAGTGAGAAGCAGCGTGGCATAGTGGATAGAGCACGGGCTTGGGAATCAGAAGGTCATGGGTTCTAATCCCAGCTCTGCCATGTGTCTGCCGTGTGACCTTGGGCATGTCACTTCACCTCTCTGTGCCTCAGTTACCTCATCTGTAAAATGGGGATTGAGACTGTAAGCCCCAAGTGGGACAGGGACTGTGTCCAACCTAGTTTGCTTGTTTCCATCCCAGGGCTTAGTGCAATGCTTGGCACATAGTAAGTGCTTAACAAATACCATTATTATTATTAAGTGGCAGAGCCAGGACTTTCTATCTACGAGGCCCATTCCGTATCCACTGTGCCATGCTACTTCTTCACCCAGAGGGTCCCAAAGTCTTTATAACTGGGCCGTGGTGTCAGACGTCTGGTAGGGAATGCAGAGCGCGAAAAGATCCAGGCCCCACGATGGCTTGGAATATTTGGTGTCTTCCAGAGCAGGCAATGCTTCAGGGACCTGCCAGCCTGCAGGCATCCCTGGAGAATTCTGGGTATTCAAGGGACTTCTCCTTCCCCGGTGGGGGACTCAAACTCAGCAGTGTCCCCCTGAGGACCAGATAATCCTGAGGTGCCTGGATATCCCAAAGTCACCCCAAAGTCATATATCCAATGGAACCTATGTACCAGGGAAAGCCAAGCCAACAGAGGGATCCAGATGCATAGGTCAGGCACTCCCACCAATGCTGGAAGTACAACAAGAATTCTAACTGGGAACATTGGCAGTCCCTGCCATCCAACGTTGGCAGTCCCTGCCATCCAACATTGGCAGTCCCTACCATCCACGTTACTCCTCTGCCCTGGAGGTGAGCAGGTTTTGGGGGTTTGGGTTAGATAAGTACAAAAACCCCATTAGGTTGCAATTACTTTGACTCTATTTTATTTTGAAGGAACTGAAATGGTATTCATGTGGTATTATTTTTATTTACGATGATGAATTCCAAGCATTTTCTATCTGTTTTGCTTTGCAGAGGAAGGCTGTTCCCAGCATGGCAATTTGGCTACAGCTTTTGTAATAACCAGTGTTGTAATGCTGGTTGTAGCATGCCTGGTTCTTGTGATCTGCCTTCAGTGGAGTAAGTATTTTAATGAAGTTATTTTTGTTTCAATTAATCAATCAATGACATTTACAGAGTGCTTAATAATAATAATAATAATAATGATGGCATTTATTAAGCACTTACTGTGTGCAAAGCACTGTTCTAAGTGCTGGGGGTGGGGGGCTACAAGGTGATCAGTTTGTCCCACGTGGGGCTCACAGTCTTAATCCCCATTTTCCAGATGAGGTCACTGAGGCTCAGAGAAGTGAATTGACTTGACCAAGGTCACACACCTAACAAGTGGCAGAACCGGAATTAGAACCCACGACCTCTGACTCCCAAGCCCTTGCTCTTTTCCCCAAGCCACGCTGTTCCTAGTCTGCTCCTTATCTCCCAGCCAGTGTTTCCTACTTCATAATGAATGTGAACTATAATCCAAATTAGGTGACGATTAACATTTACTTTTACAGATCACAGAAAGATCAAGAACCCGAGAAGAGAAAGAAGGAGGGGGAGCCAAAGGGTATGAAGTCTTTAAAAAATTCTCCAGCATTTTTTGAACTGTGTTTGTTCTAAAAACATTTACTGGTCTGTACATTAGAATCGCACAATCGAATGTGAAGTGGGAGAAAGGCTGTTAGCCCTGAGCCTGTGGACTAGAGAAGCAAGCAACTCTGCCAGTAGACATTTTATACTTAGTTGTGTTCTCAATTGAAGGCAAGTGGCTAATTATATCTCTGACTCCCTGGCAGATCTGTGTCATCCTGAGGAAGTGGGTGTCTCTGTCCTGAGAAGTCCAGCAAAGTGGACTACACAGTATCCCTTGGTTACCTGTCCCAGAATTAGTAACCCTCTCTGTGAGGAATCTTTGTTTCATCTAACCTGAATCCCTCCAGCTTCTGCTTTCATTCTGCTCTCAGCCAGGATGGGAGTGGAGAAGTGGAACAGCTCCACTCCGTATCATGGTCCATCGCTGGGGAGCTCTGGGGGTTTGGGTCGTGGCTGGGACAGAGAAGGAAGAAGAAACAAGAGGTAACTCCCTGATAAGGCAGGTGGTCCAGGGCTAGGATGAAGCTGCACAATTGGGATCCCCAGATAATAATAATAATGATAATGGCATTTTATTCAGTGCTTACTATGTGCAAAGCACTGTTCTAAGCACTGGGGAGGATACAAGGTAATCAGGTTGTCCCACGTGGGGCTCACGGTCTTCATCCCCATTTTACAGATGCAGTAACTGAGGCACAGAGAAGTGAAGTGACTTGCCCAAAGTAGCACAGCTGACAATTGGTGGAGCAGGGATTTGAACCCATGACCTCTGACTCCAAAGCCCGTGCTGTTTCCATTGAGCCACGCTGCTTCCCCAGATCTTCAGTGGCAGCTGGAAATGCTGCTTCTCTTGGTCTACTCAATCCTGAATTCCTCATAACAGCCTGGTCCAAGAGACCCCTAGTCATCAAGGGATAATCACGGGCTTATTGTATATGTGTGTTCTGATGCAGGAGGTGGAGGAAGAAGAGGCAACGAGTTCCTGAAGAGTATCCCCTTACGTGGAAGGCCAGATGAAGGATTCTGTATCCTTTTCACCTTCTCTTTCACCTAAAACCTACAGAAATATCACTGAAGAGGACTGTTAAACCTGTTCAGATTGAAAATTATTTATTTTTTTATAGTATTTGTTAAGTGTTTACTATGTGTCAAACACTGCTCTAAGCATTTGGGTGGGTACAAATTAGATAGGACACAGTCCCTGTCCCACATGGGGCTCAAAGTCTAAATAGGATAGAGAACAGGTAATCCCCATTTTACAGTTGAGGAACCTGAGGCACTGACTTGCCCAAGCAAGAAGTTGGCCGAGCAATTGACAGAGCCGGGATTAGAACCTAGGTCCTCTGAGTCCCAGGCCTGTGCTTTTTCCATTAGTCTACACTCCTTCTGATCCATCTTCAGAACCATGCAGTCTGTGTTCAGGCTTAATTTGGGTCATAATCAGGATGTGGCCTAGTGGAAAGAACACTGGTTTGGGAATCAAAGGATCTGACTTCTAATCCCGCTCTGTCACTAGTCTGCTGTTTGACATTGGGCAAGTCACTTAACTTCTCTGTGCCTAAGTTTCCTCACCTGAAAAATGGGGATTCATTATCTGTTCTCCTTTGTACTTAGATGTACAAGGGTCTGTGCCTGACCTGATTACTTTATATCTACCCCTGTGCTTAGAACAGTGCTGGGCACATAGTAAGTGCTTAAAAATACCACAATTATTCCTTACTGTTATAAATGGTCATTCAGCATTTATGTACTTAACTGTAATTTATTTATATTAATGTCTGTCTCCCCACTTACAACTGAAAGCTCTCTGAGGGTAGGGAATGTGTCTGTTACATTGTTGTATTGTACTCTCCCAAGCCCTGCATACAGTGCTCTGCATACAGTAAGTGCTCAGTAAATATGATTGATTGATTGATTCAGGGACAGCAATCTCCAAGGAGCCATGATCCCTCCAGCAGATATCAGATCTTGGAAATGGAATATTTTGATGGAAAGAGGAAGTCTTTGCCTTTGACCTGGTGGAAAATTGAGTTTGAAGAGAGACTCCAAAGAGAAGAGCTGATTTAAGGGATTGAAGAGGAGGCTGGCACCTGGAAGGACTGAGTCAACTTTTCAGTACGTTCTGGGCCCATTATGGGTGTTCTGAACAAGTCACCGTTTATTTGGACCCAGGATGAATCATTCCTAGACACAATTTTCAGTTTCTCCTTTCCCAAGAGAAAATGCATACATATAATATATGTACATATATGAATACATATGTATAATACACATATACGTACATATAATAGCTAGATATTTGTATGTTGTATGTGTAAATGTATTTAAATCTTCCATTTTGCTCACTTTTCATTTTCAATTCGTTTTTAATGAGCATCACATAATTTCTCCCCTAATTTATTTTGAAGTCACATCCATTCACCTCATAAATATATCCAACTATAAAGCTTAGCAGTTTACTCTGTAATAAAGAAGTTTCCATGTAAAATACAGGCTTGTGTATAAGGAACGAAAAGATGGTAATTCACGTGTGTTGCCTAAATATATGTGAATGCATGTACATGTAAATAACTGCAGATCAGCAAATATCTTAGTTTGAGTAGCACATTTCCTGGTGATTTACTGAGCACCACAATAGAATTTTCCATTCTTAAAGGTTTCAAATACAAACTGCAGCATGTATCAAAAGGAAGCTACAAGGCCATAATGAATCTGAGCAAATATAGTCCTTTTCAACTAGTCTGTGTTCACTTATGTGGTGACACAGAATGGAAAGATGATTTACTTTTTTTTAGCAGCTTGGAATTTACCTGGTATGAAATGTAAAAATATGTACCTTAATATCAAGTGTTACATTGAGGGACACATTTTGAGCAAATAGCGTCCATAAAATGCAAAACATTTTAGTGATAACTATCCACATGATATGGAAAAGGAAAATCAGCATTGTTCCCACCTGACTGGTGACTCAGCCATTCAATTTTGGAACTATTTATCCATATCTATTTTCATTTTCTGAGTAGAACTAAATAAATTTTATTTTCAATCATGAAACAGTAAAAAGTTACAAATAGCTAGGAAATGGCCAGAGGTGTCCTTTTGTTAGATATGTAGTATTTATAGATTGTAGTTACAGAACTGTAAAAGCAATCATTCAGTTTCTACTAACTGAAGAAACTTAACTGTCCAGTTACACACAGACATGGAAATAATTCTCATTCTCAGGATCAAACATATTGTTTTCATTACAATGTTCATGAGGAAATTTGATTGATCATCCAGTTAAAGCTGTTAAGCACTTGCTATGTGTCTAGCATTGTGCTAAGTTGCTGGGGTAGATACAATATGGTCAGATTACACACAGTCCTTATCCCACATGGGGCTCCCAGTCTAATGCAGAGGGAGAACAGGAGGAAACACCTGTGAATGGCAGGGGGAGAATGAAAGACTGGCAGAATAGTTCTCACACAGTCATTGTTCTGCATACTATAAATAAAATGCTAACGAGGTCCCCATCTCCTTCTCCAAGTTGACCCGAATGGGGTTTATACTGGTTTTAGAAATAGTATTTATGAAGCATCTACTGTGTGATGGACATGGAGGGCAGGCACTCTATCAGGCCATAATGATGAGGTGAATCCTCTCACCAGCAAATAATAATCACTGTGGCATTTGTCAAGCACTTACTATCTGCTAAGCACTATACTAAGCACTGGGGTAGATACAAGATAATCAGGTCCCACATGGAGCTCACAGTCTAAGCAGGAGAAAGGAGAGGCACTGAATCCCCACTTTGCAGATGAGAGAACCGAGGCCCAGAGAAGTTAAATGACTTTCTGAGGGTCACGCTGCAGGTAAGTGGTGGAGCTGGGTTGAGAACCTAGGTCCTTTGACTCCCGGGCCTGTGCTCTAAGTATTAATTAAATATTTATTAGGGAAACAGTGCAGACTAGTGGGTAGAGCCTGGGCTTGGTGGTCAGAAGGACCTGAGTTCTAATCCTGGCTCTTCCACCTGTCTGCTGTGTGACCTTGGGCAAGTCACTTCACTTCTCTGGACCTGTTACCTCATCTGTAAAATGGGGAATGAGAGTGTGAGCCCCATGTGGGACAGGGACTGTGTCCAACCTGATTTGCTTGTATCCACCCCAATGGTTAGTACAATGCCTGGCACACAGTAAGTGCTTAACAAATACCATATGTTTTAGAAAGGCACTTATTGTGTGCAAAACACTGTACTAAGAGAATACACAGGTGGGAATTAGACATGGTCCCTGTCCCTCAGGGGACTTACACTCTGAAGGGTCACTGGTCCATTTGGGGAGGGACATGTCAGTCAGATTACTCCCTTTGTCCTGCTGAGAACTGGTAGTGAGGATGCTCCCATGGGGAAATCTACTGGTGATGGTAACACTTCTTTAGGTTGATCCATTAGATCCACTTTAGTGCTGCTCAGGTATCAGAAGAGCATCCAAGGGGGTGGGGGAATGGTAAGATTTTCTCTCTTCCAGACCGCCTCTCCATTGGAGCCTTATATTAACCACACTGCACTGATGTTGCTGACATGGCAGGAACATGAACAGCGTCGTGTGTCTTTGTCATGCATCTACCAACTCTGCTGCATTGTACTTTCCCAAGTGCTTAGTTCAGTGCTCTGCATACAGTAAGTGCTCAATAAATGCCACCAATTGATTGACACTGGGAAAGGGAAGTGGAGAATGGAGAGCCAAAGCCAGGTTTGCCTCAGCAGGGGAAATGGAGTAATGAAAAGACAGTTTCATGACTGCTCTTGTGGGATATTCAAAGGGACTTTCAAAGCTTCACTGTTCAAATCAATCAATCAATCAATCGTATTTATTGAGCGCTTACTATGTGCAGAGCACTGTACTAAGCGCTTGGGAAGTACAAATTGGCATCACATAGAGACAGTCCCTACCCAACAGTGGGCTCACAGTCTAAAAGGGGGAGACAGAGAACAGAACCAAACATACCAACAAAATAAAATAAGTAGGATAGAAATGTACAAGTAAAATAAATAAATAAATAGATAAATAGAGTAATAAATATGTAATAAATAATAAAGTAATAAATAAATATTTGAATAAAATTCAAAGCTAATATTCTTTGCAAAACAGTTTCTGGAAATGTATTACAGAGAGGAGCTAATCATTAACTATGAAAATTTGCAATGATTATAATGTTCAAGCAGACATAAAACAAAATAGTAGGTCTGAAAGTTTTCAGAAACATTCCATAATCACAAGAAGCAGCACGTCCTAGCAGAAAGAGCATGGATCTGGGAGTCAGAAGGTCATGTGTTCTAATCCCGACTCCACCACTTGTCTGCTGTGTCACCTTGGGCAAGCCACTTCACTTCTCTGTGCCTCATTTACCTCATCTGTAAAATGGGGATTGAGATTTTGATCCCCACAGGGGACAGGGGCTGTGTCCAGCTCTATATGCTTGTATCCTCCCCAGTGCTTAGTACAGTGCCTGGCACATAGTAAGTGCTTAACAAATACCATTATTATTATTATTAAAACAGAATAAACTCACAGTGACATTTACTGCACTCTTGGAGGAAAGGACTTACAGGTCCATAAACTGACAGAAATAAGGATAATACTGAGCTTGAATGCACAGTGAAAGTTAAAACTACAGCAAATCAGTGTATTTATATTCATAAGGCCTGGACAATGAGAAGACAGAGAGAGAGGGGGCGTTTTAAAGCTCTTTTTGGGCCTGGCCACAGCCAAATAGCTGTTCAGGGTCTTCCAGATCCACTCTTCAATACCCTTATTACTGAGAAACACAACTGTCCCCTTTACCCCTCCATCTCCCACTCTCCTGGCTCTGCTTAGATGTAGAAGTGGGAAAGGTTGAGACTTGTCTTATGGAAACAAGCATACTCATTTTTGAGCCAGTTATTTACTACAGCATTTAACACTGAGGTAGGGAAACAAGGAATAATAATACCAACCTCATTATAGTAGTAATTATAGCATTTGTTAAGCACGTATTATGTGTCAAGCACTGTTCTAAATGCTGGGGTAGAGCCAAGTTAGTTCGGTTGAATGCCATCCCTGTCCCCTATGGGACTCACAGTCTAAGGAGGAAGGAAAACTGGTATTGAATCCCTATTTTACAGAGGAGGAAAATGAGGCCAGAGAAGTGAAATAACTTGCCTAAGGTCACACAGCAGGCAAGTGGTAGAGCTGGGATAAGAACCCAGGTCCTCTAACTCCAAACCTCATGTTTTAGGTGAACTTTTTCAGGAACTCTGCTGCTGAAGCAGTGTAGCCTCGCAGAAAGTGCATAAACCTGAGAGTTAAAAGAGCTGGGTTCTAATCCCAGCTCTCCCACTTGCCTTCTGTGTGACCTTGGGCAAGTCCCTTTGTTGCTTCAGTTTCCCTTCTGTAAAATGGAGATTCAATCCTACTCCCTCCTATGTAGACTGTAAGTCCCATGTGAGACAGGGACTGTGTCCAACTTAATTATTTTATCCTTACCCCACCACTTAGTACAGTGCTTGGCACATAGTAAATGCTTAAGAAAAGCTAATATTATATGTATTATTGCTGAGCTCTGACTATTGAATTGTATTTATTTGGCTTTTACTAGGTCCTCAAATGTGAGGGTTTGAAACAATGATAGAACTTGCATTGTCTTCTCTCTCCCTGGGTCTAGAATTGCTTGAAGAGTCAGATTTCCATTGCAGAGTACTTTCTGCCTTTTGGCTACTTCACTCTAGTGCCCTGCTCTTAATCACTCCACACCTGCACGGCCAGATGAGACAGGAGGCTCCAGCATTGGGCTGCTGGAGAAAGCTGAGTCAGTCATGGACAGTGTGATCTTTTCAGCCTTGTTTGCTCCACTGGCTATTATACTATAAAATACCACTATCATTGTGTATCAGGTTACGCAGGAGTAGAGAAGAGTTCTCTATGGAAAAGTTCACTTGGCCTTGGTACTTGGGACCAGACAAAATTTGTCCTTGCATAATGGTTGAGAAGCCCCAAAGCAGCACAGATCAAACTGTTGTTACCTTTAAAGGAGCCAACTCCTTCACTCACATTGAAATGTCATTTAATAATAAGAGGGGAAGGTAGTGATTGCCCAAATTTTTTAAAAGGGGCAGATGGACTGACTGACCCACGGTTCCATGAAGTAAAATCAAAGAGATTTCCATAAAAAAGCCTGGAAGGAGCCTGAAATGAAGAAATGGAGTTATTGAATGGATCATTCTCCCTATTCATTCATTCATTCAATCATTTATTGAGCGCTTACTGTGTGCAGAGCACTGTACTAACTGCCTGGGAAGTACAAGTTTGCAACATATAGAGATGGTCCCTACAGTGCACAGACTGAACACTTTATACCATTGTTTTTTGAAAAAGAAAAAAGCTTAGAAATAATTTAATGATAAACTTTTAAAATAAATTGTCACAAAGAGGATGATGAGCAGCTTGATTTTCAGAGACAGCAGAGCATGAGGAATCCATTATCATTTGCCTTGTTTATGCTATTTCCAGAAGAAAATATGTACATAGAGGCATCACTGTTTCCATGAGCAAAAGTCCTTAATTAGATCAGCAAATGAATTTGGCAAATCCTCTGTCTGGGATGGTTGACATCAGCTCTGCTGATTAGATTAGTTGATGCTTAGGACTCCGGTTTCTGATTTTATGTTTTCAATTCCGCTCTCCCTACAGGGCCAGGACCTGGCCACTGTGAATGAATCTCTGCAGGCCTGGAAGAGGAGGAGATCTGCTTTTTAGAGGACATATGATCCAAGAAGGGGAAGACAACCATTGTCATCCTTAGGGGTGGCCAATCTCAGATACCCCCAACCCTCTTGCATACAGTGGGAGGAAAGGACTTGTAGGAAAAGGTACTTTGTTTATCTCTGCTTCCTTTTCCCCAGTGCACTTGGCACCTCAACCCTAAGATGGTCAGAACCAGAGTTATGGGGCAGGATGACTATAAATGATGAAGACTGTGGCATTTGTTAAGCTCTTACTATATGCCAAGCACTGATCTAAGTGCTGGGGTAGATATAAGATAATTATGTAGGACACAGTTCCTATCCCATAAGGGGCTCACAAAGTAGGAGGGAGAACAGGGACTGAATCCCAATTTTACAGATGAGGAAAAGGAGGCACAGAGAAGTTAGGTGACTTGCCCAAGGTCTTCTGACTTCCAGGCCCATGGTTTATCCACAAGACCATGCTGCTCCTCTATGAAAATAAGGGTAATAACCTTACTGCTTGTTCCCTACTCCCAAACCACGCTGGGTCTTCCAATTTCTAGGACAAGCAGGGCAATTATCCTGAACCCCATTAGTTAGGGACTTGCTTCCCCTACACAGAGTATGAGAGTTACTCAGTTCAGGAAAACTGACCAGTAAGGGACTCCAAGAATGAAGGTCTGAAGGGCTCGATCCAGAATGTGAGGAGGGTGGGTTAAGGTGTGGCATTCTTACACCAGGTAATTCCCTCCCCTAAACTGTGCTGGAAGGCAAAGGCTCCCACTGCTTTGCACATTCCCGAAGATGACCAGAGTCAGTCCTACAGGTAATCCTAAAAAAAAAGTGCTATTTGTTAAGTGCTTACTATATACCAGGCACTGTACTAACTGCTGGGGTGTATACAAGCAAATCGGGTAGGACATTGTGAGCCCCACGTGGGACACAGACTATCTCAATCCCCATTTTACAGATGAGGTAACAGACACACAGAAGCAAAGTGACTTGCCCAAGGTCACACAGCAGACAAGTGGCAGAGCTGGGCTTAGAACCCATGATCTTCCAATTCCTAGGCCCATGTTCTATCCACTATGCCATGCTGCTTCAATGCTCCAAGTTGAGATGCAGACAACACCCACTTGTGGCCAGATCCTTGGCTTGCTTTTGGAGCTTATATTACACCTGGAGCGAAGCCCTTGTTTAGTTGTGGGGGATTTTGCTTTCCTGGCTTTTTTCCTTCTTTTACTCCCTCTTTCATTCTTGGAGAGAAATAACTGCTGCGAAGAGATTTGGAAGGGAGTCAGAGGGGAAAGGAGAGGACAACAGAATGGGAAGAATGAAATGGCTAGTTGTGGCGAGGGTGAACATGTCCCCTCTACCTCAGAGACGGTTTTGGGGTGGAGGGGGTAACATTGTGAAAAGAGTATTTCTATAGACAAATAAGCAGAAGTGAATTATAACAGAAAACAGACTACAACATTTTCCTGTTCAATGTCAGTATAAATCATCAACTCCAGGTGAAAGTCTGTTAAACCAAGTAAGGCATTCAAGAAGAATCTCATTTTTTTTCCATGGTGTTTGTTAAACTCTTACAACATGCCAACTGTTCTAACCACTGGGGTAGAAACAAGCTTATCAGGTTGGACACAGCCCATGTCCCACATGGGGCTCATAATGGGGCCCATTTCACATTATCTCGTTCACTGTAATGAGACCATAAAGCCCCATTAAATAAAGGGGTAAAGCAGAGTTAGGAAGAGATCTGTTTTGTTTGCAACCTGAGATATGAGTAATATGAGCCTACTGAAGATTACCACTGAGGGAGATAAATACATTTTCACCAAAAGCAGAAACAAAGCAGCTATTCTCTTGTAAGTTCATTCACAGAGACCAACCATGTCAATGATAGCGCACGCATAACTTTATGAACATACAAAGACATCTCTGTTGTGCTGCTGTCTGAAAAATGGAGTCTATCTCAAAGAAGAAAATCCATTTCTATGAATTCAACTGAATTCTCCCCACCTTTCCATGTTGATTTGCTAGCATTAGTTCCAGTACCAGAAGCAAATTCTCCTTTTGTTAGACTGAAAAAAATGCTTGAGTAATAATGTTTTCACCATTAAGAAATATGGATTTTGTAGGCTTTTTTACTTCTTTCAAACAAAAGATGGCATTGTTCTTGGCAGATTCAATCAATATCAGAATTTCTTTTAAATATGAACTGAGGCAATCTTTCAGGCTTCATGGGTTTTCAGACATTTTTGCCTTGCAAACCCATTAAAGTTGTGGGGACCAAGACCAATGGAGACCACTAGATATTAAGCTCCTTGAGGACAGGGAATATGCTGCTGTTACACTCTTCCAAGTGCTTTTTTACAGCAGTTTGCACCTAGTAGGCGCTCAAATACTATTGATTCACAGTAAATAAGTAAGTCCACTCCAGCTATAGAAACACCCACTTCCCTGCAGGGCGAGAGTCTGAGCAATCCCTCTTCTGGGTCAGACTATCCCAGGTTCTGAGTTTGAAGGCTCACTGTGGTGGATTTATTTTCCCTTGAACTCTAGATGTGGGCCTGAATGTCTAGGGATACTGTGTCAATTCTTACGTCTTCCAGGGAGTTTAGCTTAGAACTTGATAAAACTATGGAATACTTTTTCTTCTTTTTAAATGGAATTTGCTAAATGGTATTTGTTACTATGTGCCAGACAACATAAGAAGCACTGGAGTAATAATAATAAATAATAATAATAATCCTGGTATTTGTTAAGCACTTACTATGTGTCAGGCACTGTACTAAATGCTGGGATGGGTACAAGCAAATTGGGTTGGACACAGTGCCTGTCCCATGTGGGGCTCACGGTCTCAATCTCCATTTTACAGACAAGGTAACTAAGGCACAGAGAAATGAGGTGACTTGCCTAAGGTCACACACCAGATAAGTGGCAGAGCTGGTATTAGAACCCATGACCTTCTGAATCCCAGGCCCATGCTCTATAATAATAATAATAATGGCATTTATTAAGTGCTTACTATGTGCAAAGCACTGTTCTAAGCACTGGGGAGGTTACAAGGTGATAAAGTAGTCCCACAGGGGGCTCACAGTCTTAATCCCCATTTTACGGATGAGGAAACTGAGGCCCAGAGAAGTTAAGTGACTTGCCCAAAGTCACACAGCTGACAATTGGCAGAGCTGGGTTACGAACCCACGACCTCTGACTCCAAAGCCCGGGCTCTTTCCACTGAGTCACACTGCTTCTCTATCCACTACGCCATGCTGCTTCTCTAAGCTAATCAAGTTGGACATATTCCATGTTCCACACAGGCTCACAGTCTTAATCCTCATTTTCCAGGTGAGGTTACTGAGTCAAAGAGAAGTTAAGTAACTTGCCCAAAGTCACACAATCACCAAGTGGCAGAGTCAGGATTGGAACCCAGGTCCTTCTGTCTCCAGGCTCGAACTACTAAGCCATGTTGCTTCTCCTAGTTCATTCATTCATTCATTCAATTGTATTTCTTGAGCGCTTACTGTTTGCAGAGCACTGTACTAAGTGCTTGGGAAGTACAGGCAGGCAACATATAGAGACAGTCCCTACCCAACAATGGTCTCACAGTCTAGAAGCAGGAGGCAGAGAACAAAACAAAACATGTAGATGGTTCCAGTATTCTGGAAACATCTAACCTCAAAGGGCCTAGAAGGACATTATTCAGCCGGAATCTCTTCAGGCAGAGCTCTACCTGTAAGTCAGTCAATCAGTGATATTTATCAAGCCCTTACTGTGTGAAGAGAACTGTTCTATGCATATGGAAGAATATGATAGAATTAGTGGACATGATCCCTGCTCTCAAGGGACTTACAGTAGAGTGGGAGAAAACAAACACTAGAATAAATTACTGGTAGAGGAAGCAATGATGTAGTGGATAGAGCATGGGCCTGAGTCAGAGGTCATGGGTTCTAATCCCAGCTCTGCCACTCGTCCGCTATGTGAGCTTGGACAAGTCACTTCACTTCTCTGTGCCTCAGTTATCTCATCTGTAAAATGGGGATTGAATCTGTGAGCTCTACATGGGACAGAGACTGTATCCAACCAACAGTTTGCTTGTAACCACCCCAGCTTTTGTACAGTTCCTGGCACACAGTAAGTGCTTAATAAATACAATTATTATTATTATTATTATAAAGATATTTATTTTTGGGCTACTCTGAGGTGTAGGTACCAAGTGCTGAGTAGTAAATAGGGGAGATATAGGATGGGAAGAAGAGAATTAGGGAAGGCTTCCCAGCTCTTAGCACACTTGCAGAAAATAAAAGACCCTATAGACAAATCTCTTTCCTCACTAATTTCACTAACATCGTATTTTTTTTACATTATTTTTTTTAATGGTGCGTTAAGCACTATGTATGTGCCAGACAGTGTACTTAGCACTGGGGTAGATACAAGCTAATCAGATTGGACACAGTCTAAGGGGCTCACAGTCATAATCCCCATTTAACAGGGGAGGTAACTGAGGCACAGAGAAGTTAAGTGATTTGCCCAAGGTCACACAGCAGACAAGCGGTGGAGCTAGGATTATTCATTCATTCATTCATTCAATCGTATTTATTGAGCTCTTACTGTGTGCAGAGCACTGTACTAAGCACTTGGGAAGTACAAGTCGGCAACATGTAGACACGGTCCCTACCCAACAACAGGCTCACAATCTAGAGGGAGACAGACAACAAAACAAAACATGTAGACAGGTGTCAAAACTGTCAGAAAGAATAGAATTATAGCTATATGCACATCATTAACAAAGTAAATTGAGAAGTAAATATGTACAAGTAAAATAAAAAGAGTAATAAATCTGTACAAATATATACAAGTGCTGTGGGGAGAAGAAGGAGGTAGGGCAGAGACGGGGATGGGGAGGAGGAGCAGAAAAAGGGAGATCAGTCTGGGAAGGCCTCCTGGAGGAGATGAGCTCTCAGTAGGGCTTTGAAGGGAGGAAGAGAGCTAGCTTGGCGGATGGGCAGAGGGAGGGCATTCCAGGCCAGGAGAAGGCCGTGGGCCAAGAGTCGATGGTGGGACAGGCAAGAATGAGGCAGTGAGGAGGTTAGCGGCAGAGGAGTGGAGGGTGCGGGCTGGGCTGGAGAAGGAGAGAAGAAAGGTGAGGTAGGAGGGGGTGAGGTGATGGACAGCCTTGAAGCCAAGAGTGAGGATTTTTTGCCTGATTCGTGGGTTGACAGGCAACCACTGGAGACTTTTGAGGAGGGGAGTTACATGCCCTGAGCGTTTCTGTACAAAGATAATCCAGTCAGAAGAGTGAAGTATAGACTAAAGCTGGGAGAGACAGGCGGATGGGAGATCAGAGAGGATTCTGATGCAGTAATCCAGTCGGGATAGGATGAGAGATTGAACCAGCAAGGTAGAGGTTTGGATGGAGAGGAAAGGGCAGATTTTGGCGATGTTGTGGAGGTGAGACTGGCAGGTTTTGGTGACGGATTGGTTGTGTGGGGTGAATGAGAGAGCGGAGAACCCAAGTCCTTCTGATGTGCAGGCCATACTCTATCCACTAGGCCATGCTGCTTAGCTATTTTGCAGAGCCAAGGTGGTTGGGTTTAGCAAGGCAAGCATGGATACTGGGTAATCCAGAGGTTCCTTTCAGTTCCTGAATTTAGCTCATTCAGTCCTTAGCACTATTAAAGCAGAAACATTTCTGTTGTTCATAAAACTTTCTGGATTATTAGGTTGGTAAAAACATGGGACACTTTACCAAAGGAGGTTGATTCTTAAGAAAAGAATAGGAAGCCATCTGTCCTAGATAGTTTAGTCTTGAATTGGTGTGGGGGCGCAGGGCTGAAACTCTTTCCCTTTTGCGATGCCTAGGTACTTGGATTCGTATCCTTTCAGCACTTGATATTCATCCCACAGCACTTATGTATGTATGTGTACTTTATTTAAATGTGTGTCTTCCCCTCCTTGTGGGCAAGGAATATGTCTACCAACTCTGTTGCATGGTACTCTCCCAAGTGCTCAGCACGTTGCTCTGCATTTAGTAAGCACTCAATAAATACTGCTGATTGCTTGACTGGTTTTGAGAGAATTTGGACTCTGGAAAACAGCTCTGGATGTGGAGGTATGTCTACTGAGGCTATTCCATCAGTGCTGAAGATTTCTAACCAAAAAAACACATACCCTGTTCTGCCAGGAGAATGGGCCCTGTTAGAAATTCTGAAAAGTAACTGCTAACACAGGTGACGTAGGATGCAGTGACCACCAAGTCAACTCACTGCTGGTGTATACAGCGAAAGCATGACATCGACACTATGCTATGGTAAGTGGTCACTTCAGCCATCGATGTGTCCTACCCATAAAAACCCCCACAAAACAGTTCTTCTGCCCACTTCTGGCACTTACTGTTTTTCATGCTCCAGCAGGAACCAAACTGGCATGCATGAGAGAGTATGAGGGGTGTTGAATAAACCACCAGCCCTGGGGACAGGAGAGACAAAAGGGAGCCCTTTTCTGCTCTCTAGATGTTTGCTCTCTTCTGAAATTAAAGGAGAAAATCAGGCTCGACTCTTTCTCTTCTCAACATGAAAGGTATCTGCCCAAACCTAACAAGAATGTAAGGAATGTTGCCTTGGCTTTACAAAGGCACAGAGCTCAGTTCCTGGCCCTGTAAGCTTGAGGACACAAGAAATGTTGCTCTGAAAAGAAACTATGGATTGCTGTTTTTGATCTCTGAGTTCTGCAAATGAGAAAGGAAGTGGGCTCTTGCCTTCAAAGTGACTTCTGAAAAACAATATGTGGTACCGCAAGTTTAACTGTAGCAAAACGAAGAGTAACAGGAAGACTATCACTATTAGAGCATGAATTTTGGACATGGAAATTTAAGCTTGGTTACGTTCTCAGCGCAGGACAATTTAATAATGATAAATGTGGTATATGTTAAGTGCTTACTACTAATAATAATAATGATGGTATTTGTTAAGTGCTTACTATGTGCCAAGCACTGTTCTAAGTGCTGGGGGGTACAAGGTGATCCAGTTGTCCCACATGGGGCTCACAGTCTTAACCCCCATTTTACAGATGACGTAACTGAGGCATAGAGAAGTTGTGACATGCCCAAAGTCACACAACTGACAAGTGGTGGAGCCGGGATTAGAACCCATGACCTCTGACTCCCAAGCCTGTGCTCTTTCCACTGAGCCACACTACATGCCAAGTGCTGAAGTACATGCAATACAATCATATCAGAAGCAGAATGAGAAGCAGCATGATCTCTTGGATAAAGTATAGGGCCTGGGAGCCACAGGGACCTGGATTCTAATTCTGACTGCCAATTCTCTGCTGTGTGACCTTTCACATGTCACTTAACTTCTCTTGCCTCATTTACTTCATCTGTCAAATGCAGATTAAGATGGACGGTGTCTAACCTGATTATCTTGTATTTATCACAGCGCTTAGGACAGTGCCTGACACATAGTAGGTGCTTAATAAATATCATTTTTTTAAAAGATATGACCCAGTTCCGGTCCCACAGGGGGCTCACAGCCCAAAGGGCAGGTAACTGAATGCCCATTTTACAAAAGATGAAACTGAGGCACAGAGAAGTTAAGTGACTTGCCCAAGGTCACAGCAGGCAAGTGGTGGGCCCAGGATTGGAACCCAGGTCTTCTGATCCTCAGCCCTGTGCTCATCCTCAAAGGCACGCTACTCCTCTAATTTCTTTCTGCACCACAACACTGTATGGAACTTCCACTGTCCTTTCTGTCTCATCATTCCCACTTCCCATTTTATCTTGCATTTCTATCTTCCAATTTCCCCCAATTCCCTAATTGGTGGGGGAGTTTCCTCAGGTTTCATAGAGAACTTCTGTGACTTCCAATCTGAAACTAAGAGGGGGTTCACGGGATGTGCTTTCACATCTCCTCTTCTACCTCCAATGACAGCTTCCTTAGCAGAAACAGACAATAATAAAATCAGTCTGTGTAAATGTCACTGAATACTAACACCTCCATAGCCCAGTGTCAATGGAGAGCAAATATGACTGCTATGAGCGGTAGTGCCTGCAAGATGCACAAAGCCCGACCTCAGAGGCGGGGGTGCCAAATCTATTCTGTTGCTTGCCATGCAGGTTTTTGCATCTCTTCTGCTTTCACTGAAATGTCAGCTTGTCTGCCTCTTGACTTTTTTCCCCACCCCTCGATTTCTTTCCTACTCAGACTCATTTCTTTTGGGTTCTGGGTTTGTAGGTTTGCCTAGTTGTTCTGGTCCATCCCATTGGGACCGAGGGCATCCTGACCTATTTTTCCTTGACAGTGTCTAAAGAGATAACATTCAATGGTAATAATAATAATAATAATAATGACATTTATTAAGCGCTTACTATGTGCAAAGCACTGTTCTAAGCGCTGGGGAGGTTACAAGGTGATCAAGTTGTCCCACGGGGGCTCAGAGTCTTAATCCCCATTTTACAAATGAGGGAACTGAGGCACAGAGAAGTTAAGTGACTTGTCCAAAGTCACACAGCTGACAATTGGCGGAGCGGGGATTTGAACCCATGACCTCTGACTCCAAAGCCTGTGCTGTTTCCACTGAAACACCCGATAGTATTTTAGAAGAAACTGCTTGAATCTTTTTTTCCTTGCAAAATAAAGAAATTTTGTCCAGGGTAAAGCCACTGGTAGTTCAGTGATTCTGTCCAGCAACCAGTAAGTCACACTTTCAAATTTATCTCCATAGCCCTACCCAGGTACTCCTGGGACAGATTCAACTGTGCCAACTCCCTGAGGAAGGAGCAATTGGAGAAGATTTTTCAGAAGGTGGTGAAGATACTTGGAGAATGATGGAGATGAAGGAAAGAGGGAGGAACTGAAGAGGCTGTAGCCACCCAGCTAAAGGACAAACAGCAGGGCATAAGAGTCCAGTGGCTGTATATGAGGGAAAAGTTACTAGCATTGTTTTGCTGTCAATTTGCACACTCAGGCAGCCTGAGTAGGATTTCACAATAGTGTTGCATATTTCAGTCCTGCCTTGATCAAGTTCTGGCATTGTGGACTGGCTCTCCCCTGTGGGATTTGAGTTGTGGGCAATGGAGAGGAAATTTCAAAATCAAAAGGAGCTCATTATGGGCCTGGAATCTGTCTGCTAATTCTGTTATGTTGTGTTCTCCAAAGCACTTAGAAGTATTAATAATGGTATTTATTAAGCACTTACTATGTGCCAAGCACTGTTCTGAGCACTGGAATATATACAAGGTAATCAGGTTGTCCCACGTGGTTCTCACAGCCTTAATCCCCATTTTATAGATGAAGTAACTGAGACTCAGGGAAGTTAAGTGACTCACCCAAAGTCACACAGCTGACAAGTGGCAGAGTCAGGATTAGAACACACGACCTCTGACTCCCGAACCTGTGCTCTTTCCACTAAGCCACACTTCTCGTGACCTAGCAGTCAGTCAGTCAATCTTACTGGGTGCAGAGCACTCTACTAAGTGCTTGGGAAGGTACAATATAACACTACAGTAGATACACTCCCTGCCCACAATGAACTGACAGTCTAGAGAGAGAGGCAGACATGAACATAAATAAATGACAGATATGTATATAAGTACTGTGGAGCTGGCTGGGGGTGGGTCTGTGTATAAAAGGGAAGTCAGGGTGACACATAAGGGAGTTGAAGAAAAGGAAAAGAGGGCTTAGTCAGGGAAGGCCTCTTGTCAGAAAGTACCTTCAGTTAGCCTTTTGAAGGAGAGGAGAGTATTATGTGTCAGATATGAGGAGGGAGGGTGTTCCAGGCCAGAGGCAGGACCTGGGTGAGAGGTTGGCAGTGAGATGGAGGTACAGTGAGAAGGGTAGCATTAGAGGAACAAAATGTGTGAGCTGGGTTGTAGCTGCACATAATAAGCACTCAATAAATAGCACTGATTGACTGAATCCTTACATTAGAGACCTCCTGTGAGATGGAGCCTGCCTGTATGGCTCTGCAATCCTGCATTTCCTCCTGCCTCCAGGACATCCCTGCATGTCTTTTTGCTGGCACCTCAAGTTCAGTGTCTAAATCCTCCTAAATTCACCCCTCTACCAAATTTACCCATCATAATTGATACCACCACCAATCTCTCTTCCATTGAAACCTATCACTTTGGTATTTCCCTTGATTATCCCTCTCTTTCAGCTCTCACATTCTGTCTGTCACCAAATTGCTAGTTTTACCTCCACAGTATTTTCTGGGTCCTCCCCTTCTCCACCCAGATGTCCACCACACAAGTCCAAGTGCTTGTCAAATCATTGCTAGACTACTTAATCAGCCTCCTCAGTGACCTTCCTGTCTCCAACCTTTCCCGTCTCAGGCCACATTTCACTTTGCTGACCAGATCATTTTTCTAAAAGGTCATTAAAAAAACTCTAATGGATAAACATTCTTTCCAAACAGAAACTCCTGATCATTTGTTTTAAGGCTCTCTTACTCATCTATCACACACTAAACCCCAGTTCATTTCTTCCAAGCTAATTATCTCATAGTGGCTTGTTCTCCACTCACCTGCTTCTGACTCCTTGTGAATTCACTTCCTCCTGTATGGAAGTTCCTCTTGCTTCAAATCTGCTAAACCAAAGCTCATCAAGGCCTGTGTGAACTCCCACTTCCTTCAGAAAGCATTCCTTCATGAATTTTCTCATTCCAGGTCTCATGCTCGCAACTCCCAGTTTGGCCCTTGGGCACTCACAGTCCTTCATATTGATTTTCATACCATACTTTTTAAGGACTCGTTTTTTTACGTAACTGTGAGAGGAGGCACCCCGGGCACACAGCCTTAGAAAATCCTGGTAACATAGTCACCCCTACTCTACTTCTAAGGAGTGGAAGCTTGGTCCTTATGAAAGTCAAATTGGATACTGGGCCCAGAGCCATGCATCCCACCCCTCCCCTCCACATGGATCCTTTCAGATTTGTTCAGATCAGTTGTGCCAATAAGGTCCACAGACCAGAGGTGATGGGCCAAGAAACGAATCACAGAGGAAGCAACTAGATATGCTAAGAATGGATAGTAGTATAAAAATAACTCATAACACCCAGAGTGAGCAATCTATCCTGAGAAGCAGCATGGCTCAGTGCTTGGGAGACAGAGGTCGTGGGTTCTCATCCCAGTTCTGCCACTTATCAGCTGTGTGACTTTGGGCAAGTCATTTAACTTCTCTGTGCCTCAGTTACCTCATCTGTAAAAGGGGGATTAAGACTGTGAGTGCCACGAGGGACAGCCTGATTACCTTGTATCTACCTCAGCGCTTAGAACAGTGCTTGTCACATAGTCAGCACTTAACAAATGCCATCATTTATTATTATTACCCCTGGCTCCAGGGTCTGACTCTTCACACAGGAAAGATTCCCCCAGGTGCACACAGCTGAGTTTGTGGTATTCTGGGAAGCTCCTCCTGGATTATCTTCTGCAGTTCCAACTGGACCTAGGGCAGCCAGTGTGACAAATCCTTAATTATATAAGATGTATAATGACAACTTAAGAGTCCTGTGATTCTCAGTAATTGGCCCAGGGAGCATGCTTGAGGACTCTAAAGGGAGAGGCGAGACAGACCCACAAGACAATGATTATCAGGGGCTGGATGATTGTTATTATCGTCATTATTATTGTATTTGTTAATTGCTTACTATGCGTCAAGCATCTAATACATAGATAAATATATAGATTAGATACATAGATACACACAATAGATACATGTGTATCTATAGCTATAATCCTATTTATTCTGATGGTATTGATGCCTGTCTACTTGTTTTGTTCCGTTGTCTGCCTCCCCCTTCTAGACTGTGAGCCTGTTGTTGGGTAGGGACCATCTCTATAAGTTGACTATTTGTATTTCCCAAGCGCTTAGTGCAGTGCTTTGCACACAGTAAGCACTCAATAAATACAATTGAATGAATGAATGAATGAATGAACCAGGTAGGACACAGTCCCTGTCCCAAATGGAGCTTACAGTCTAACTAGGAGGGAGAACAGGCACTGAATCCCCATTTTACACATGAGGAAATGGAGCCATGGAGAAATTAAGTGACTTTCCCAAGGTCACACAGCAGGCAACTGGAAGATCCGGGATTAGAACCCATGTTTTCTGACATCCGGGCTTATTCTCTTTCCACTACGTTACACTACAGGGTCTGGCTGGCCTTCCTACAACGGGTCTCTAGAGAGAGAGGTGATAATGTCTGGGTAGTTAGGTAGAAAAATGTCCCTACAACCCTAATACTTCATCTACCCACTCTTGTTTTCTTCTTAATGATAACCTACTAATCAGTCTCCTCCACTAGTTTGTGAGCTCTCAGAGGTAAAGACTGTGTCTTATTTTGATTTTATTCTCCTAGGACGTTAAGGGCCTGCACATGGTGGGTGTCCAAAATATTATTGAGTGATCCTGTGAAAAATTTGTACTTACACATTTCTGTTTACTCCAGCTCCTCACTGGAGCTGAAAGTCTTTCCTTTGGCTCCCTCTAACTCATAAACGGAAAGCATCAGTGAAGTTGCCAAGATAAATACTCAGCTCACTAATCATTCACTTCCCCCTCCTGCCTTCTCTGGTATACAAGAGGTTTATGTACTCTGACTAGCCCACGCAGAGGCAAACGGAGGGCCATGAGGTTGAACTGTGTTGCAGAGCTCTGGTATCATGCCTGGAATGAAAGCGCTTCAGGCTGCGGCTTCTCCACCTCATTACTTCCCAAAATGTTTACCCGGGACTTAAATAGTTTTTAATCACACTTCTGAGAAGGTTTTGATGTTTTTTTATGCATTCTGAAGACTCGACCATGTCATTTTCAGGTTATACACCAGGCATGTCTTGTTATTCATCCTACCACAGAGTTTGTAAGGCTTTAAAATGTTATAGCAACAGCACAGTGAAAAGCTAAGGCATGCTTTGCCCTTTTCACTTTCAATTTGTGGTGTTTATGGCTGTTCAGCCTGCCAAGTTTCTTTAGAAAAGTTTGTTTCAGTTTGTCTCATTTCTGAGCAAAATCTCAAAGTTGGTCTTCGGATACCTGAATTTTTAGTTCAGTTCCCATGCGTTATATGAGTCTGTGAGTGCAAACACACACATAGACCTATAATAGCCCATACAATTGTCTACATCTCCACTCTTCCACTCACTAATACACTAATACCCATATGGGGATGCTCTTGAGTAAAATTTACTCTCATTGGCACAGATCCACATGATAATAATAATAATTATTATGGTATCTATTAAGCACTTACTATGTGCCAGACACTGTACTAAGCACTGGTGGATACATGATAATCAGATTGGACACAATCCCTGTCCCACATAGAGCTCATAGTCTTAATCCCCATTTTACAGATGAGGTAACTGAGGCACAGAGAAGTGAAGTGACTTACCCAAGGTCACACAGCAGACATGTGACAGAGATGGGATTAGAACCCATGACCTTCCAGGCTCTTGACTCGTGCCATGCTGCTTCCCCTATATATTCTCACACATACACAAAAGCACTCTTACAGATATTTAAATATGCTCATATTCCCTCCCAATCTCTCTGTTCCAAAGGTTATTTTTTCCAGTCAACCCATGGCCTGAGGCAACAGAGTTCTTACAAGCCCTTAGATACCAGGAGAAGCAGCATGGCCTAGTGGATAAAGCATGGGCCTCAGAAGGACCTGTGTTCTATTTCTGGCTTTGCCACTTGTCTGCTGTGTGACCTTGGGCAAATCACTTAACTTCTCTGTGCCTCAGTTCTGTAATCTGTAAAATGGGGATTAAGACTGTGTGTCCTATGTGAGACAGGGACTGTGTCCAACTCGATTATCTTGTATCTACCCCAGTGTCTAGATCACTGCCTGGCACATATTGAGTGCTTAACAAATACCATCATTATTATACCACCATAGATATGCACTCCTATTGTCTATATAAATCAGTGTGACTAGGGTATAAAATTGCCACAACATTCCCTGACATGAACCCGTGAGACAAACCCTAATTGAATAAACTTACAATGGGGAGGTTTCTGAGCATTTAACACTGCCAAAATCCACCAGTACATGCAGCCCAACTCAGGGTTACAGGAGAGAAAAGGAAGAGAAACCTTCAAATTCGAAACATAGGGGTGGCCATCTTGGATTATTTTGAAGACGTTAAAGTTTCAAAACACACTTTGTCCTAATTGGCAGCAGGTGCAGCCAATAGAAGAGAGAAACAGCTGAGGGATGATGGTTGAATGGGTCTTAGGGAGATTTGGAGCAGTCAGGAGGAATGTGTCTTAAAAGGGACACAATGAGTGGAGATGGAGACATCGGAGATCTTGGTCAATTAGAGTTCAGTCTACTCTGAGGTAAATAATATGTTTACTACCTATTGTTAACCATGGAAACTGCCCTCTTTCCTCCCTTTAAGGTTGTCTCCCTCTTCCCCTTGAAGCAGCATGGTGTAACTGGCAGAGAATGGGTCCGGAGTCAGAAGGTTATGGGTTCTAATCCTGATTCTGCAATTTGTCTGCTCTGTGGCCTTGGGAAAGTCCCTCACTCTGTAAAATGGTGATTGAGACTGTGACTCCCATGTGGGACAGGGACTGTGTCCTTCCCCATATGCTTGTATCCACCCCAGCACTTAGTACAGTGTCTGGCATAAAGTAAGGGCTTAACGAATACCAAAATTATTATTACTTTTATGGAATTCACCTTGTTCTTGACAGAATAGTACTTCTCATGTAAGTCTGTACAAACCCTTAGATATCGCCCCCAGACATGCACAACCACTGCCTAAAGAAACCAGTTTGACTAACATGTAAAGTTGCCACAACATCCCCAGATAAACTCAATCAGTTGTATTTATTAAGTGCTTACTATGTGCAGAGCACTGTACTAAACTCTTCGGACAGTACAACACAATGTAACAGTCACATTCCCTGCCTGCAGTGAGTTTATGGTCTACAGAAGGAGACAGACAATATAAATAAATTATGGATAAATTAAGTGCTGTTGGGCTAGGGTAAGGGGTGAGTAAAAGGGTCAAGTCAGGGCAATGTAAAGGGGAGTGGGAGAAATGGAAATGAGGGCTTAATCAGGGACGGCCTCTTGGAGGAGATGTGCCTTCAATGAGGTTTTGAAGGTGGGGAGAGTAATTGTCTGTCAGATATGAAGAGGAAGGGTGTTCCAGGCCAGAGGCAGGACGTGGGTGTGAGTTTAACGATGAGATAGATGAAATTGAGGTGCAATGAGTATATTGGTTTTACTGGGTAGTAGGAAAGTAGTGAGGTGAGACAAACCCTAAAAAATGAAATAAGAAGGAGAAAAACAAGAGGTCATATTTGCCACCTTAACATCTCATAAGAGGATATGGGACTCAGAGCCCTTTAAGATGCCTTGACTTTTGATTCCAAGTCTCAGGACTTGGAATCAATTTTTACAATTTTTAACCCAGAGGCACTAGAGAGAGGGTGTTCTATAAGGACTAAAGGAGGAATCATCCGAAATAAGGTCATGATACTTGCAGATATTTCCCAAATATCCAGACATGGACAAAGATGTTTAGTTTCATGCAATGGGGGAGGAAGAGGAAAAGGTAAATCAAATTAAAAACAAGGAACATGAACTATTGTTAATAGTCAAACAAAGTCCCTTGGATATACAAAATTTTGAGCAGCTGTATACTCCCAGTCAGCAAAGATGTAAGAGAAAGAAGTTGGGGAAATGGTCTCTCTCCTGAAATTTCAAGTGTGTTCACCTGGCTTGATGAGCACACATTCCCACGTGACTCTGGGAAATAAGAGGCCTTTGACTGCTGAAAAATGTAGTGGCCAGGCAACAGGGTACTCTAAGAGAAGGTTTGTGACTTCCTTTTCACTCTTTGACTTCTCTGCCTTCAGTAGCAGCCTAAATAGTATCAAAAGCAGTTCTGTGAATATAGAGACATCCCCAGTCCCTGTCAAAAAGCTCACTTCTTGAAGTGATCTCAAAGTGTCTGCTTTAGCTGATTTGTCAAGGAACTAACTCCACCCTTTTCTGCCTGCGTCCTTCCCACCACATTCCTGCCTTCTCCCAGATACCTAGAACTAATCCCTCTGCCTCCCCTAATGCCCACTCCCAGATTCCCCCCCCCCTCGTATTCTATGTCGATTTTTTACCCTTGCTTTTTTCTCTACAGCTCCAACGTGATGGACATTGCTACTGCTGCTGCTTCAGCCAGTCTGAGCCCTTCCACTTCCAGAAGTCCCTAGACTGTGAGCTCAATGTGGATAGGGAATGTGCCTGTTTGTTACTTTATCATTCTCTCCCAAGCATCTTGTACAGTGCTTTGAGCACATTAAGTACTCCAAATGATTAAATGAATGAATGAATGCCTGAAGCTGGACTGTTGTAATAATAATAATAATAATAATGACGGCATTTAGTAAGTGCTTACAATGTGCAAAGCACTGTTCTAAGCATTGGGGAGGTTACAAGGTGATCAGGTTGTCCCATGTGGGGCTCACAGTCTTAATCCCCATTTTACAGATGAGGTCACTGCGGCACAGTGAAGTGACTTGCCCAAAGTCACACAGCTGGCAATTGGTGGAGCCAGGATTTGAACCCATGACCTCTGACTCCAAAGCCCGTGCTCTTTCCGCTGAGCCATTCTGTTGTATTGTTGGAGAAAGGTAGGGAGTGGTGGAAGAGATAGGGAAGAGTCTCTGACCTTTTTCCTTCCCTCTCTCCATGTAGCACCTCTTTCTTCAGCAGCTTGTCTTCCTCCCTTCCCCCTCCAGTTAGGTCCCAGACCCCCGACTTTGCAGCTCCACAAGCCCCGTACTTCTGCGCATGGAGAGGTCATTATGGCAGCAGCAGTAGTAAAGCTGGAACATTGGAGATGTAGGAAAAAAAGTTACCAATTTAGGTGTTGAAAGAGGAAAATGGAAGGGGACCAAGGGAACAGAGTGGGCAGAGGGGTCAGGAAAGCTCAAAGCCATGAAATTCCAGGAATGGAGAGTAGGAGGCAGGGCTGGGATGGCTTTGTGTAGTTGAACAATGAAAGAGGGAGAATACATAATTTCTGAGGGTTCCAGAGGGGCAAAACTCACTCCTATGATGGGTAATTCTTTAAAGGGCAAGAACCAGGAAGTCTGCATGCTCTGCCTAGGACTTAGCACAGTGTAGACAACTCGCTATGCCTGAAGCGAGGGGAAGACTGAAGACATCCAGATTCAGACAACAGCAAGATAATTGCTTCAGCCTGCCTCTTCATTCTGGCAAGGGAGATTTGGCTTGTGGAAATGTAAAAATATTGAAAAAATCAGTTGGGTAATGTGGAACCCAAGGTGTATTTATTTCTACTGTGAGTGAAAAATACTGAAGTAATTGAAGATATGTTAAGGCAGCAATATTTAAATGCAAATCAGAGGTTCCTCTATGATTCTTTTTTCTTTTTCTTCCTCTCCTGAATTTACAGTAATAACCCCAGCCGGGTTGCCTAATCACAACTGTGTGTATGTCACTGGTCTCCTAGAGACTAAACAGGGGCAAAAAAGCACATCACACCCATGTTACATGCAGCCAGTTGTGTGGGAGGGGAGATGAGGAGGGTTCACCTTCAACAGAACATGGAACCTGGCAGTGGAGCAGCAGTGAAAGGATTAGGTAAGCCCATTTGGTTTAAAGACAAGTCTTGGAAAATCCCTTAGAATTCATCTCTGCTCCTTTCCTACCTCTCTTAGATGGTTTAGATATCATGCTATCCAGAGAAAATGGAGATTGCTCTACCCTCCTCCCCACCCCACAGCACTTGTGTATATATGTACATATTTATTGTTCAATTTATTTTATTAATGATGTGTAAATATCTATAATTCTATTTATTTATATTGATGCTATTGATGCCTGTCTACTTGTTTTGTTTGTCTCCCCCCTTCTAGATTGTGAGCCCTTTGTGGGACGTGGACTTGTCCAACCTGATTAGCTTGTATCTACCCCAGTGCTTAGTACAGTGCCTGGCACATAGTAAGCACTTAACAAATACTATGAAAAAAACCTGGGAAAGCAGGGGAGACATTATTACCAATGGTATTTGAGTGCTTACTGTGTTCAGAGTATTGTGCTCTGTGTTTGGGAGAGTACAGTACAGACACATTCCCTGCCCACAACCTAGTTTACAATCTATGGCTGAGTAATCTAGCCATAAAGTGGGAAAAGAGTGGATAAAGTATGGAAACAGGGCATGAGAACATAAATCAATAGTAGAATTCCTCAATTGAAATACTTATCTACACATATGTTCATAAATCATCAGTCACTGATTGATCTTTCCTGTAGCAGCAAGGACTTGGAGTTTTCAGAAAGTGAGCTCATTCTTTTGGTTGACCTTTAGTCCTGGCCATCACCTATGCTTGAAACAGTGGAATTTTCCAAGAGAATCATGCTTGGGTGGCTGAACACTGCAAAGAACCCTGCTGGCACTGGAACAGTTTATTTTTTATGGTGAACAGGAAAAGGGATGAGAAATTCCCAACTCTCCAGCCCCTTCAAAGGCATCTCGGTGGCTCCTGGCAAACAGACAGTTAAGTTAACTGTTCTCACGGGATATTGAATAATAAGCCAACTAGAGTAACTTAGAGACCCTTCACACCATTCAATCAATCAATCAATCAATTGTATTTACTGAGTGCTTATTTTGTGCAATACACTCTACTAAACACTTGGAAGAGTACAATATAACAGAGTTAGTAACACCTCTCCCTGGGCTGAGTTCGCTGAGTTTCAAGCAGGCCCAGTAAAGCTCTGGAGGTCTCTAACCTTGACAGTGACCTACACAGGCAAGGCCTCTGGTTTGTTTTTTTTATGGTATTTGTTAAGCACTTACTACGTGCCAGGCACTTCACTAAGCACTTGGATATATACAGGGTTGTCAGACTGGACACAGTTCTTGTCCCACATGGGGATCACAGTCTTAATCCCCATTTTACAGGTGAAATAACAGAGGCACAGAGAAATGTAGTGACTTTCCCAAGGTCACACAGCAGTGGTGGAGCTGAGATTAGAACTCAGATCCTTCTGACTCCTGGGCCTGGGCTCTACCCACTAGGTAACACTGTTTCTCCAATTTGATCTTCTCAGGCTAAGCTCATGTCTACCAATTCTACTGCATTTTCTAACTGCTTCTTCCTGTGCTTTGTGCACAGCAAGCTCTCAATAAATACCATTGATTTATCCCCTCAAGGAAGCAGTTCAGGCACTAGAAATCAGAATCTCTGGGCCTCCTGCCCTTCCCTCAACTTCATAGACATTATCATTGTTATGATGGCTATTTCTAGTTTCCATTAGAGACCAATAAGGCAGGAAGCTGGGTTCAGCTAGGTTTCCTTTCTCATCATGTCACCTTGCTGCTGGCTGTCCTCTGACTGTAATAGAAGGTGGGCTGAAGGGGAGGAGACAAGGGAACAGGGAGTAGATAACTAGCCTCCTGAAAAGTGACAGGTTCTCTTCTACATGCTCATCACTTTACAATGTGGAACTCGGTGGAATGGGAGAAAAGAAAATTTGGAGCTAGAATGCAATCAATCAATCACTCGTATTTATTGAGCACCTACTGTGTGCAGAGCACTGTACTAAGCGCTTGGGAAGTACAAGTTGGCAACATATAGAGACGGTCCCTACCCAACAGTGGGCTCACAGTCTAGAAGGGGGAGACAAGAAGTTAAGTGACTTAAGTTAATAACACTTTATTATTGTTAGTGATAATAACAATAATAATAAAAAACAGCATTTGTTAAGGATTTACTATGTGCAAAGCACTGCTCTAAGCGCTGGGGAGGTTACATGGTGATTAGGTTGTCCCACAGAGGGCTCACAGTCTTAATCCCCATTGTACAAGGTGAGGTAACTGAGGCCCAATCAATCAATCAATCGTATTTATTGAGCGCTTACTGTGTGCAGAGCACTGTACTAAGTGTTTGGGAAGTACAGTTGGCAACTGCAAGATCCTTCCAGAAAGAAAAACTCAAACCAATATCCTGCAAAACAGTAAGTGATAAAATACTTTGGATAACCTCAAAGGTTATATCCTCAGGGCTAGTCCTCCAGGGCTCAGAGGCTATCTACCCAAGCCCCTCTTGGAATGGGACAATTTTGCCCACATCATTACTGGTCATTGGCTACTTTGTTACTGTTATGGGAAGATGTCTTGATCGGACACTAAAGATCTCCAGGTAAGTTCCTATTTTTCCATTATCAAAACGAATTTTGGATTTGTCATCTACAATTGGTATTTGTTAAGCACTTACTATGTCCCTGGCACTTTACTAAGCCCCAGGGTAGATATGAGCTAGTCAGGTTGGCCACAGTCCATGTCCCACATGGGACATAAAATCTTAATTCTCATTTTTCAAATAAGGTAACCAAAGCACAGAGAAGTTAAGTGACTTGTCCTATTTCACATAGCAGACAAGTGGTGGAGCTGGAATTAGAACCTGGGTCTTTTGGACTCCCAAGCCTGTGCTCTTTCCACTAGGCCATGCCCCTTCTCGTTTCACATCCATATCTCATGATTGCTTTCTAAATGCACAAATCATTTTGAGTTGCCTTGTTTTCTATATTATAGTTTGCTGTGAGTTTAGTTCTTTTTAAATAATGTTCATTGAATGTTTACTATGTATTAAGCACTGAGCTAAATGCTGGGGTAGATACAGAATAATCAGTTCTGGTACAGTCTCTATCCCACATATGGTTCATGGCAATCCTGTTAGGAGGAACTGGGATTTGACAGGAAACAGAAGCTGAGAAGCCAGATGCTTTTTCATGTTCCAACAAGAAATAGAGCTGAAGGTGGAATTTACCTGTAGTCTCTGTCCATTAGAATATAAGGTCATTTTGGATAGGAAACATTCTTGTGCATCCCCAAGCACTTAGTGCAGTGCAGTGCATTAAGTATATTCCCAATAAATACCATTTATACTAAGAAAAGGATGGTGGATAGTGGAGCAATTATCAGACTAATTTAGTTAATGAGGATAGCTAAGCTAGGTCATTTAGACCCCAGCTTCCTGTATTTCTCTCAAATTCCTTCTTTCTGCCACTGCCAAGATTGTATATGCTCACTGGTGCTTTCAACCCAGACTTTGTGCATTATTGATAAAAGCATTATGGTTGCCTCTGCCTTTTAGCCAACGAATCCACTGTATCCATGGAGGAAATTGCCTCACTCTACCTGGGTAGACACAGCTCCAGTCTCTGTGCTTGCAATCTGCTGGTTGAGAACCTACTGTGGATCTGGGCCGCTACCCATTTCAGGAAACAATTTTGCTCCTCTCTTTCATGATCTGAACATGTCTAATATCGCTTCCTGCTCTGACTTTTTATCGTACTTAAGGGGCTCTATTTCTTTTAAGATTCAGCCACCCTGTAGTGCTCTCTGAGGCCCGAAGTGTTACATGAAATGTCAAAGGTTATTTTCCGGTTGACAAGTCAAGTGCCTGGTGGGCAGAGAGGCAAAAAGAGAGAGTGTAGTTCATATAGGCATGCTTGAAGGACTGACATAGTAACAAGATAGTCTTTAGATATTGTCCTTGCAGACAAACTGATCTGAAGAATTGAGGTATGTCTTAATGATGCAGACAGAAATTTGCTCTTGGGCTAAAATGCTATTGTTGAGTTCCTCAAAAAACTCATTCTCACTTGGCTTGCATAAACACAGCCACCAGATCAAGGCAAGCAACACTGAATAGAAAGCATTGTGTTCTTACTGATTATAGATAATAAACTGAACTGTTAGGTTAAGAATAGCTAATGACAGATGCTTATCTTTGTGCCTAATGTATACTTTAATTTAGGCTGTGAGCCCCATATGGGTCAGGGACTGTGTCTGATCTGGTTTATCTTGTATTTACCATAGTACTTAGCAAAATGCTTGACATATAGTAGGTGCTTAATGGATTCCACAATTATTATAATTATTATTGTTATTACAAAATACTAGTAAAGATGCTAACGTCTGTATAGGTCACCTAAGAGACCAGGTCCCAACATCTGAAGGAAACAAGCCAGAAGATAAACACATTCTTTAATTTTTGTATTAAAGATACATCAATCAATCAGGGGTATTTACTGGGAGAGTATAATACAAGAGAGTTGGTAGACATATTCCCTGCCTACAGCGAGCTTACAGTCCAGAGGATAAGCTTGCAGTCTACAAGATGTGAAGGACTAATTTTCTTAAGACCTACTGCATCTGTAAAATATCTAGATAATTCAAGCTCCCTCAAAGTGCACTTTAGTCTAAATTTCTAGGCATTCCAGGTGCCAAATTCATTTGTGAGGCATGACTGGTTAATAGGGATTAAAGTATATTTTGGGAGGCGGAATTATATCAGTAAATTTCAAGGGAGGACACACCGTATGCGAGAAATGGGAGGATTTGTATTCTCTTGTCTTTTTATACATTGGTTTAAAGTAGCTCGGCTCTCTGAATGTATTTTACAGTTTTCATGTCCTATTAAGGACTGGATCTGTGCAGAGATCTCCCGGTAATACATTTCACACTCAAGTGTGCGACTTTCTAGACACTGGCATCTAAAAATTGCTCAGACGTGGAACTGCTCCATGTGAATGATAGAAGCTGACACTACATTCACCTTGGTCAAAATTGCCTAATAGTTTGGTCTCAGCTTCACACAAGGGCTGTGCTGTGACTATCAGGAGCGCAGACGTTGGGGTGGGGAGGTAGAAGGACGCTCAGACCATTCTTGGGTGAGAAGACGCTGTGCTGACACATCAGAGAGGCTCAGTGGAATGAAGAGGGAAGAGAGGCTCCTCATAGGGCCATAAACTTGGGGAGCCATGAAGCTTCTTCAACACAGCCAGAGTTTCTTCTCCCTCCTCCTAGTTCTCGGTAAGTCTGGGAAGGGATCTGGGGTGAGGAATCCCTGCATACACCTGAATTTAGCCAACAGGGAGGCAGCGTAGCCTAGTGGATCAGACCGGGTCCTGGGAGTCAGAAGGACCTAGGTTCTAATCCCGACTCTGCCACTTGTCTGTTGTGTGACCTTGGGGAAGTCATTTCACTTCCTCTGTGTCTCAGTAACCTTATCTGGAAAATGGGGATTAAGACTGTGAGCCCCATGTGGGAAAGGGACTGTGTCCAGCCCGATTAGCTTGTATCTACCCCAGCTCTTAGAACAGTGTCTGGCACATAGTAAGCACTTAACAAATAATACCATTAAAACAACAACAAAAAACAAAACAAGGATCTCAGCCATACTAGATTGTCTCCATTTCAGCCTAAACGTAAAATACCCTAAGGGCAGAGTTGTAAGGGCCACAACTCATGCACAGCCTCAGTCCTAAAATGTTTGCGTGCATGAGACTGGACCAAATGACTCTCATCACTTAATTCATTTTCCTTTAAAATTCCTCCTCCTCTAACAAGCCTTCCCCAATTAATTTCCCAGCACTGTTCATTCATTCATTCAGTTGTATTTATTGAGCGCTTACTGTGTGCAGAGCACTGTAGTAAGCGCTTGGGAAGTACAAGTTGGCAACATATAGAGACAGTCCCTACCCAACAGCGGGCTCACAGTCTAGAAGGGGGAGACAGACCACAAAACAACACATATTAACAAAATAAAATAAATAGAATAAGCCGTATAAACCCATCAGTCAACTCACAAATTTACGAACTTATTTGCACTCGTCCTCAGCAGGCTTATGTATATTCTTTTACCCCATTATACATTCAATTATTGATTTTGATGACTTGTAAGTATTTTTGTCTTCCTCCCCCATTACAGCGTAGGCTCCTTGAGGCCAGGAAGCATGTCACTTCTTTATTCAGTACTTCTCAAGTGCTTAATATAGTGTACTAAGTGTGAGCTCAATAAATACTACTATTAAACAACATTCTGGGCACCACACCAAATTTAATCCAACCCTAAGAGCAGAGTTTGTTGTGCTGGGCAATGCAGAACATTTGTCTGGTCAATTGGAGAGCTAGGTAATATTTTTTTTGGCGTGTTATAAGAGAATGACTGCAGTGTTCTATTACGGGGGTTCGATTTTCAGAAATTAGAATGCCACTTGTATCTTTTCTGTGAATCAATCTGAGAATGAGGAACCTTTATATTTATTCAGAACTTTTCTTCCGCAAACATTTTCTATATGGGTTGGATAAGTCCAATCATCATGCAAGCTTCTTGAGAGGAAAGTAGGAAAGGCACAGCAAGAGAAGCAGTTCCTGAGACATTTTAAGCTGTACATAAACCAGTTTAAGCACCAGAAATAGAATTGACTAAATTGCCCATGGTCTTAGTGGCAGATTCCTAAAAAAAATTATATTCCTAAACTAAAAAGAAGAAACCATAGATACTGGTTTCAGTTCAATAGATTCATTAAATTTCTAAACCTCATCCTAGAAACGTAGGTCACAGTTCGATTCATTAAATTTCTAAACCTCATCCTAGAAACATAGGTCATTTTCAGTATTATCCCTCTAGTAATTCAGAATTTGGATGCTTCCCAGGCTGCTGGGGATTTTGCATACCAATCAATCCTCAGTGGAGTTTATTGAGCACTTATGCTGTGTGCAGAGTACTGTACTAAGCACTTGGGAAAGTACCATACAACTGAGTTGGTAGGCACAATTTGCCCATGAGGAGCTACAGTGTACAGGAGGAGCTCCTATTAATTAACCATTCTGGGTGAGGAAGTTCTATGGCTCTTTCTACAAATGGTGGGGCAAATCAACCCTTATTCTGCCTTGATAGAGAGCCACTATTATTCAGTTTCCCTTCATTGTTCGAACACATAAGTATTGAAATAGCATGGTCTAGTGGATAGAGCACAGATCTGAGAGTCAGAAGACCTGGGTTCTAATCCTAGCTCTTCTACTTACCTGCTGTGTGACCTTGGGCATGTCACTGTCTCTGTGCCTCAGATCCCTAATCTGCAAAATGGGAATTCAATACCTGTTCTTCCTCCTACTTAGACTGTGAGCCCCATATGTGACCTGATTATCTGTTTCTACTCCAGCACTTAGTATAGTGTTTGACACATAGTGAGTGCTTTACAAATTAATCAATCAATTGCATTTATTGAGTTCTTACTGCATGCAGGGAGCTGTACTAAGCACTTGGGAGAGAACACCACAATGTAACAGACACATTCCCTTCCCAAAAGAGCTTACTGTCTAGAAAGGAGATTACTATTATTATTATTATAATCATCATTACCTCTCAGGGCCATTGAGGGAACCAGTGATTTTTGATTTCTCAAGTGGTTTTAAAATACACAGCCCAATTGTGATTGCAGTGAATAGTGTAGATTGGAATCTACACAGCCTCTCAGTGTCCACTGCCACTGTACTTGCTATAATAGTAGTGGAGCAGAGAATGGGACACAGGTAGCTCACTGAACAGTCATGTAAACAAGAGGTGAGGGTGTTGTGAGTACAGGAAAGAAGCTGGGAAAGGCTGAGGAATCTCCACAAGCTAGTCGCCTGGCAGCTGAGTGATTGTGGGGAAACAAGATTGAGTAAAAGACATTGCTGAATTGTTTTCCATGGATTCCTTCACCTACCTATACGCATAATCGAAGGTATTTATTGAGTCCTTACTGTGTGCAGAGCCCTGTACTAAGGGCTAAGGAGGGTACAGTACACTAGAGTTGATACACACATTCCCTGCTCATAATGAGGTTACAGTCTAGCGGTGAGCTTACAGTCTCAGAGCCCACAGTGAGACTCCTTTGCACAGTTTTAGACCCTCCTAGGCGATGTTGGGTCTGCCCATGAAAACCCTCCCTCTCTTCAGGGGTTGGGGTCACAAGGTCCTGAATAAAAAACATTTAAACATTTTTTGCAGATAGGTAATCCACTGATGCTATGGTCTCTATTTCAGGATTCTCTCAGGCTCTTCTCGCTGAAAATCCCCAAGTTTTGTTCCCTGAAAACTCTCAGATTTCAATCAATGGAACAGTTGGTCAGTCTGTTCATCTGCCTTTTCCCTTCAGATTCAGGACATCAGTTCCCAATCCTCTGACTGTTAAATGGTATTTCACTGGGAATGAAATACTTGGTGCCTTCACAGGCCAGAACTGCTCCGTCAGCACTGACTGGGGGAATCTCACTCACTGTGCAGAAAAGTCATTCACTCAAGGTCCGCACCATCAAGGTCGAGTGGAATTGTCTCTTGAAGTCCCTTCTCTGCTCCTCTGGAACCTGACACTCAACGACAGTGGAGTCTACGTTGCTGCAGTCAGTGGAGTGAATGGGTCTAGAGCAATAACGCTGTCAGTGACTGACAGTGCTCTCCCCAGGTCAAATGCTACAACATCGGAGCCCACCTCCCCCACTGCCACCACAGGTACAGGATGGTAGGGAGGGGGTCACCTGGAAGACCAAGGAGCCACAGATGCCCAGATACAGGGCTGTCTGCACCAGGAATCTGAATTCTGGGAGCAGTCAGAGCAGTCAGATCTCCTCCAGCAGCTGGTTGGACACTTTTCATTCATTCAATCATATTTATTGAACACTTACTGTATGCAGAGCTCTGTACTAAGTACTTAGTACAACAATTACTTAGTAATTGCAAAATTACTTAGTAAGTGCAAAAGATTGCACTTTCTCAACATGTCAGGGCATTGGGCAGAGATTCTGTTAGGGGAAACTCCCCATAAGGGGCTATTAAAGACAGGGGTATCTCTGAGTTGAGGAGTGGGCCCTGTAACCCCTGCAACCTCTCTCCTCCGGGAAGAGATGTGACTTAGAACAGTGCTTAGAACAGTGCTTAACACATAGCAAGTACCTAACAGGTACCATTTAAAAAAAGGCTTTGGAGGGGGAGGGAGTTGCAGGACAGAGGGAAAATGTGGGAAAAGGGTAGGTGGTGAGATAGATGAGATCAGTTCATGGTAAGCAAACTGGTGCTAGAAGAGGGAAGTGTGGGGCTAGGGCTGTAGTAGGATATCAGTGAAGTAAAATAGGAAGAGACGAGCTGATTGAGTGCTTGAAGCTGATGGTAGGGAGTTTCTGTTTGATGTAGAGGTGGATGGGCAACCACTGGATGTTCTTGAGGAGTGGGGAGGTTTGTACTGAATATCTTTTTAGAAAAACGATCCAGGCAACAGAGTGAACTATGAACTGAAGTGTGGAGAGAACAGGAGGCTGGGAGGTCAGCAAGAAGACAAATGCAGCAGTCAAGGAGGGATTGGGTAAGTGTTTGGAATGGAATAGTAGCAGTTTTGATTGAGAGGAAAGGATAGATTTTAGTGATGTGATGGTAGAACTGACAGAATTTGGTGATAGACTGAATATGCAGTTTGTATCAGAGAGGTGAGTCAAGCATAATGCTGAAGTTAGGGCTAGTGAGGAAGGGAGGATAGTGATATTATCAGTGATGGGAAAGGAAAAGGGAGGGATTTGGGTGGGAAGATAAGGAGTTCTGTTTTGGAAATGTTTAGCTTGAGATATCAATAGCACAACCAGGTAGAGAAGTCTTGAAGTCATGGGAAATGCGAGACCTGCAGAAAAGGAATGAGGGCAGAGTTGGAGAGGCAAATTTGGGAATCATCTGTGTAAAGGTGGTAGTTGAAGCCATGGGAGTGAATGAGTCCTCCAAGGGAATGGGTGTAGATGGAAAATAGAAGGGGACCCAGAACTGAGCCCTGAAGGACTCCCACAGTAAGGGGGTGGGAGGCAGATGAGCCCACAAAAGAGTCTGAGAATGAGAGGTCAGAGAGATAAGAGAACCGGAAGAGGACAGTATGCGTGAAGCCAAAGTTGGATAATGTTTTCAGGAGAAGGGGGTGGACCACAGTGTTGATGGCAACTGAGAGGTCTAGGAGGATTGAGATGGAATAGAGGCTGTGGAATGAAGGTGGTGGAAACCAGATTGGAGGCGATCAAGGAGTGATTTGGAGGAGAGTAAGTGGAGGCAATGAGTGTAAACAACTCACTTCAAGGAGTTTAGAGAGGAATTGCAAGATGGAGATGATATGATAAACTCAGGGAGCATGGGGGCAAGGGAGGGTTTTGTTAGGATAGAGGAGACATGTGCATGTTTGAAAGCAGTGGAGAAGAAGTCATTGGAGAGTGAAGGGTTGAAGATGGCCTTGAGATAGGGAAGAAGAGAGGGGGCAAGTGCTTTAATAAGGCATGAAGGAATGAAGCTAGATGTACAGAAGATGGAGGGGATAGATGGAGACATAGCTAAGAAAGTTCAGTTTATACTTGCAATTCTATCAGCAAAGATACCTCCAGAATGTAACCTCCATTGCACTGTACACATACGCATACATTCACACAACATTGGGATTTCTGATTGGGCAGAAAATCCTGCTTCTCCTTCTGTGCAGAGACTTTAGAACCAAGGTTTCTGAACTCTAATTCCGGCTTCTCTACTTGCCAGCTGTGTGAACTTGAGAAAACGGCCTAATTTCTCTGGGCCTCAGTTTCTTTGTCTGTAAAATGGGGATTAAATACCTGCTTCCTTTCCCTTAAACTGTAAACCCAGTGTAGGACAGGCACTGTAGTCGACCTGAATACTAAATCAGCCTCCTTGTTGACCTCCCAGTTTCCTGTCTCTCCCAACTCCAGTTCATACTTCACTCTGCTGCCTGGACCATTGTTCTACAGAAATGTTCAGGCCACGTTTCATCTCTCTTCAAGAACCTCCAGTGATTGTCCAGCCACCTCCACATGAAGCAGAAACTCCTTACCATTGGCTTTAAAGAACTTAAACATCTTGCCTCCTCCTACGTTACCTCACTACTCTTCTACTATAACACAACCCACACACTTGGTTCTGCTAAGGCTAACTTTCTCACTGTACCTCAGTCTTATCTATCTTGTCATTGATCTCTCACCCATGTCCTGCCTCTGTTCTGAACGCCCTTCCTCCTCATATCTGACAGTTACTCCCCGCCCCCTCTTCAAAGCCTTATTGAAAGCACATCTCCTCCAAGAGGCTTCCCTGACTAAGCCTTCCTTTCCTCTTCTCCCACTCCCTTCTGCTTCTCCCTGACTTGCTCCCTTTATTCATCCCCTCTCCCAACCCCACAGCACTTATGTACATATCTGTAATTTATTTATTTATATTAATGTCTGTCTCCCCCTGTAGACTCTAAGCTCACTGTGGGCAGGGAATGCCTCTGTTATATTGTTGTGCTGTATTCTCCCAAGCGCTTAGTGCAACCCTCTGCATACAGTAAGTGCTCAATAAATGGGATTGACTGATTGATTATTTCCTATCTACCCTACTGTTAATTCAAATGGTCTGGGCACAATAAAGACCGATATAACACTACAGTTTGTTGTGAGCAGGGACTATGTCTATGTCTACCAAGTCTGTCATATTGTACACTACCAAGAGCTTAGTCCAGTGCTCTGCACACAGTGAGAACTCAATAAATACAATTCAATCAATCAATCAATCATATTTATTGAGCTCTTACTGTGTGCAGAGCACTGTACTAAGCACTTGGGAAGTCCAAGTTGGCAACATATAGAGACAGTCGCTACCCAACAGTGGGCTCACAGTCTAGAAGGGGGAGACAGAGAACAAAACCAAACATATTAATAAAATAAATAGAATAGAAATGTACAAGTAAAAATAGAGTAATTAATATGTACAAACATATGTACATATATACAGGTGCTGTGGGGAAGGGAAGGAGGCAAGACGGGGGGATGGAGAGGGGGGCAAGGGGGAGAGGAAGGAGGAGGCTCAGTCTGGGAAGGCCTCCTGGAGGAGGTGAGCTCTCAGTAGGGCCTTGAAGGGAGGAAGAGAGCTAGCTTGGCGGATGTGCGGAGGGAGGGCATTCCAGGCCAGGGGGATGATGTGGGTGGGGGGCCGACGGCGGGACAGGCGAGAACGAGGCACGGTGAGGAGATTAGCAGCAGAGGAATGGAGGGTGCGGGCTGAGCTGTAGAAGTAGAGAAGGGAGGTGAGGTAGGAGGGGGCGAGGTGATGGAGAGCCTTGAAGCGGAGGGTGAGGAGTTTCTGCCTGATGCACAGATTGATTGGTAGCCACTGGAGATTTTTGAGGAGGGGAGTAACATGCCCAGTGCATTTCCGGACAAAGACAATGCAGGCAGCGGCGTGAAGTATGGAATGAAGTGGGGAGAGACACTAGGATGGGAGATCAGAGAGGAGGCTAATACAGTAGTCCAGGCGGGATAGGATGAGAGCTTGAACGAGCAGGGTAGCGGTTTGGATGGAGAGGAAAGGGCGGATCTTGGCAATGTTGTGGAGCTGCGACAGGCATGTATTACCAGTTTCTAAAGAGTTAACAGGGACCACAGCCCCTCTAGAGGAAGATGCTCTCTGGATGACGCTGTGAGACACTAAACCAATTTTCCATTACTATCTAGGTGATAGTATTATTTAGGTGAGGGACTGCGATTAGAGAAAGGGTGAGTTGGAAGGTAGCAGGGTCTATCTCCTTCACCAGAAAGTTCAAGTGAACTTAAAAGTTCAAGTGAACCTGAGAGAAGACATTTTGAGGAATCATATGCCCCCAAGAGCACAGAGAAAATGCAGTGCCATTGGAATCAAAAAGCTTCTCAGGGAGTTTGTTTAACTCTAGTTCTTGCTTTCGTCTTTGCAAGGAAAAGTAGTGCCTTGAAAATAGTTTGTATTTTATACCTTTACTGTGTTATTTCTATTTAGAACTGGGACAGCTATTCTTGATAAATGGTAATGGTTTGCTTTCAATGTTTATTCTTAGTAAAGTACTTTTAAATCTTTAAAACTGAAGCCTGCTGAGAGAGGAGGATAACTCATGTCTATTACATAGAACTGAAGAACTCAAACAATAGTGACAACTAAACTGAGGCTCAAACCATCTGGAGGAAATCTTTCAAGCCAAAAGAAGTTGACAGTTATAGTTTATAATTTGTGTTGCCCTAGTGGGATCATTTTGTGTCATTAAGGCAAATGGTAGGAATTATAATTTAAAAATAACCCTTGGCGTATTGGGTGGGTTGAGGAAAATTCTTGGGTGGGATATGGAGGTTTTGTACACACCAGTGTGAACATCACAGGGATTTTTAGCTTAGAATCCTGGGGCGGGGGCCCAAGATGCCACATTTGCTTCCTACAGTGTTTCTCTTTTTTTTATTATTTCTAAATTAATCTCTAGACTCAGATGCTACATCTGAATCCCTTGATTCATTTGTAGTTTATTGAGAAAGGAACTAGCATCATGGTCACTGTCCTGGGCATTTACAGATGCCACTGTAAACAGTGTCGACATGGCAATTGGAGTCACTCTTGCAAATGAATAGTGTTGAAAGCTCACTTCGCATCATCCACATTCTTTCATCCCTATCCTTATGACTTTCCTACAGGCAAAGCAAGGTTCCTGGCAGAGGTGCAAATTCCTGGATGAAAATAGATGCTTGTGCTTGTCTCAGATTTGATATGTTTATATAGTCCAATACTACGCATGACAAAAAGCTACTTTTTCTGGGTTTTGGTGTAATTTTTTGTATATGGCTTGTCAATTTCCTATTGGTTTTAGAAGCAAATGTATGCAGAAACAGATATATGGGTATTTACGGTTATATAGTACAAAGCTGGTTATCTGCATGTCCGTTGTTTGAAACATATACTGAGATAAACAAAACAAATTTTATTCAAATAGCTGAACTTTCAACTATGAAAAGCAAACTAGTCAAGTTCTTAATTAGATAGCTAGTTTTCTACTCTCCAAGCCCCCTAAACCCTGATGATGTATAGGTTTATATTTTTTAAGCAAATAAAATATTAAACATAACTTTTTTTTTCCAAAGGCAGCAGCCAAGACAAACGTACTCTGCTCTTGATCATCCTCATTTCTGTAGGCAGTTCAGTTTTCATTGTTTTACTTCTGCTGCTGCTGTTCTGCAACGTAAGGCACCAAGGTAAGTCAATTGGGGCTCTGAATAGTCTCCAATTATAATATAAATAACTGTAGAATATGATTCTCTCCTAAGAATCGATGGCTTATCATGGCAGCAGAGTTTGTGTATGCTGATGAAGCTTAGAGCTGTACCATATAGGGTTACCCACAATGGAAACATCTAAAACGAAGTGTCAAAGTCGATTCTAATGTGCTGGGCAGCAGTGGCATGGGAAAGAGTTAAAGGTGGATGATTGAGTGATCAAAACATTGATCAAATACAACAGCAGAGATTCAAGTTTTTACTAAGCAGAAAAAGGCACTGGTAAACCACTTCCGTATCTTTACCAAGAAAACTCCATGGATATGTATACCAGAATGACTTTATGGTAGAGGTGGAATGTTCTGGAGCAGGTGCGTTCATGGAGTCACTATGGATAGGAAATGATTTGATGACATTTGAAGAAGAAGAAAAGGATGTTTAATAATCTACAATAATTTGGGGCTAGGCCTGAAAGAAAAAGATGAGTACATTACCTTTCCAGAAATGGGGTTCTGCTTATTTCACATTTAATGAATTTGTTATTTTCAGACAGACTCCATAAACCAGGCCAGTGATTAACCTGAGTCTTTACTCTTTAAGCATTTGAGGATTCCCGCACCCTAACCCCAAACCACTTACATATATATCTTTATATCCAGTTAATTTCCTTTCCTCTAACTTATGTTACTGCCTGTCTCAGTCTTTAGGTTCTAAGCTGCTTGAGGGGAGGGATCGTGTCTAGCAACTGTATTGCATTGTGCTCTCCCAAATGTTTAGTATAGTGCTCTGCAGAGAAGGCCCTCACTAAATAGCATTGATTAATGTGCCACGGTATGTGTTGAACAAGTGCTACAATTAGGTTATTAATTTATAATTTATTTATGGTATTTATTAAGCATTTACTATATGTCAAGCACCCCAAACAGTAAATACAAGATAATCACTCCCTTTTGTGAGTGCCTTGATTCAATCTCTGCCTTGATTCAATAAGTAATAATTCCTTCTCTCAGCTCCAGATAGAAGACATGTTTTATTACCCTCCTTCATATTATCAGCCTCTTCTGACTGGAAGGCAATGAACCCCCTCTCTTAATTTTCTCCCTCATCTTTGGAGAGTTTCCCAACTGGGAACAGTGCAGTAGCACCATGGCCAGGTGGAAAGATGGTGGGCCTAGGAAACAAGGGCCTGGATTTCTAATCCTGGCTCAGCCACTTGCCACTTTTCTCCCTCTGTGAACCCCATGTGGGACAGGGACTGTATCCAACTTGATTTTCTTGTAACTACCCCTGAGCTTAGTACAATTGCTTGGTACATAGTGTTTAACAAATGCCAGTATTATTAACAGAAAGCCTTTAAGTTTCCATGACTGTCATTTCATCCTGCGGCCCATTGAAGATTTATAATTTTTTCCCTCTTCAAAATGGTCCCAGAGGGTGAGAGGAGCTCTGTATGCATGGCTGCTGTAACTCTCTGAAGGTTGTAACTGTAACTATCTGAACTGTTTCCATACAGGTGTAGTTCGGTCAAAGAAAATCATCAGGAAGCCAGAGGTAAGAAATGAGAACACTGTCTTCTCTTTTCACTTTTGCTCCTTTTGCTAGGATAGGGAAATATTCTGCATAGGAAAACTGGATTATAAAATGGTAATCCAAGTAGTTTAGTGAAATCAGGATTTCCATAGACTGTGTCAGCTCCTTGTGGTCAGGGATCACGTCTACCAACTCTATTGTATTGTACTTTCCCAAATGCTTAGTATACTGCTCTGCGATTGATTGATTGAATGACAGAGCCACCAAAGTGAAATTTGGGCCACCTTAACTCTGAGGTAGCTCACATCAACTGACTCAATCCACGTTGAGCTGGATTTATAAAGGTAGGCCCCGCAGCTATGAAAAGGAGTCAGAAAACATAGAAATAGCTGAACGTTCAGACCTCGGTAAGAATCACAAAACCGAGAGTGGTAAATGATTCGTTCCATTGCGACAGGGAGGGAAGAGGGAAGGGTTAGAGTGAAAGGAACGCAGCTTGTTGGTTGGTTGGTTGCTCAGGACACGTGCCAGGAGTTCTCCCAGTTGCCCTGGCTGGTTGCCTCTCTCCTTCCCTGCCTTTTCAGAGCCCTGTGAAAGTACCTCAGGCCTCAGCAGTGGTAGAACATTAGCAGAGGAATGGAGCCAGGTGGCAGATTGATTTGCTTATCATTCTGGTTTCACAGTTTGTTACCACAAAAAAGGTGGGGACAGAGTCACCACAAATGTATTGTACTCTCATGTGCTTAGAACATTGTTCTGCCTACATTGCGTGCTTAATAAAAACCATTGCTGATGATAATGGTTTGATCAACAAAGTTTAACTGTTCAACCCCATACCTGGCTCTCTGTTTGAAAAAAGAAAACATTTATCCCTTGGGACCTTGGGAGAAAGTGGTAAAAGATAGTTTGGCAGCTTTAGCTGAACTGTCAGCAAAATCCCCCAGGACGGAGTCCATCATCAAATCAATCAGTCAATCAATACTATTTATCAAACACTCACTGTGGGCAGAGCACTGTACTAAGGGCTTTGGAGAGTACACTTAGAATTGGTAGGGGTGTTCCCTGTCTACGAGGAGCCACAGTTGCAAATGATGCTGAGAGCCAAGGATACCCTTGTTGGTAACCTCTGAGGTCCAATTAGATCAAAAGCAGTCAAATGAGTCAGAATCTGGGTAATAGCTATTTATCAGTGTTACAGACCTGACCTGTAAAATCAAGTTATTCAAGGGCTCAAATAAAGTAGTTGGCCTGAGGGGAGTCACATGGTGAGAAAAAGGAAAGGTGGCAGGGGGGTGGGGAGGCAGGGTATGAGGGGCTTTTCACACTGATCTTCACATCCAACTTGAGAAGGTGAAGTTGTCAAGGCAGTGCTCACCTGTGAGGCCTGTTCTCCACAGGGGGATTGACACTCTCATAGGGTCTGAAAGGGGCAGTGACCTGTAGGGGATACAAGATAAACCACTATTTCTCCCCACAGGTCCAGCCAAGGTAGGGTTGGGGATTGAGGGCCCGCTTTTCTCACCCTTTTGAGGTGTAGCTGCTTACATCACAAGTTCTGCTACCTCCTCCTGCACAAACCCACAGACAGTTTGTTACTTGAAGTCAGAAAGAATTGGTGGCTGCCCCAGGAGCGCACGTACTAAACTGAGTTGACACCCAAATCCTGAGGTCCTTTGACAAGCAAAAATGCTGCAGTTCCTCCCAGGGAGGAGGAGGGAGGATCATTTAGGGGTTAGAAAGCAGCATGGCATGGGCCTGGAAGTCAGAAGGTCATGGGTCCTAATCCCAGCTTCGCCAACTTGTCTGCTGTGTGGCCTTGGACAAGTCACTTCGTTTCTCTGTGTCTCAGTTACCTCATCTGTAAAATGGGAATTGAAACTGTGAGCCCCACATGGGAAAAGGACTGTGTCCAACTGGATTAGTGTATCTACTCCAGCACTTAGAATAGTGTCTGGTACATAACAAATGCTTAACAGATACCATAATAGTAATTATTATCATTATCTGCTCACTGGCCTTGGCAGTTGGGGGTGGGAGGGAGCAAGACCCTTCTGTCTTTCCTTGTTCTAACTTCTGCCTTTGTTGGAATTCAGGTTCCCCCTGCTGATGAACGCACTGCAGATCTCCTTCCATTTGGGCACCAGGCAATGGCCCAGAGTCAAAACGTAACCTCCCTGGAGCTGCAGTCTATGTATGCAACCTTGAATTTCCCAGCTAGAACAAGTAGCTGAGGCAACACAGCTAATCTCAGGACAGAGCCCAGCCACCAGACCACCAACTTCACAGGCTGAGAATACAGCCTGGGGGGCAGATATTCACCTCTTTCTCTAGGGTCAAATTCATCCCGGTGGTTCTGGGGAGGAGCCACCATATCCAGATGTCCAGAGAGATTGAGAGGGATGAATTTTGTCCTTTGGGAAAAGACATCTCACTAGCCTGGGCCACCTGTTGCTTCAATCTCACCCTGTTTGGCAAAACCCCATGGACTCACACATGCCCCCATGGAGAGACCCTGAATGGCTTCTAGGTTGTTAATCTGAAACCCTGAAACCCTTAATCCAGCCCGAACACCAATCCTTCTTCCTGCAGGAAGCTGGAGGTGACCCCAAACCAGGTCGGATTTCTCCAAACAACTCCAGCACACAGAGGAGCCTATAGTTCAGCAGAACTGGACTATCTTCAACAAGCGCAGTGAAAGAAACCAGGAGAGTCACCTCATTAAGTTCACCTCATTGATATCTCTTCTAACACAACTCTGTACAGTGGCCAGAGGCCTGACTGGAGCCTTGTCAAAACTACGGGAACTAAGCCCATTTCACCTGTATCACTGACTCTTATTTATTCCCCTCTACCCTGTGTGCTTTGGTGAGTGTTTGAATGACCCACTTTGCTAAGTCTTCATTAGCATATAAAGCAATTAATTCAAGCAGAAAAATAACCTGCTTTTGCTGAACATTACCTAAATGATTGTCTGAAGGTTGTGGAGATTTGCCCCGTGGTCAGCCCTCCAAGAGACATTCGCATTTTCAACTCAGACATTGTGAAGTTTTTTCTAATCAACAAACCGGTCTTTGAAGGGAAAATAACTTTCAGATACAGGCACCATCAAAGGATGGGTCACAGAGAAGTTGCTTTCAAGTGCAAAAAAGGAGGTGTGTAACATATCTGCAGCTGGCAGCCTCTAACTTTTGATGTGAAATATTCAGCACCCATACACAGAGCAGCAGGTTTATTAATAGTTGTTCTGGGCATTGTTTAAAACGATTCTAAACAGTACCTGCCTTAGATTTTATTTTAACCTCCTCTTCAAGCTACTGAATTTGAAACTTTTGCTAAGTGTTTCGGTCAGGAAAGAGCTTTGTGAAAACTATTTAAGGAACTCAATGTACAGGTTTTCTGTATGAATTTGGTTTTATATTCTAATAAAGTATGGAAAGTTCTTTTTGAAAAGTGATCATTGTGAATTAAGCTCAGGGAAATTAATTAGTAACTAATGGAGCTAGTTCTTCAAATCACCATGGGTTTTTTCCACTGAGAGTAGACAGACTCTGGTAGTTCTGGTGTTCCAGGTGTTGCACTGGTGTTTTTTTTTTTCCTTCATATTTGAAGATAATGTGAACAATGGTGAAATTTTCCCGGGCATGCAGGTGTCTCTGAAATTATTTCTGTGGAAACAGCTGTTCTTGTTACGTCATGCAAACACAAAGAAGGGGCTCTTGTGTTTTCTCTTCATAGTACCTACCATTACTTTTGGTAGTTTCCTTCTTGTTTCATGACCTTCTCTAAGCTTCTATTCAAAACGAACCACTCCTTCCTTGATTCCAGCACCCCAGTCTCTTCCATCTGTTGCAATTATCGCCCAACTTTTTAATTTAAAAAGGTATTTGTTAAGCTCTTACTATGTGCCAGACACTGTACTAAGTGCTGGGGTGGATACAAGTTACTCAGGTTGGACACAGTCCATGTCCCACATGGGGCTCCCAGTTTCAATCTCCATTTTACAGATGAGGTAACTGAGGCACAGGGAAGTGAAGTGACTTGTTCAAGGTCACACAGCAGACAAAAGGCAGAGTGTAGATTAGAATTCAGGACTTTCTGACTCACAGGCCCGTGCTCTATTAACTGCTTGAGAGCCTAAGAATGTGTTCAGGATTGACTTAGAACATCTAGAGGTAATAGCTGACGCTGAATGCCTGCAAAGGTTTTCCGGTAACATGTTGTTCAGTTTGCCACTTGTAATGCTTTTGGTTGACAGCTTCATGCCAAGCTGCTGTCCATTGCTGTCCTGTCAGTACTTCCCCCAATCAACAGTATTTATTGAGTGCTTAATGTGGGCAGAGTACCCTACCAATGCTTGGGAAAGTACAGTACAACAGAGCCGTGGACACGTTCCCTGCCCACACTGAGCTTGACCCTCTCTTGACCCCACCTCACCTTCTAGTTATCGCCCTATCTCCCTCCAACCATTCCTTTCCAAACTCCTTGAACGAGTTGTCTACATGCGCTGCCTCTAATTCCTCAACGCCAACTCTCTTCTCGACCCCCTCCAATCTGGCTTCCATCCCCTACATTCCACGGAAACTGCCCTCTCAAAGGTCAGCAATGACCTCCTGCTTGCCAAATCCAACGGCTCATACTCTATCCTAATCCTCCTCGACCTCTCAGCTGCCTTCGACACTGTGGACCACCCCCTTCTCCTCAACATGCTATCCAACCTTGGGTTCACAGACTCTGTCTTTTCCTGGTTCTCCTCTTATCTCTTCAGTCGTTCATTCTCAGTCTCTTTTGTGGGCTCCTCCTCCCCCTCCCATCCCCTTACTGTAAGGGTTCCTCAAGGTTTTTTGAGATCTACACTCACTCCCTTGGTGACCTCATTCACTTCCACAGCTTCAACTATCATCTCTACGCTGATCAATCAATCAATCAATCATATTTATTGAGCACTTACTGTGTACAGAGCACTGTACTAAGCGCTTGGAAAGTACAAGTTGGCAACATATAGAAACGGTCCCTACCCAACAGTGGGCTGACGACATCCAAATCTACATCTCTGCCCCTGCTCTCTCTCCCTCCCTCCAGGCTCACATCTCCTCCTGCCTTCAGGACATCTCCATTTGGATGTCTGCCCGCCACCTAAAACTCAACATGTCCAAGACTGAACTCCTTGTCTTCCCTCCCAAACCCTGCCCTCTCCCTGACTTTCCCATCACTGTTAACGGCACTACCATCCTTCCCGTCTCACAAGCCCACAACCTTGGTGTCATCCCTGACTCCACTCTCTTGTTCACCCTTCACATCCAATCTATCACCAAAACCTGCCTGTCTCACTTCCACAACATCGCCAAGATTTGCCCTTACCTCTCCATCCCAACCGCTACCCTGCTCGTTCAATCTCTCATCCTATCCCGACTGGATTACTGCATCAGCCTCCTCTCTGATCTCCCATCCTCCTGTCTCTCCCCACTTCAATCTATACTTCATGTCATGACAAGGCTTATGGTTGATTATCTCCCAGATGGACCCTCTGTGCAAGTACACCAGTATCCCCCACCTGAGGACACCGAGGTCCCCGCTCCCACAGGGCCCATGGCCGGTCAGAAGTTCATCTGGGACACTTGAGAGCCCATGCCTCTGCTGACCATTCAGTACACCCAGTACAACCGGACTGGGGTCCCGTCCCATGATCACTAGAATCGCCCCTCAAAGCGACCTCTAGCCTGATGAGGTTGCCAGCCAGGACCGTGGGACATTGTCCACTCCCATGTCCCCTACAACAGTTTTAGCCATCTCCAGAACTGCTATCCACAGGACTCCTTCTTCCCTCTGCCACCTCAGAGACAGTTCAGCTAGAGCCTCTGGGCTCTCCTAACCATTAGCCTTTTTGAACTGAATGACCCATGGACATTTCAACCTTCTTCTCAGGGCACCACCCGATTATGTTGCTGTTGCTATAGTAAGTATGTCAATTGGTAACTGCTCTACGTGCTGTTCTTTACCTCACTGACCTCACCATAAACTTTCAATTCCCCCCATCCTGTCTGCCCATCCCAGTCCTCACCTCCCCCATCCCCTCTCCCACCGAGCTCCTCCCCTCCCATTGCACCACCCACACTCCTCCTGAATCCCTCTCTAACTGTCCCAATCCTTGTCCCTCTCTCCCTATGCAGATCCCCACCAAACCCCTCCCATCCATCCCTTTCCCACTTTGATGTCCTCTTGCCACCTAAAACTCAACATGTCCAAGACTGAGCTCCTTATCTTCCCTCCCAAACCTGTCCTCTCCCTGACTTTCCCGTCACTGTGTGTGGCGCTACCATCCTTCCCATCTCACAGGCCCACAACCTTTGTGTCATCCTTGACTCCACTCTCTCATTCACCCCATATATCCAAACTGCCACCAAAACCTGCCAGTCTCACCTTCACAACATCGCCAAGATCCACCCTCTTCTCTCCAACCAAACCGCTACCATGTTAGTACAATCACTCATTATATCCCAACTGGATTACTGCATCAGCATCCTTTCTAATCTCCCAACCTGTCTCTCCCCACTTCAGTCTATACTTCACTCTGCTGCACAGTTTATCTTTCTACAGAACCGTTCTGGGCGTGTCACCACCCCTCCTCAAAAATCTCCAGTGGTCACCTATCAACCTCCATATCAAGCAAAAACTCCTTACTATTGGCTTCAAAGCTCTCCATCACTTTGCCCATTCTTACCTCACCTCCCTTCTCTCCTACTTCCCAGCCCATGCACTCTGCTCCTCTGGTGCTAACCTTCTCACTGTGCCTCATACTCGCCTGTCCCACCATTGACCTCTGGTCCATGTCCTACCTCTGGCCTGGAATGCCCTCTCTCCTCAAATTTGACAAACAATCACAGTTCCCCTCTTCAAAGCCCTACTGAAGTCTAACCTTTTCCAGGAGGTCTTCCCAGACTAAGCCCCCCTTTTCCTCTGCTCTCCTTCTCCTTCCCATCTTCCCAACTTGCTCCCTTTGCTCTACCCTCCTCTCCCCACCCCACAGCACTTTTGTATATATATACATATCCATAATTCTATTTCTATTTATGTTTACTTGTTTTGATGTATATATATCTATAATTCTATTTATTTAGATTGATGCTATTGATTTCTGTTTACTTGTTTTGATGTCTGTCTCCCCTCTTCTAGACTGTGAGCCCATTGTGGGCAGGAATTGTCTCTGTTGCTGAATTGTACTCTTCAAGTGCTTAGTACAGTGCTCTGCACACAGTAAACACTCATTAAATATGATTGAATGAATGAACAAACAATATTTATTGAGCCCTTGCTGCTTGCAGAGCACTGTACTAATTGCTTGTGAGAATGCAATACAGTGGAGTTGGTAGATATGTTCCCTGCCCACATTGAGTTTATATCATGTAGTGTGTGCTGGGTAATAGGTAAAAAGAACAGATATGTAGGTTGGGATGAGTTGGAGAGCCTTGAAGTCAATGGAAGGAGTGTTTCTTTCAAGGAAAGAAACATGAAAAGTCAGGGGAGAGTTAAATACATTTTCCTAGAATTTAAGTTTAATAGGAAACTTCTTGGATAATTCTGACCAAACTAATTTGTGCTGGAATAAATTCAAATTACTGTATAGGCCAACACCAATTTGCCACATAATCATAGAACCCTCTGTTTTGGCTATTTAGACCTAGGGCAAGTCAGAACAAACTTAAAGCTCAACAGGAAAGAAACATCCTAATATTAAATTAGCTGCAGTCATGGGCATAGAGCACAGTGGAGAAACCGAGTGCATAGAGCAGCAAATGGTACAATCTGGGTTTTCCTCTCATCCTCTAGATTGTAAGCTCATAGTGGACATGGATCATGTCTACAACTCTGTGTATTGAATTCTCCCGAACAGTAAAGTGCTCTGCACACAGTAAGCACTCAAAAAATCCACTGATGATGATGATCATTTATTGAGCACTTTCTAGGGGCAGAGCACTGAACTAAGCACTTGGAAGAGTACAATACAAGAGAGTGGGTAGACACATTCCCTGCCCAAAATGAATTTACAGTCTAGAGAGGGAGACATTGTTCATATGAATAAATTATTTTCAGTATATACTTTAAAGATAAGTACCTAAATGATGTGGTGTTGTGGATGGGGTGAATATCACATGTCCAAAGGTCACAGATCCAAGTGCATAGGCGATGCGGAAGGGAGAGGGAGCAGGGAAAAAGAGGGCTTAATCAGAGAAGGCCTCTTGGAGGAGATGTAACCTTAATAATGCTATGAAGGTGGAGAGACTGGTGATCTGGTGCATGTGGTGAGGGAGGGAGTTCCAGGCTAGGGGAGTGGATGTGAGAAATGGTGGTGAGAAAGATGAGATTGGGGCACAGTAAGTAAGTAAGCTGATGCTAGAGGAGTGAAGCCTGAAGGCTGGGCTGGAGTAGGAGATCAGTAGGAGGTGGGTAGGAGGGGGTGAGCTGATTGAGTGTTTTAGAACTTATAGTAAGGAGTTTCTGTTTGATGTGGAGGTGAGTGGACAGCCATTGGAGGTGATTGAGGAGTGGGGAGACATGGACTGAACTTTTTTTTTTTAGACAAATGATCCATGAAGCAGAATGAAGTATGGACTGGAGTGGGGAGAGACAGTGGGGCGTGCCCTCCCACTCTTCACTAACAGAAAAGACATGCAGCAGTGAGGAGCACAAGAGTTTAGCAATACAAATTCAACCATTTGTCTGGCTGGCTGGTCTGTCCAGGAAGGACTGCATAATACTAATAATAATTGTGGTATTTGTAAAGCTGTTACTATGAGCCCAACACTGTACTATGCACTGGGACAGTTACAATGTGCTGCACCCTTCCCTGACTACTCTCTTGTTGTGCAGGAACGTGACTGGAAAGGTAAGGGAGTGTGAGTGTCACTGTCAGCCTCTTGAGAGACAGGGACTGTGTCTAATTCCTACATGTGTATGCTCTCACAGCGCTTAGTACAGTGTCCTGCATTTAGTAAGTCTTGAGTGCTTAAGTGCTTAGAAATACTATCACTGCTTAAGAAATACTACTACTACTACAAGCACTATAGTTAATATCATCACATAGTGTTCTCAGTCTGCCTGAGTTGACCATGGTTTGTCTGATATTTATGATAGGATAATTCCTCCCCTGAAAGACTACTGATCATCTCACTTTGCCTCCATCTCGCCTATCTCGCTGCCGACCCCTAGCCCACATCCTGCCCCTTGGCTGGAACACCCTCCCCCCTCGGACAACCCAACAGAAAATTACTCTCCCCTCCCTTCAAGGACCTATTGAGGGCATATCTCCTCCAAGAGGCCTTCACAGACTAAGCCCTTCCTTTCCTTTTCTCCCACACTCTTCTGTGTCACCCTGACTTACTCACTTTGTTCTTCCCTCCCTTCCTCAGCCCCAAAGCACTTACATACATATATGTAATGTATTTATTTGTATTGGTGTCTGACTCCCCGCCGCTGGACTTTAAGCTTGTTGTGGACAGTGAACGTGTCTGCTCATTGTTGTATTGTGCTCTCCCAAGCACTTAGTACAGTGCTCTCTGCCCAGTAAGCACTCAGTAAATATGATTGAATGAATTGAATGAATGAATCATCAGAATTGTTTTCAATTCTGGATTTTTCATTTCTATTTTAACTGTTAAGCTTATCTGTTTAGTTTTGGAGATCTGAACATTTTCCCGTGGGTGTTCACTTCCCCTTTTTAGACTATGAGCCTTGGAGGGCAGAGACCATGTCTACAGATGTTCACTGTATTTTCCTCAAAAGCCAACATTATATTAAAAGGCACAGGCAAATGTTTAATGTTTCCTTAGCGTGGAAGGACAAAATCTTAGGAGAAACCACAGAAGGAGAACTCATGGCCCCAAAGCATGCCTGAAATTCATTGTGATGTTTTGTTAGCAACAGAGGAGAAGCAGCATGGCGTACTGGATAGATCTAGCACCTGGGAGTCAGACGGTTATGAGTTCTAATCTTGGCTCCGCCACTTGTGTGCTGTGTGACCTCTGGATGCCAGTTATCTCATCTGTAAAATAGGAATGTGAGCCCAATGTGAGACAGGGCCTGTGTCCAACCCAATTTACTTGCATCCATCCCAACACTTCATACAGTGCCTGGCACAAGTAAGCACTTAACAAATACCACAATTATTAACATTATTATAACCCAAGACCAGCCTACGGGTTCCAGAAAAATGAACTGACACCTAATTGTTAGTTCCAGAAAAACGTCAGCTCCAAATCAGTTGGGAAAATCTGATCATCTGACAGGAGTGGGAGAAGAGGACACTGTAACGACCAGAAAGTGATCTTTGTAGCTTAGAAAAAAGGGAGGAGGAGGAAGGGGAAAGATTTTATATGCAGAAGTAGGCATTATAATGGGGATATGGAGCCAAATGGAAGAGGATGGAATTAGGCTGGGTTTTTTTTTTTAAAAAAAAAAGCAGAAGTGGGGTGGTTATTCATTAATCAATGGAGAAGACAAAAATTGGGAGTGCTTTCCAGGTTGCTCTGAGATGGTTTGGGGACATTTACTAAGAAGTAAAATAATCAATCAATCAATCAATCGTATTTATTGAGCGCTTACTGTGTGCAGAGCACTGTACTAAGCGCTTGGGAAGTACAAGTTGGCAACATATAGAAACAGTCCCGACCCAACAGTGGGCTCACAGTCTAGAAGGGGGAGACAGAGAACAAAACCAAACATATAAACAAAATAAAATAAATAGAAATGGAGAGAGAAAAACAGAGAGGGGGCAGAGAAACAGAGAGAGAAAGAGAAGAAGAAATAGAGAAATGGAGAGAGAGAGAGAGAGAGAAACAGAGAGGGGGCAGAGAAACAGAGGCAGAGAAAGAGAGGAAGAAATAGAGAAATGGAGAGAGAGAGGGCAGAGAAGCAGAGAGAGACAAACAGGCAGAGACAGAAAGAGAAACAGAGACAAACAGGGAAACAGAGACAGAGAAACAGAGAGAGAGAGGCAGAGACAGAGAGAGAGAGAGTTAATACAAGTTAATCAGGTTGGACACAGTCCCATAATCCCCATTTTACAGATGAGGTAACCGGGTCACGGAGAAGTTAAGGGATTTGCCCAAGGTCACATAACAGAGACAGGATCTGTTCAGGCTCAGATCCTTCTGATTTCCAGGCCCATGCTCTTTCCAGTAATTCAATCAATCGTATTTATTGAGTGCTTACTGTGTGCAGAGCACTGTACTGAGTTTAGTAATTCTAATTTATAGATCATCTGTAGATCGTCACTTGTCTCCCTCTTCCAGATTTACCCTCCCTCCGGCAGTTAGCACCTCTTCATCTGTTAAATTGCCCACAGTTAGCTCCTTGGCCTCAGGGATCCAACAGCAGGGGATTTATCGACTGCATAATGAAACTTTGGTGGAATCTTCGGGTTCAATTGTTCTGAAGGCAGTTACTTTCGGGGTCACCAGATTACCATCAGATCAGCCACAGAGAAGGTATTGGGTAACGAGCCTTTCTCCCCCAGAGTTCTGGTTTCAATTCAGCAAGAAAATGCACTTTTGGAGAGATTTCCATGGCACTGATTCATTCGCAGGCTGTAGCTTTCCCAGTCTAAACCGAATCCATCTCCAGATGGCTGTGCAGCAGCCCACTGTGACCCATTGCCTCCTTCCACGCAGTAAACTCGAGTGTCCGTCCTTGATCCTCTCCCAGGCCGCTGCTCCCACCTCCTCCATCAAATAAATATGGTACTTTTTGTGATTACGTTAGTTATGGTACTTGTTAAGGGCTTACTATATGCCAAACAGTGTCCTAAGCACTGGGGCAGGTACAAGCTCATCAGGTCTGACACGGTGTCCGTCCCACATGGGGCTCAGGTCTGACACGGTCCCCGTCCCTTGTGGGGCTCACAGTCTTAGTAGGAGGGAGAACAGCTATCCAATTTCCATTTTAGAGATGAGGAAACGCTGATGTACTCGCCCAAGGTCACGCAGCAGAGAAGTGACAGACTGGGGATTCGAACTCAGGTCCTTTGTCTCCCGGGTCCGTGCTCTTTCCACTAGGTCATGCTGCTTCATAGCCTGCTGTGTGACCTTGGGCAAGTCACTTCACTTTTCTGGGCCTCAGGTTCCTCATCTGTAATCTTAATCAATCTGTGAGCCCCTGTGGGACATGGGCTGTGTCCAGCCTGATTAGCTTTATCTAACCCAGTGCTTAGAACAGTACTTGGCACGTAGTAGGCACTTGATAAATACCGTAAGACAAAAAGAAAACAGAGAAGATGAGAAGTCTCCTGAGTCATTTCTGAAGCTTGACCTCAGCATCAGCTATTCTCTCCCATCATCTGCCCGGAGGAGGATCTCCAGGAAAGTTCTTCAGACAGAACCGGGCACTATAGTATAGAGAAGCAGTGTGGTTCAGTGGCAAGAGCCCGGGCTTTGGAGTCAGACGTCAGGGGCTCGAATCCCGCTCCACCACTTGTCAGCTGTGTGACCTTGGGCAAGTCACTTCACTTCTCTGGGCCTCAGTTCCATTGTGTGCAGAGCACTGTACTAAGCGCTTGGGAAGTAGGGAAGCAGCGTGGCTCAGCGGAAGGAGCCCGGGCTTTGAAGTCAGAGGTCATTGGTTTCAAATCCCGGCTCTGCCACTTGTCAGCTGTGTGACTTTGGGCAAGTCACTTCACTTCTCTGGGCCTCAGTTACCTCCTCTGTAAAATGGGGAATAAGACCGTGAGCCCCACGTGGGGAAACCTGATCACCTTGCAAATTCCCCAGCGCTTAGAACAGTGCTTTGCACATAGTAAGCACAATAAATGCCATTATTATTATTATTATTACAAGTTGGCAACATAATAAGCTTCGTACATAGTGAGAAAATAATCTCTTGCCTCTCTCATGTCTTGTCTTATGTTACAGAGTTGCCACCGACCCATAGCGATACCATGGACACATCTCTCCCAGAGTGCCCCACCTCCATCTGCAATCATTCTGGTAGTGTTTCCAAAGAGTTTTCTTGGTAAAAATACGGAAGTGATTTACCATTGCTTGCTTCCTTCCTTGCAGTAAAATGAGTCCTTACCTTTGACTCTCTCCCATGCCGTTGTTGCAAGCTCAGGTGAGTTTTGACTCGTAACAGATTACCTTCTACTCACTAGCCACTGCCCAAGGTAGGAATTGAATGGATATGCCTCTGCTTGACTCTCCCTCCCATAGTCGAAACTGGTAGAGTACTGGAAACTCTCCAGGTGCAAACCGGGGAGGGGATGCCTCTTTCTGCCCCACTTTAAATATGGAATTTAAGAGTCTGAGTGAGATGAAGAGAAGGCATTTCCCTGCTGCTATGACAGTCTTGCCATACCTGGCTCCTATATTCTTCACACACCCCATCAAAGCAGAGTCTCCTCACTATCATCAGTCAAATAAATTAATGATATTTATTGAGTTCTTACTTTATGCAGAACACTGTACTAAGGACTTGGCAGAGTTAAATAGAATAAGTAGATTTGATACCTCCTGTCAAGGCATTTACAGCCTAGAGGGGGAGGCAGACTTTAAAATAAATTACAGGCAGGAGGAAGCAGCTCGATATAAAGGCAAGCTCGTTTTAGGAGGGGAACATGCCTACCAAGTCTGTTAATAATAATTGTATTTGTGAAGTGCTCACTATGTGCCAAGCACTGTTCTTCTTCTCCCACTCCACCAGATTCACCAGGAAAGGAGGAGCCGTTGGCTTCCTTCTTGTGCCCCAATGCTGCTTTCGCACCCACTTTCCCCTTCTCTTTTTTTCCTTCTTTTGGAGTCCATACCAATCACCTCTACTACCCCTCACCCCCCGGTAGCTGTCATCTACCAACCCCACCGGGTCCCACCTCCAACTTCTTTAACATTTTTGATCCCTTTCTCACATTCCTTCTTGCTTTCTCCAAGCCTGCTTTGATCCTTGGAGACTTCAATATCCACATAGATGTTCCTGATGACCCATCTGCCGCCCGCCTTCTATCACTCCTCAACTCCACAGACCTCCTTCTCCATCCCATCTCCCCCACTCACCAACTTGGACACACATTCAATTTCATCATTTCTAACCACTGCACAATCTCTACTCTCACCAACTCTGAAATCCCTTTCTCTGACCACAGCCTTCTCACTTGCCTCCTGTCCCACACTCCTTCTCCCCCCAAATCTATACTGGTCTCCCACAGAGATCTCCGATCTCTCAACCCCATGCATCTCTCTCAATGCATCGCACTCCACCTAGCCTCCATACCCAAACTACTGTGATGACCAAATAGACGTCCTCACACCCATTCATTCATTTATTTAATCATATTTATTGAGCGCTTACTGTGTGCAGAGCACTGTACTAAGCTCTTGGAAAGTACAATTCAGCAATAAACAGAGAAAATCCCTTCCCACACCGGGCTTACAGTCTAGAAGGGGGGAGACAGACATCAAAACAAGTAAGCAGGCACCAAATAGACATTCTCAACACTTCTCTCTCTACTGAACTCAACTCGCTCAATCCCCTATCCCTTTGTCGCTCTTGTACAACTAACCCACAGCCTTGGATAAACTGCACTGTCCGCCTCCTTCGCTCTTGAGCGTGAGCCACAGAATGCTGCTGGCAGAAATTTAAATATAAGACCGACCTTGTCCACTTCTAGTTTATCCTCTCTTGCTTTAACTCTGCCCTCTCCTCTGCCCGGCAAAACTATTTCTCTTCCCTTATTAACACCCATGCATATCACCCTTGCTAGTTGTTCCAGACATTTAACTCCTTTCTCAGGGTCCCCTGTCCCCCAATACAGCAATAAAGAGAGACAATCTCTGCCCACAGTAGGCTTACAGTCCGGGGGGGGGGGGGGGGGGGGGGAGACAGACATCAAACCAAGTAAAAAGGCATCAATATAAATAAATAGAATTATAGATATATAATCTATATATTATATATATAGGGGTGCGGAGGGGGGAAGAGCAAGAGGAGAGAGTCGAGGTGATGCAAACGGGAAAGGGAATGAGGAAAAGGAGACCTCCTGGAGGAGGTGTGACTTCAGTAGGGCTTTAAAGGGGGGAAGAGTGATTGGTGGATTTGAAGAGGGAGGGCATTCCAGGCCAGAGGTAGGATTACTGCCCGACTGGATTACTGCATCAGCCTCCTCTCTGATCTCTCATCCTCCTGTCTCTCCCGGCTTCAGTCTATACTTCACTCTGTTGCCTGGATTATCTCTGTACAGAAACACTCTGGGCATGTCACTCCCCTCCTCAAAAATCTCCAGTGGTTGCCTGTCAACCTACGAATCAAGCAAAAACTCCTCACTCTCGGTTTCAAGGCTCTCCATCACCTCGCCCCCTCATACTTCACCTCCTTTCTCTCCTCAAACTCAGCCCGCACCTTCCACTACTCTGCTGCTAACCTCCTCACTGGGCCTCGTCCTCGCCTGTCCCGCCATCAACTCCCGGCCCATGTCCTTCCCCTGGCCTGGAATGCCTTCTCTGCATACATCCTCCAAACTAGCTCTCTTCCTCCTTTCAAAGTCCTACTGAGAGCTCACCTCCTCCAGGAGGCCTTCCCAGACTGAGCCCCCTTTTTCCTCTCCTCCCTGTCCCCCCACCCTACCTCCTTCCCCTCCCCACAGCACTTGTAAATATTTGTACAGATTTATTACTCTATTTTTTACTTGTACACATTTACTACTCTATTTTGTTAATGATGTGCATATAGCTATAATTCTATTTATTCTGACGGTTGTGACACCTGTCTACAGGTTTTGTTTTGTTGTCTGTCTCCGAGACTGTGAGCCCGTTGTTGGATAGGGACCGTCTCTATCTGTTGTCTTATTGTACTTTCCAAGCGCTTAGTACAGCTCTCTACACACAGTAAGCACACAATCAATACTACTGAGTGAACTCCACCCTCGGTTTCAAGGCTCTCCATCACCTCGCCCCCTCCTACCTCACCTCCCTTCTCTCCTTCTCCAGCCCAGCCCGCACCCTCCGCTCCTCTGCCGCTAATCTCCTCACGGTACCTCGTTCTCGCCTGTCCCGCCATCGATCCCCGGCCCACGTCCTCCCCCTGGCCCGGAATGCCCTCCCTCCGCACATCCGCCAAGCTAGCTCTCTTCCTCCCTTCAAGGCCCTACTGAGAGCTCACCTCCTCCAGGAGGCCTTCCCAGACTGAGCCCCTCCTTCCTCTCCCCCTCCCCCCCCTCCCCATCCCCCTACCTTACCTCCTTCCCCTCCCCACGGCACCTGTATATATGTATATATGTTTGTACGTATTTATTACTCTATTTATTAATTTTATTTGTACATATTTATTCTATTTTATTTTGTTAACACGTTTTGTTTTGTTGCCTGTCTCCCCTTTCTAGACTGTGAGCCCGCTATTGGGTAGGGACAGTCTCTATATGCTGCAAACTTGTACTTCCCAAGCGCTGTGCACCCAGTAAGCGCTCAGTCAATACGATTGAATGAATGAACGAAAGAATGAAATAATTGTTTGTATGGTACTTCCCCAAGCGCTTCGTACAGTGTTCTGCGCACGGGGAGCGCTCCGCAATCACGCATGTGCAAGTCCTGGACCCTCCTCCCTCCTCTGGCGTTTCGGACTTTCTTCACTCCGGGGGATTTGCCGCCTTGATAATGCAAAATTCGGCCCAGGTATTTTACCCAAGAAAGGCGGAGGCCCCAGGGCGAGGTCCTCTCCTTGCCCCTCCCCTCCCCAGCCCCTCATTTTAATAATAATAATAATAATGGCATTTATTAAGCGCTTCACTGTTCTAAGCTCTGGACCCCGGCTGCTGCCCCCTCCCTCCTTCCCTCCTGCATCCGTCCATCCTGCAGGGCGAGGCCCTCCCTAATTCCACCCGGGCCTCTGAACTCCCACTCGGGACCCCCGGACATTCCCGTCCCCGGCCAGCCCATGCCCATCCCGTTAGTTTGCGCGGGGGACAAAGGAACAGTCGGGATTCGTTTTCACTTTCGCTTCCTTGGGGGTGGGCGCAGTCTGGAAGCCCCGGGGGTCCCGGGGAGGGGGGACGGTGTGGACGGACGGTTTGGGCCGGAGGGGGTCCGGGGAGGGGGCGATAAGAAGGACTGAGAGGGGAACGATCTAATAATGTAATATTTGGAAAGAGCTCGGCCTTTGTCCTGACTCCGCCAATGGACAGCTGTGTGACTTTGGGCAAGTTACTTATCTGTGCCTCAGTTACCTCATCTGTAAAATGGGGATTAAGACTGTGAGCACCCCCGTGGGGCAACCTGATCACCTTGTAACCTCCCGAGTGCTTAGAACAGTGCTTTGCACATAGTAAGCGCTTAATAAATGCCGTCATCATTATACTACTACTACTAATAATAATAACTGCAACCTGATCACCTTGTAACCTCCCCAGCGCTTAGAACAGTGCTTTGCACTTAGTAAGCACTTAATAAATGCCATCATCATTATACTACTACTACTACTACTACTACTACTACTACTACTAACTCCCGCCCATTGTTTTTGTGTCTCCTAAACCCAGGTCTTCTTCCCTTCCATCCTACTGTTGATGCTGAAAGATTTCTCTCCAGTATCAGGTGAGAGCAGCGGGGAGCTTGGGAGGTTATTGGAGTCACTCGGGTGGGGGCCTGAGATTCCTAGTTCCTAGTTCTCAGGTTCCTAGTGAACACTCAGATTCTAGACTCGGTTGGAGAAGCACCGTGGCTTAGAGGAAAGAACATGGGTTTGGGAGACAGAGGTCATGGGCTCAAATCAAAGCTCTGCCACTTGTCAGCTGTGTGACTTTAAGTGAGTCATTTAACTTCTCTGGGCCTCAGTGGTCTCATCTGTAAAATGGGGATTAAGACTGTGAGCCCCATGTGAGACAACCTGATACCTTGTATCTCCCCCAGTGCTTAGAACAGTGCTTGGCACTTAGTAAGTGCTTTACAAATACCATCATTATTATTTCTAGTAAGTTCTACACTCAGATTTCTCATCAACACCTTCCTTCTCCTCTCTCCACATCCAGGAGACTGACACATTAATGAAGTGTGACTAAAACAAAACTTGATAGATTTTGTTTTTATTCTCTCCACATCCATTTCGTACCTCGATCGATCATTTCCAGTCAATCACAAGTACAGTTAAAAAGGAAATGAGTGGTAGATGTTGGGGAGACATCCCCAAGAAGCAGTGTGGCTCAGTGAAAAGAGCACGGGCTTTGGAGTCAGAGGTCATGGGTTCAAATCTTGGCTCTGCCAATTGTCAGCTGTGTGACTTTGGGCTAGTCATTTAACTTCTCTGTGCCTCAGTTACCTCATCTGTGAAATGGGGATTAAGACTGTGAGCCCCTAATCCTAATTAGGACAACCTAATCACCGTGAAACCTCCCCAGCGCTTAGAGTAGTGCTTTGCACATAGCACTTAATAAATGCCATGCCATTATTATTATTATTATCCCCACCCAAGGAATATGGATACTGGTAAATATGTTCGCCTTTTGTACTCAAAAGATGTCAGTGATGGTTAAGTTCCCTTATGTGTGCTGAAATTATGGTACTTAGAGTCCTGGTAGTCCTTTCTTGATTACAGTCAGCCGAGCCAGTCAGTTCAATGCAGTTGTCTCCCATTTTTCACCTGAAATGTAGTTTCATCTGAGGCTTTATCTTGCTGCGTCCTGAAAATGTCTCCTTGGTTGTCCGTAGGCTCCCCAGCAAAGTTCTAAAGGTTTCTTCCTGTCCAGCAGAGATTTGCAGCAAAGGAGGTGGCTGGACTGACCATCAGGAAGCCCCAGTCGACCCCAGGGCTCCTGATATTAAAAGACTTGTGGGCCATGTGAGTCTCAGCTTCTGCCCTGACCCTATGATATTAGCTCAGCACTGCCACTATGCTCTGACCATCTCCCTAAGGGTTCAGTCCAGAAGCAACGTGGCTTCGTGGAAAGAGCATAGGCTTGGGAGCCAGAAGTCGTGGATTCTAATACTGGTTCCGCCACTTATCAGCTGTGTGACTTGGGGCAAATCACTTAACTTCTCTGTGCCTCAGTTCCCTCATCTGTAAAATGGGGATTAAGACTGAGCCCCACGTGGGTTTAGCCCCACCTAACTACCTTGTATCTAATCCAGTGCTTAGAACAGTGCTTGGCATGTGGTAAACGCTTAACAAATATAATAACAATAGTACTTGTCACATAATCCTCTAGTCTGTAAGCTCATTGTGGGCAGAGAATGTGTCTTCTATGTTTCTATGTTGTACTCCCCCAAGCACTTAATACAGTGCCTTACACACAGTAAGTGCTCAAATATGTTTGATAAGCCTCTTAATCAATGATATTTATTGAGTGCCTACTGTGTGTTTTACTAAGCACTTGGGAGAGTAAAGTGTGAGAGTTGGTAGACATGTTCCCAGCACAAAAAGAGTTTACAGCTGAAATGTTAACATTAAAGATGCAGTAATACACAGCACTTAACTTTGTGTTGCCAGTGAAGGTCTCTGGTTGTGTATAGGGTTTCTCTGGTACAAACTGAAACATTATCTCAGAGTGCCTGGTTGATTTCACCCCTTGGTTCAGTGTTTCCACAATGTGAGTACACATTGGGATTAAGAGCAATTATGGATTACCTGTGCAGGTTTTAATAATTGCTGCTGTTTAATCTAGAATCTTCAAGGTCCAGTCTTCCATGGGTTGTGGAAGAGGTTGCTTAAGTGTTTAGGCAGCCTGTCCCTTTCTGTGTTTGTCGATTTGTCCATCTCAGCAGGTATGCCATCGGGTTCTGGTATTTTGGCATTTTTCTGGTCTCTGCTGCAGTGATTTTTTTCCAGTAGTTGAGATAAGCAGCACAGCCTAGTGGAAAGAGAATGGGGCTGGGAGTCGAGAGATACGAGTTCAGTTTGAATTCTGATTCTGCTCCTCGGCTGTTGTGTGACCTTGGGCAAGTCTCTTCTCTTTACATCAGTTTCCTCATCTATAAAATAAGGATAAAATATCAGTTCTCTCTCCCCTCAATGTGAACTCCAGTTAGGGCTGGGATTGTGTTGGATTTGATTACTTGGACTGTGAGCCCCATGTGGGACAGGGACTGTGTCCAAACTGACCATCTTGTATCGACCCTTGAGCTTTGTATAGTGATTGGCACATACTAAACACTACACTAAGCACAATATTTATACCATAATTATTATTGCATTGGATCTATCCCAGCCCTGGGTATATAGTATCCACTTAACAAATATCCCAATTATTATTTTAGGTACCATGTTTATGCTTACTGGGAGGTTTTATTGTTTCCAGCTTTCCAGGGAGGTCTTTGAATTCACCAGGTTGTAAGCATCCTTTGAAGTGGTCACTCAGAAGATGTTGCATATTGATGTGATCAAGCCTGGAAGTCAGTTGATCAATTATATACTCAAGTAGACAAACTACTATGATATGCTCTACAGAGTCAGTATCTTACCAAGGGCTGATGATATGCCTGCAGTTTTGTATCACCCTGGACCATGGATACACCACATACAAGGATTTTTCACTGGCAATTCATTCATCCTTAACGTGTTCGTGACCTAGCAGCGTGGACTAGTGGAAAGAGCACAGTCTGAAAACGTGGGTTCTAATACCTGCTGTCCCACATGTCTGCTGTGTGACCTTGGGCAAGTCATTTATCTGTGCCTCAGTTCCCTCATCTGTAAAATGGGGATTAAGATGTGAGCCTCCTGTGGGGCAAGGACTGTGTCCAACCTGATTATCTTGTATATACCTTAGTGCTTAGAACAGTGCTTGGCACATAATAAGCACTTAACAAATACCACAGTTATTACTGCTCCTCCTCACCATTACTGAAACTCGACTCTCCCTGGATGATACTGCCTCCCATATCGCTCTCTCTGGATAGTAACCTCATCCACTCCCCAAGATTCAATGGGAAAGCGGGAGGAGTTGGCTTCCCTTTTGCACATATATATGTTCCTCATCCCTTCCTAATGACCTGACCATGAACTTTATTGCTAAAATTAAAATGTCGTGTGATCTTCCTAAAATCTTCCCCGCTCCTCTCTAGTCCCTTCTTCCCCAACATTCCCACCCTTCCCAGTATTTTCTCCAGAGATCACCCACCTCCTCTCAATTTCTACCCTTTCCACCCATGCTTCTGAGTCCATCCCTACTTACCTTATCAAAGTAATTCCCCTCTCCCTGACCACAATTTTAAACCCCTCACTTTCCAAAGACTCCTTCCCCATTGTTTTCAATCATGTCCATGGATTCCCTATTATAAAAAAAATCCACTCCTTTGACTCCATGGCACCCTCTTGATATCATGCCAACTCCCTTTTTTTAATGGTTTTTAAGAGCTTACTATGTGCCAGGCACTGTACTAAGTGATAAGATAGGTACAAGATAATCAGGTTGGACACAGTCCCTGTCCCACATAGTGCTCACAGTCTTAATCCCCTTTTACAGATGATGTAACGGAGGCACAGAGAAGTTGAGTGACTTGCCCAGGGTCAATCAATCAATCAATCGTATTTATTGAGAGCTTTCTGTGTGCAGAGCACTGTACTAAGCGCTTGGGAAGTACAAATTGGCAACATATAGAGACAGTCCCTACCCAACAGCGGGCTCACAGTCTAAAAGGGACACAGCAGACAAGTGGCATAGTCAGGATTGGAGCACAAGTTCTCTGATTCTCAGGCCCATGTTTTTTCTACTAGGTCCTCATTCCTTGCCAAACTCCTTGAGTGAGTTTTCTGCACTCACTAACCCCACTCCCTCTCATTCAACTCTCTCCTCAACCAACTGCCACCTGGCTACTATCCCCTCATTCCATGGAAACAGTCCTATTTAAGGTGACCAATGAGAAGCAGCGGGGTGTAGTGGAAAGAGCACAGGCTTGGAAGTCAGAGGCTGTGAGTTCTAATCCCAGCTCTGCCACTTTTCAGCTGTGTGACTTTGGGCAAGTCACTTAACTTCTCTGTGCTTCAGTTACCTCATCTGGAAAATGGGCATTAAGACTGTAAGCCCCATGTGGGACAAACTTGTATGTACCCTAGTGCTTAGAACAGTGGTTGACATATAGTAAGCGTTTAACGAATACCATCATCATCATCACCTTCTTGACAAATCCAGTGGCCTCTAATCAATCCTAATACTCCCTGGCCTTTCTACTGCCTTCAACACTGTAGACCAACCCTTTTTCCTGGAAAATCTCCTGCCTCCTGCTCCTCACCACTCGGTCCTTACTGCATTCCGCTGCCTGGATCATTTGTCTAAAAAAGCATTTCAGTCCAAGTCTCCCCAGTTTTCAAGAAAGTCCTGTGGTTGCTCATAATAATAATGATGATGGCATTTATTAAGCACTTACTATGTGAAAACCACTGTTCTAAGCACTGGGGAGGTTACAAAGTGATCAGGTTGTCCCGGGGGGGCTCACAGTTTTAATCCCCATTTTACAGATGAGGTAACTGAGGCACAGAGAAGTTAAGTGACTTGCCCGAAGTCACAGCTGACAATTGGCAGAGCTGGGATTTGAACTCATGACCTCTAACTCCAAAGCCCGTGCTCTTTCCACTGAGCCATGCTGCCTCCACCTCTGCATCCAACAAAAACATACCATTGGCTTTGAAACAATCAATCAGCATACCCCCTTCTACCACATCGTGTTTTGGGTAGTCAAGGGCCTGGGAGTCAGAAGGTCATGGATTCTAACCCCAACTACGCCACTTGTCTGCTGTGTGACCTTGGGCAGGTCACTTCACTTCTCTGTGCTTCAGTTACCTCATCTGTAAAATGCGGATTGAGACTGTATACCCTATATGAGGGAGGGACCCAATTTGCTTGTAACCAACCCAGCACTTAGTACAGCGCTTGGCACACAGAAAGCACTGAGCAAATACCATAGTTATTATTATTATTGTTACCCTTAGTGCACCTTGCTGATTTCCTACTGCAGCCCGTGCATTTCACTCTTCTGTTGCCAACTACTCACTGTATTTTGATCTGATTTATCCTGCCACCAACCTCTCCACCATGTCCTGCCTCTGGCCTGGAATTCCTTCCCTCTTCATATCCAACAGTCCACTTCCCTCACCTTTAAAACCCTCCTAAAATCACATTTCTTCCAAGTGGCCTTTCATATCCCACTGTTTTCCTCAGACCTGAAACTCCCTCCCCTTTCATATCCAACAGTCCATTCTCCTCATCTTCAAAACTCTCCTAAAATCACATCTCCACCAAGAGGCCTTCCCTGACTAAACCTTGATTTCCCCTATCTGCACTCCCTTCAGTGCCAACTCTGCACTTGGTTCGGTGCCCAGAGGGGACTGCAGGTAGGAGAAATAAAGGGAAGCACTTTATTCAGTTAGAATTGGGTCTTTCAGAGCCCTGAACCAGGTGCTTGAGGAACATTCAAATTAAGTAGAAGATGTGACCTCTGCTCTTAAAGAGCTTACAATCTACCGGGGGAGAGTGGAGATAAAATGATGAATGCATCATAGTTAAAAGGAGTGAATAAGTAATAGACAAAATAAGCATTCATTCATTCAGTTGTATTTATTGAGTGCTTACTGTGTGCAGAGCACTGTACTAAGCGCTTGGGAAGTACAAGTCAGCAACATATAGAGATGGTCCCTACCCAACAATGGGCTCACAGTCTAGAAGGGGGAGACAGACAGCGTTGAGATGCCTAATGGAATTTCCACAGTGGGAAAATAGGAGGATTATTAAGAGAATGCCTCTCAAAGGTGGCAGCAGTGAAGACACTCAATTTATTCCAGGCTGACCCAGTTGTGGGCTCCTAGAAGGGGACGGGAGGGGTCAGATTTGAGGCACAGGAGTGGAGCATGCAAGGGAGCTTTAGAGTATAAGTTCCTTGAGACTAGGGAAGGGGTCATTTTATTCTGTATTTCCCAAGCCCCATTTTAGTGCTACTACTATTACTACTATGGGAAAATAAGGCAATGGGGAACAAAGTTATATAAGAAAAGGCCCAGGCAGAGCTAGTTTCCAGCACTGAATCAGTCCAGCATTGACAGTGATGGAGAATAGGGGAATTTGAAGATAAGGGAAGGGTCAAGAAACCATTCAGATCCTTTTCAAAGATGGAAGAGCAGGCTGAGGTGGGGAAGGGACTGAAAAGGCAGGAGGTGGGGCTCAACCATCAGAGGGAAGGAACTTAATGTGCTGCGCTTCACTTCACTGCCCTGACGTGTAAGTCACCCTAGTGCCTCTCACACTCCTTTGCCACTGTTCAAGTGGTTCTCACGCCTCTCTCCCTTGTACTGTCACACAAGCGGCTCTAGCGCCTTCCTCCCCTTTGTTGCTATGCAAGTGATTCTAGCACTTTGCACCATTCTGTCCCCATGCCACCTGCTCTGGTACCTTTTCCCTCTATGATTAACAGCCAGTTGGAGTCCCCATCTGTTGGGGCCTTAGGGAAAGACAGTGGGAGACACCTGGGGCTCTTCACTTCAGAGACAATGAACCTGGAGTCTAGCTCAATGTTAAACTTTCACTGACTTACTAAAACACTGTTCTCTCTCTAAACTCTGGTTAGCTAAGGGGAGATTGATACAGAAAACCTGATTTGCTTGTAGGGTATCAAAATTAAGCTTCTAAGAGGTTCCAAGTGACATCCTTGTTCAGAATTCCAACACCTCAAAGCCACCACTGCTTGTGGAACATCATCCATTTGAATAAAATGGACTCCTTTCTTCACCTATCAGTCCTCGCCCCCTCCTACCTCACCTCCCTTCCCTCCTTCTCCAGCCCACCCTGCACCCTCCGCTCCTCTGCCACTAATCTCCTCACTGTGCCTCGTTGTTGCCTGTCACGCCATGGACCCCCGGCACACGTCATCCCCCGGGCCTGGAATGCCCTCCCTCTGCCCATCCGCCAAGCTAGCTCTCTTCCTCCCTTCAAGGCCCTACTGAGAGCTCACCTCCTCCAGGAGGTCTTCCCAGACTGAGCCCCTTCCTTCTTCTCCCCCTCATCCCCCCTCCATCCCCCCCATCTTACCTCCTTCCCTTCCCCACAGCACCTGTATATATGTATATATGTTTGTACATATTTATTACTCTATTCATTTATCTTACTTGTACATATCTATTCTATTTATTTTATTTTGTTAGTGTGTTTGGTTTTGTTCTCTGTCTTCCCCTTCTAGACTGTGAGCCCGCTGTTGGGTAGGGACTGTCTCTATGTGTTGCCGACTTGTACTTCCCAAGCGCTTAGTGCAGTGCTCTGCACACAGTAAGCACTCAATAAATATGATTGATTGATTGATTGATTGCATGTTTATCATCACCATTAGCAATGAGACTAACTGGACATCTGTGTGCAGGAGACTGTACTTTGCATTTGATGATGAAAGAGGAGCTATCCCTGTCTTCTAGAACAATCTAACGGGGAAGGTTTGCACTCAGTCACCTTGCCTCCTTCTACCTCACCCCCCTGATTTCCTAACTTCAACCAGCCCATACACTTAGCTTCTCTAGTGCTAGCCTGCTCACTGTACCTTGATCTCGTCTATCTTGCCACTGACCTCTCACCCACATCCTGCCTCTGGCCTGGAAGCCCTCCCTCTTCATATTGAACAGAGAATCACTCTCCCCACCTTCAAAACCTTATTTTGGGCAGATCTCCTCCAAGAAAACTTCCCTAGCTAAGCCCTCACTTCCTCTTCTTCTACTTCCTTCTGTGTAGCCCTTGCACTTGGATTTGCTCCTTTTATTCACTCCTCCCTTGGCCCTACAGCACTTATGAACATATCCATAATTTATTTATTTACATTAATGTCTGTTAGCCCCTCTAGATTGTAAGCTTTTTGTGGGCAGGGAATGTGTCTATGAACTCCATTATGTTGTAATAATAATAATAATAATAATAATGGCATTTGTTAAGCACTTACTATGTGTGAAGCACTGCTCTAAGCACTGGGTGGGGGGGGATACAAGGTGATCAGGTTGTCCCACGTGGAGCTCACACTTTTAATCCCCATTTTACAGATGAGGTAACTGAGGCCCAGAGAAGTTAAGTGACTTGCCCAGAGTCACATAGCTGACAAGTGGCAGTGCTCTGCACAAAGTAACTGCTCAATAAATACCATGGATTGATTGGAAGGTAGAAAAAGATTAAATGACTCAAATTCAATGTTTATTGTGAAATTAAAGTTCAGCTGTATATTTGCCCTTGCTCACCAGCCAAACTACTGCTGATTCACTGACCCCTAGCTAGAAGTCCTTAAATTCTTCACCAGCTTTTCTCCCAAAACACTGGTTCTGACCCTTCTCCTGGATCTTACTGCTTAACTTCCTTATTCAAGCAGATCACTGCCAACTTGCATGCACTTCCTTCTAATAATAATGATGGCATTTGTTAAGCGCTTACTATGTACAAAGCACTGTTCTAAGTGCTGGGGAGGTTACAAGGTGATCAGGTTGTCCCCCGTGGGGCTCACAGTCTTAATCCCCATTTCACAGATGAAGTCACTGAGGCATAGAGAAGTGAAGTGACTTGCCCAAAGTCACACAGCTGACAAATGGCAGAGTCGGGATTCAAACCCATGACCTCTGACTCCACAGCTTGTGCTCTTTCCATTGAGCCACACTACTTCTAGCCACCATCACTGTTTCTTAGGTTGTGAGTCCCCTGAGGGATAGGGACCATGCTTAATTCCCACCTGTGTATTCTCTGCCAGTGCTTAGCAGAGTGTTCTGCCTACACTTAATAATAGTAATAATAGTATTTGTTAAGCACTTACCATGTACCAAGCACTTAATTGAACACATAATAAATACTATTTCTACTACTCTGAGTTATGAAAATGTGCCCACCCTTTCCTCCTGTGCATTGCTACTCCTCTACAATTGTCTGTCCAAGTAACCCCACTCAAGATCCTATTCCATTCTGCCAATCCCCAAACTATCCCTTTCCTAACACCCTCTTTCACCTTCATTGTATCGCTAGCTTTCCAACATGCCAAATTTCATAGATTCTTTAGAAAGGTGTGTCCTTTAAATATCACTCCATCACTCTTCTGCCTTCCCTTACAAGCTCCAAGGATATTCATGAATGAATTGTATTTATTGTGCACTTAATGGGTGCAGATCACTGTACTAAGCGCTTGGGAGAGTACACTATAACAATAAACAGATGCAGGGAATATGTCTATAAACTCTGTCATATTGTAGTCTCCCAAGTGCTTAGTACCATGCTCTGTGTACAGTAAACACTCAATAAATACAATTGATTGATGAGTGCTTAGAACAGTGCTTTGCACATAGGAAGCACTTAATAAATGCTCATCATCATCAAGGGGCTGAGCTAGCAAAAGAAGGTGATGTTAGGCAATGGCAATATTTTGATTAATAAGCTGCACTAATGTTTCTTGCAAAATTTTCAAATGCGTGATTATATTTATCTCTTCCCCTTCCCTGTAATTTATTTTGGTGACTGTCTCCCCTTCAAGAGTGGAAGCTCTTCGAGGGCAGCAATCATGCCTGATAACCAGAAAGGAGTTTTTTAAAGCTGATCACCGGCTTGCATTTTCTTGATTTCTCATTTTTTCTTTCTGTTTATCAGCAACTGAAAGGCTTGAAAAAAGAATATTTGCAGCTGTGGGCTCCTCTGTGCTTTTTCCAGCCCCAGAAATAAAGCCATCCCTAACGATCATCCAGTGGGAATTTATCAATGATTACCCTCTTCAGCTCATTGTGGAATATGAAGTGAATTCCTCAAAGGCCATTGTCTATGAACCCTACAAAGGCAGAGTTGATTTCAATGAATCCACTGGATATCTCTTGCTGAAGAACGTGCAGAAGAAAGACAGTGGAGTTTACAAAATTGTCATCAATTTGATGGAAAAGGAAGCCCAAAAGGTCACCCTGACTGTGATAGGTAGGTGGATATATCATTGAATTAATCCATCAGTTGTATTTATTGAGCTCATACTGTTTTCTTGTTCAGTCTGAAGAGCAGCAAATTAAGCTCTTCAAGGTCTTTTTTTAAAAAAGAAAAGGAAGCATCTGCACTTGTGGTGATTGTCAAAGTGGCAAAGTGTGCTTTTCACACCAGGGACATCCCTGAAGTAACAGATGGGGAAAGGGTAGGCCATGGGGGTGGGAGGGTGGAGGCGTTATTCTTGCTTTGGCAAACTGGGCCAATAGTCACTCCTGACTGCATATATAGCCCCTGGCCTGGTTACATACTCACTCCTGGTTAAATATTCTATCCCCTAACCTACATGGCCATCTCTCCAAATTCAGAAAGCCTGAAAATGGTGGCATTTGTTAAGCACCTGCTACGTTCCAGGCACTGTCCTGAGGGCTGGGATTGGCTTGGGAGTCAGAGGACAGGGGTTCTAATCCTGGTTCTGCCATGTATCTGCTGTGTGACCTTGGGCAAGTCACTTACCTTCTCTGTGCCTCAGTTACCTCATCTGTAAAATGGGGATTACGACTGTGACCTCCACATGGGACACCTTGTATCTACCCCAGCGCTTAGAACAGTGCTTAACACCTACTAAGTGCTTAACAAATACCATTATTATTATTATTATTATTATTGTTATTATACAAGTGGGTTGAAGCCAGAAGTGCCAAATCATGACTCATTGCAAACATAAGTGCCTTTTACTCTCTGTGTCCCCAACACATTCTCCGTACTAAAGATAACCCCCAATTATATTTCTCTGTCCAGCCCTGAATGATTGTGCTCCAACACAACTCACAAAACCCCACCATAGCACTTACCTGCCTCATCATCCTGGTTCTGCAACTCTTTCCTTCACCCATCATCAAAAATGAAAACGGTTCTTGCCTGTTCAGAGGAAATTGAGAAAGAGGTAAATTAACTAGTGAGACTGAACCAATGAGAAGGCAGGTAAAGAGAACACTTAGTGAATGTAGACTACTTAGAATGCTTTGGGGAGGGGGAGAACGAGAGAGACTGAGATGAAGAGAGAAACAAAGACCGAAGTAGCAGAGGTGTAAAAGAGAGGCAAAGATGTATAGGGAGACAAAAACAGAGTATCTGGAAGTGCATTTCTAGATTAAGGGGCTTGCAGTGATAGGGTGGGCTTCGGGGGCTGCAGTGATGATGGGAAGGTAGTCGCTGTAGTGACAGAAGTGAGAGTAGGGACGATGAAGGCAGAAAGAGTCAAGCCCAGAGTGTTTTTGGGGAGAAAAGATAGGGGAATTCCAGTTATGGGGACACATACACACACACACACCCTACCCTACATACTCGTTTCAGAAGGTCAGAATTCTCCCTGGTCATCCTCTTACTACTTTCTTAAGCCCCATCCGTCACCTCTTTCTCCGACTCTTCTGCCAGTCCTCGAGGGAACGGTAGGATAGGTGTTAATTGGTGAGAGACTTCTGCTGAAGAGTATATTAAAGACAACTGCAGAAGAATATCTTAAAACCACCCCACATCCTTGATGCGTTCAAATAGCCGACAGTGCTGCTGAGAAAGTCGAAAAAACAAGTGAAGTGCAAGGTAGAGACAACATTAAAAAAAAAAAAAAGATTTTTCACACATTTCTGTTAGTGAAACAAAGAAGTTAGTGCTCTTAGAGACCAGAGGGAGAAATAGGACTTTTCCCCAATGTTCTGTGTAGTCAAGAAGGAGATGAATTCCTGAGTTTAGTGTTCTGGGCCCACTCAAGGCTGACAGAGAGATTGTCTTTTTCAAAATGTGAGAGTGATAGTAGGTGTAGAAGACTCCCCCTGGCCCCTAATTATTGCTTCTACTCTTCCGCCAGGAAGTATAATGAACCACAGTGCAACTGGAGCTCCAGGCCAGAAGCAGTATGGCCTAGTGGAAAGAACATGTGCCCGGAGTAAAATAACCCCTTTTTTAATGGTATTTGTTAAGCGTTTACCTTTTTTTAATATTTTTAAACACTCATTATGTGCCAAGCACTGTACTAAGCACTATGTTAGGTGAAAATAATCAGGTCCCGTTTGGCATTCACAGTCTTTAATTCCCATTTTGCAGATAAGGGAATGGGGAATCCAGATAAATTATAGTGACTTCCCCAAGGTTACACAAAAGACAAATGGCAGACTAGGATTAGAACTCAGGTCCTCTGACTCCTAGGCCTGTACTCAGTCATTAGGCCACATCGTTTCTCATGGGTTCAAATCTAACCTGGGTTCTAATCTCATCTCCACCATTAGTCTGCTGTGTGACCTTGGGCAAGTCACTTAACTTCCCTGTACCTCAATTACCTCATCTATAAAATGAGGATTAAGACTCTGAGCCCCAGGTGGCACATGGACTGTATCCAACCTGATTATCTTGTATCTAACCCAGCACTTAGTACAGTGCCTGGCCCATAAGAAGCACATAAAAATACCATTAAAAAAGCAAAACAAAAAAACATCACAAAGCTGCACTGGAGCAGTTGCTCCTGATCTTGCTTGTGAGTAAAATTTGGAGTCTCTAGCAGGAGCCAAAGTAGATCTTTTTTTTTACCTCCTCAGTGTTGCTATCTGGAGCTCTTGGCCTTTGAAAGAGACCTTGACTGCATTAGTACAGTGCTCTGCACACAATAAGCTCTCAGTAAATGCGGTTGAATGAATTCCTGTTAGTGACTCCATGCCTCTTGGTCTAAGTCTAGACCCTTTCCAAGATTCTGTGTGAAGATACTGAAACTATTTCAAGTTTGAAACCAAGAGAAGCAGCAAGGCCTTGAGGATATCACATGGGCCCGGGAGTCAGAAGGACCGGGGTTCTAATACCAGCTCCACCACTTGTCTGCTGTGTGACCTTGGACAAGTCGCTTAACTTCCCTAGGCCTCAATTACCTCATCTGTAAAATGGGGATTAAGACTGTGAGCCCCATGTGAGACATGGACTGTGTCCAACCTATTAACGTATATCTACCCCAGCACTTAGTACAGTGTCTGGCACACAGTAAGCACTTAGGAAATACCACAATTATAGTTATTCTTATTAATATTATTAGTAGTACACTAGTATAAATGATTTGCCAGTTTGAGGAAGTTCCAGAGTTGTGAAATTAGTGGTTCTCTGCTCTGTGCAGTCTGCTGCCAGTGTCTCTTTCCATAGCAACTGCTCCATCTGCCTCTTCCCTTGACATTTCTCTTACAGTAATAATAATAATAATAATAATAATAGTTATAATTTTTCCTCTGGCTACTCAAAGAAAAACGGGTAGGAAGATAATTATAATGATTTTAGCATTTGTTAAGCACTTGCTGTGTACCAAGCACTGTACTAAGTGCTGGCTAGATAAAAGATAGGTCTCACACAGGGCTTATATTCTGTGGAGGAGGGAGAATAGGTATTGGGTCCCCATGAGCTCGTCTCTAGACTGTGAACTCGTTTTGGGAAGAGATTGACTCTCTTTATTGCTGTATGGTACTTTCCCAACCACTTAGTACAGTGCTCAGTAAATTCCATTGAATGAATGAGTTTTTCAGATGAAGGAACTGAGGCACAGAGAAGTTAAGTGACAGTTTATACAGCAGGTAATTAGCAGAACTGGGATTTGAACCTAGGTCCTCTGACGCCCAGGCATGTGCTCTTTCCACTAGGCCACGGTGCGTCCACAGGAAAATAAGGGGAAGGCCAGCATCGGGTGACCATAATGAGTCAGCTAGAAAGGTACTCCATTTTAGGTATTAGTTTCTCATCTTCCTCTCCCCAACTTGTGGTCTTTACTCTTCTCAAGCTTCTCTCCCACCCGTAACCTGTTCTCATCTATTATCTCACCTGCCTCTGCTCCCTCACACAATCCCTACAGCCTGGAGCTCTGAATCCCAGCCTGGCCAAAGCTCCCAGACCTCAGCCTTCCTCAACTTTCAAAGCCCTTTTAAAATTCCACTTCCTTCCTAATGAATCATCTTTCCCGATTAACCCTCAACACCTCAAGCCATGTCAATCTATCAGCCAATGCAGTCACTTCTGTTCTTTTCGTGCTTAGTTTCAGTTGAGCTATTTCTTCTGAGTCATCTCCTTGTAAATATTTTTCTATGTCTTCCCACGCATTAGGAAGTGAGGTCCTTAGGAGCAAGAAATGTATTTTTCTTAAAATGGCATTGTTAAGTGCTTACTACATTCCAGGCGTTGTACTAAGGGCTCAGTTAGATACAAAACAATCAGGTTAGACACAGTCCATTTCCCAAAGGGGGCTCACAGTCTTATCCCTACTTTACAGATGAGATAACTGAGACACGGAGAAGTGAAGTTATTTGCCCAAGGTCACACAGCAGACAGGCGGCAGAGCTGGGATTAGAACCCAGGTCCTCTGACTCATTCATTCATTCAATCGTATTTAGTGAGCGCTTACTGTGTGCAGAGCACTGTCCTAAGCACTTGGGAAGTACAAGTTGGGAACATATAGAGACGGTCCCTACCCAACAGTGGGCTCACAGTCTAGAAGGGGGAGACAGAGAACAAAACAAAACATATTAACAAAATAAAATAAATAGACTAAACATGTACAAATAAAATAGAGTAATAAATACGTACAAACATATATACAGGTGCTGTGGGGAGGGGAAGGAGGTAAGGCAGGGGGGATGGGAGTCCCAGACCTCTGTTCTTTCCACTAAGAGCCATTAAGGAAGAAGACTGGGCTTCTGTCTTTTAGATTAGTGGATTTCATAGGGGATTCTTGGCTGAAGAGTCGTCATCCCAACCACAAAGATAATGGGGGCAAGTAGAAGTGAAACGCACATGAGCCCATTTGCTACCCATAAAAGCCGCTTTGGTTAAACAAGGAGGACATTGGGTAATATGAGGTTTTGAATCATCTGAATTTCCATCACAGACGTGGTGGACAGGAGTCCTTTCCCTTTCCTGGAACTCCTTACCATCAGCTTTAAAGCACTCCATCAGCTTGCCTCTTCTTACCTCCCTGAACTCCAACTGCAGTCCAGCCTGCCCGCTCTGCACCTCCAGTGCCAGCTCACTCACTGTACCCTGATCTCGTCTATTTCACTACTCACCCCTTTTCCACAAACTCTCCGTAGCTTGAAACTCCCTGCCCCTTCATATATGCCAGACCTCCACTCTCCCCACCTTCAAAGCATTATTAAGGTCACATCTCCTCCAAGAGGCCTTCTCTGATTGAGCCCTCTTTTCCCTGGCTCCTTCTCCCTTCTGCAGCATCTATACACTTGGATCTGTGACATTTGATATTCACCCCACCCTCAACCCCACAGCACTTCTGTACATATTCTTGAATTATTCATTTTTTCATATTAATGTCTGTTTCCCCCTCTAGATTGTAAGCTCGTTGTGCATGTAGCTATAATTCTATTTATTCTGATGGTTTTGACACCTGTCTACATGTTTTGTTTTGTTGTCTGTCTCCCCCTTCTAGACTGTGAGCCTGTTGTTGGGTAGGGACCATCTCTATATGTTGCCGACTTGTACTTCCCAAGCTCTTAGTACAGTGCACTGCACACAGTTTGTGCTCAGTAAATACAATTGAATGAATAAATGAATGAATGGTCAGGGAATGTGTCTGCTAACTCTGTTGTATTGCACTCTCCTAAGTGTTTAAAATAGTGCTCTTTACATTGTAAGTGCTCAATAAATTTCACTGATGATGATGATTAACTAAAACTAGCTTTTCCTACTTTGAAGCACAGAAAAGTTAAGTGACTTATCCAGTCACACAGGAGAAAAATGGCAGAGCCAGGATTAGAACCCAGACCGTCTGACTCCCAGGACTGTGGTCTTTCCATTAATAATAATAATAATAATAATAATAATGACATTTGTTAAAGCCATGCTACTTTCCACAGATTCTTCAGCTTTATCCAAAACCCAATTTGTGGTTGCATAAGGAAAGTATCACTGGAGGAAATGGACCATTTTGATGCCTTGGAGGTCAAAATTAATTTGATTCTTGATGACTAACCTCTCAGCAAGACCAGAGCCAACAACACGAATGTAAGCAGTCATCTCTGTTTAGAGAGACTAGAGAGTAAAATGGCAACATAATAATAATAATAGTAATGATTGTGGTATTTGCTAAGTGCTTACTATGTGCCAGGCACTGTAATAATAATAATAATGATGGTATCTGTTAAGCACTTACTATGTGCCAGACACTGTTCTAGGTGCTGGGGTAGATACAAGGTAATGAGATTGTCCTATGTGGGGCTCACAGTCTTAACCCCCATTTTACAAATGAGGTAACGGAGGCACAGAGAAGTTAAGTGACTTGCCCGAGGTCACACAGCAGACAAGTAGTAGAGCCAGGATTAGAACCCATAACATCTGACTCCCAAGCCTGTGCTCTTTCCACTAAGCCACGCTGCTAAACGCTTGGGTAGATACAATGTAATTGGGTTGGACACAGGCCCTGTCCCACACTAGGCTCACAGTCTTAATTTCCATTTTACAGATGAGGTAACTGAGGCACAGAGAAGTGAAGTGACTTGCCCAAGGTCACAGACAAGTGGCAGAACAGGGGATTAGAACCCAGCTCCTTTTGACTCCAGGCCTGTGCTATATCCACTAGGCAACGCTGCTTCTCGTGGCGTAGTGTATTGGAATTTCGACTTTGTCTTAGCTATAGTTGGGTGGTAGAGAGACAAATGGCTCTGAGGAATGGTTAAGATGAGGAAGGATGTGTTGGTTTTTTTCCCCTGAGTTCTTTTTTTCTTTTCTTTTTTTCCTTTCCTTTCCTTTCCTTTCCTTTCCTTTCCTTTCCTTTCCTTTCCTTTCCTTTCCTTTCCTTTCCTTTCCTTTCCTTTCCTTTCCTTTCCTTTCCTTCCCTTCCCTTCCCTTCCCTTCCCTTCCCTTCCCTTCCCTTCCCTTCCCTTCCCTTCTCTTTTTTCTTTGTTCTTTCTTCCCTGGGAGTTCATTCTTCTTGTGATATTTGTGTCCTTTTACTCTTCTGACATTTTTGGACTATAAAACTAATCCTAGACTCCAGCAGTGGAAGGACAGAAATCAAAATACATCATTTCTGGCTTAACCTAATTAGTGTTCTTGGTTGGTTCCTTGAAAATAGTGGGATAAGAAAAAGAGCGCTAAATAAAGTGTGTTTTCCCAAAGGAAATAATGTAAATTGTAGTAATGCATTCCCCAAATCCAAGATAAATGGAGCGCAACAATATAAGTATGTTTTAAGTGTTAAAAAATATATAATTACAAATAGCAATGTAAATGTAAACCAGTAGTTAAATAGTTAAATAGATTTTTAGAGTTCATTTGAAAATGCTTAATTTTTAGAGTGTGTTAGCTTTCAAATCCTCTTCAGCAAAAAAGCATCTCGTTCTTTATGCTAAATTGCAGTGGGTTTTAATCACTCTATTCAAGTCAGTCACAATAATGGAAAAACACAGGACTGGGAATCACAAGGCCTGAGTTCTCTTTCTGCCTCATTCGGGAGTACTCGTTCTCCCTTCCTCTTAGATCGTGACTCTCATGTGTGACAGGTACTATGTCTGATATGACTGTATTGTATCTACCTCTGTGCATGGCACAAAATAAGTGCTTAACAAATACCACTATTATTATTGTTATTATTATTACTATTACTATTATAAAAGAGTTCCTGTAATTGAGGGAAGCTGGATTTTGGCTTATAAATGGATTGATCTTTTCAAGTTAGTGGATTCTGTGGGCATGTATATTGTAACCCTCGCTCTCTAGTCCGCATAGGTGTATAAAAACCTAGATCTGATTTTTTTTCTCACATTACCCAATACTTAGTTGATCTTCCTACATTTCAGAGCCTGTGACCCAACCCCAGTTGAGAAGCAATTTATCCCTGGATGGTTCAGCCTTGTGGTTATCCTGTGATGTGTCAGGTGACAGGATCACTATTGTTTGGAAGAAGAACGAACAGCCGATCCCACCAGAGGAGTGTTACCAACTGTCTGTGGACCAGAAACATCTGGGCATAATTAATCTGGAGAAATCAGACTGTGGGAACTTCTCCTGCAATGCCAGCAATGAAATCAGCTGGAAACAAGCCACCGTGGATGTTACGTTTGAAGGTGAGTGCAGAATGGAGCCTTGGAATGATATTTTAAAATAATAGCAATAAATAATGATTATGGCATTTAATCAGTAGTATTTATTGAGCACTTACTATGTGTGGAGCACTATACTAAGCAGTGGGGAGAGTACAGAGTAACAGAGCGGGTAGGCATGTTCCCTGCCCACAATGAGCTTAGAGTCTAGAGAGGGGAGGCAGAAGTTAATATAAATAAATTTAAGTGCCTACAATGTGTCAAACACTGGGGTAGTTACAAGTTAATCAGGTTGGACAGAGTTTCTGTTCAACATGGGGCTTGCAGTCTAAGCAGGAGAAAGAACTGGTATTGACTCACTATTTTATAGATGAAGATACAGGCAAAATGAAGCTAAGTGAGTTTCCCAAGTCCACACAGCAGGTAAGTGGTGAAGACGGTATTATAACCTAGATCTTCTAACTTTTAGACCTTTGCTCTTTCCATTAGACCATAATGCTTCTCAGTGCTCCTTTTTTTGCCCTTCAGATACGCTTCCACCCTCTGCCTGGATCCTCTGAAGTCCATAGATTATAGATTATACTATTATGGACTATAGATTTTTTTCCCATGCAATTTCACCCTTCACTGCTGTGCTCAGGGAGAGAGACACAGAATCACCCACTGGTTTCTCCTTTTAGAAGAGGAGCTGGGATGCCATGTTGCTCTGCAACTTCCCTTATCACACTCATTATGCCTATGGTACAACAGCATACTTCATACTGCTGCCCAGATTATCTTTGTCCAGATTATCTTTGTCCAGAAACGCTCCAGGCATATTACTCCCCTCCTCAAAAATCTCCAGTGGCTACCAATCAATCTGCGCATCAGGCAGAAACTCCTCACCCTGGGCTTCAAGGCTGTCCATCACCTCGCCCCCTCCTACCTCACCTCCCTTCTCTCCTTCTCCAGCCCAGCCCGCACCCTCCACTCCTCCGCCGCTAATCTCCTCACCATACCTCGTTCTTGCCTGTCCCGCCATTGACCCCCGGCCCACGTCATCCCCCGGGCCTGGAATGCCCTCCCTCTGCCCATCCACCAAGCTCGCTCTCTTCCTCCCTTCAAGGCCCTGCTGAGAGCTCACCTCCTCCAGGAGGCCTTCCCAGACTGAGCCCCTTCCTTCCTCTCCCCCTCGTCCCCCCTCCATCCCCCCCATCTTACCTCCTTCCCTTCCCCACAGCACCTGTATATATGTATATATGTTTGTACATATTTATTACTCTATTTATTTATTTATTTTACTTGTACATATCTATTCTATTTATTTTATTCTGTTAGTATGTTTGGTTACGTCCTCTGTCTCCCTCTTTTAGACTGTGAGCCCAATGTTGGGTAGGGACTGTCTCTATATGTTGCCAATTTGTACTTCCCAAGCACTTAGTACAGTGCTCTGCACATAGTACGCGCTCAATAAATATGATTGATTGATTGATTGATTAATAAAAATGGGGAAATTATCCAGCCTTATTACAGGTTTCCTTTGGTGTGGACTTTTCTTAACATTCATTCATTCATTCATTCAATCATATTTATTGAGCGCTTACTGTGTGCAGAGCAGTGTACTAAGCTCTTCGGAAGTACAAGTTGGCAACATATAGAGACGGTCCCTACCCAAAAGCGGGCTCACAGCGGGCTCACAGTCTAGAACATAATTTACAAAGATAAAATTTGGCCTCATTTAGGGTGCCACAACCTGGCTCCACTCATATTTTCCTTTAGGGCTGCGAGATAAGGTTTTTGATTTATTAGATGGTGGGCATTGTTTGTTTCCAGTGACATCTGGCATTAGTTTCCTTTTGTTATTGGTTACTAGGTAATCCTAGATCAGGTAAAAGGCCCCTATAATGTTTGGCCTGGCTAACATCAAGATAACTAACAGGAGCTTTGTGAACTACCAGCCTCTACCAAGTATTTGCCTCAATTAAGGCTCACAGACTTCCTGTTGACATAAAATCATTCTCCATCTGGCACTTCCCCTTAAGGCACTCTGGTATTATTGCCTGCTTTTACCTCTTATGGTACACTCCTCTGTACTGTCTTATTCAACATTATTCATTCATTCAATCATATTTATTAAGTGCTGACTGTGTGCAGACTGTGAGCCCACTGGTGGGTAGGGACTGTCTCTATGTGTTGCCAATTTGTACTTCCCAAGGGCTTAGTACAGTGCTCTGCACATAGTAAACGCTCAATAAATACAATTGATTGATTGATTGCAGAGCATTGTACTAAGTGCTTGGGAAAGTACAATCCAACATTAAACAGTGACAATCCCTGCCCATAATGAGCTCACAGTCTAGAGGTGGGGAGACAGACATCAATACAATAAATAAAATTACAGATATATACATAAGTACTGTGGGGCTGGGATGAGGAGAAGAACAAAGGGAGCAAGTCAGGATGAAACAGAAGGGAGTGGGAGATGAGGAAAAGTCGGGCTTAGTCTGGGAAGGCCTCTTGGAGGAGATGTACCTTCAATAAGTGTTTGAAGCTGGGAAGAATAATTGGCGGATTTGAGGAGGGAAGGCATTCCAGGCCAGAGGCAGGACGTGAGCCAGGGGTCGGTGACAAGACAGGTGATATTGAGGCACAGTGAGAAGGTTAGCACCAGAGGAGTGGTGAGTATGTGGGCTAGGATATAGAAAAGAAGTGAGGTGAGATAGGAGTGGGCAAGGTGATCCAGTGCTTTAAAGCCAGTGGTGAGGAGTTTTTGTTTGATATGGAAGTGGATAGGCAACCACTGGAGATTTTTGAGGAAGGGGGTAGCATTTCCTGAACGTTTCTATAGAAAGATGATCTGGGCAGCATAATGAAGTATAGACTGGAGTGGGGAGAGGTAGGAGGTTGGGAGGTCAGCAAGGAGGCTGATTCAGTCACTTAGGTGGGACAGAAAGGGTGATGATATTAACATGGTAGTAGTTTGGATGAGGAGGAATGGGCGGATTTTAGCGATGTTGTGAAGGTGGGACCGACAGGATTTGGTGACGGATTGGATATGTGGGTTGAATGAGAGAGAAGAGTCAAGGATAATGCCAAGGTTACGGGCTTGTGAGATGCAAAGGATGGTGGTGCCGTCTATAGAGGCGGGAAAGTCAGGGAGATGACAGCCTGGGTACATGGGGGAATTACAGAAGGAAAAACTAAATCCAGACTATGCTCTCCAAGAGTTTCCAGTTTCAAGGGGAAAAAAGGACAACCCTAATAACAGTCCTCTAAGCTGTAAGTTCTGTCATTCAGTTGTATTTATTGAATGCTTACTGTGTACAAAGTATTGTACTAAGCAATTGGGAGAGTACAGTACATCAACAGACACATTCCCTGCCCACTACGAGCTCTCTGTCTAGAGGGGGAGACAGACATTAATATAAATGAATAAATTACAGTTATGTATATATATATATATATATACATATATATATATATATATGCCATGGGAATGTTAGGGAATGTAATGTGTTTACTAAGTCTTTTGCACTGTACTCTCCCAAACGCTTAGTAAAAATAATAATTGTGGTATTTGTTAATGTCTGCTATGTGTCAAGCACTGTACTAAGCCCTGGGGTAGTAGATATGGTAATCAGGTCCCACATGAGCCTAACTGTTAAAGTAGGAAGGAGAATAGGCATTGAATCCACATTTTGCAGATGAGGAAACTGAGGCACAGAGAAGTAGAGTAACTTGCCCATGGTCACACAGCAGATGAGTGGCAGAGTCGGGCTTTGAATCCAGGTCCTCTGAAATTCAGGCCTGTGCACTTTCCATTAGGCCACGCTGTTTCCCTCATAGTATAGTACTCTGCACAAAGAACACTCAGTAAATACCATTGATTGAAATAATACGAGACAAAAATTGTAGGTAGTGAAGTCTAGAACATAAAAGATTTAAAAGTATGTCTGAAGCCTACACTGCCTATTAAGATCACATTCAAAAACTGGAAAGACAAACTAAAGCATTTCTTTCTCTCCCTCTCTCCTACTTATACATGCCATTTTTCTAGTATTTGCTCTTTGCTGCCTGTGGTATTCAGCAGTTGACTAATGATGTACTCTCTTACTGTGCCGTAGGTATCCCAGCAGCCTTTCAGCATGCCCAGAAAATGTCCGCAGTTGCATTGATGTTGGGGATTATTGCAGCTGTAAGCTTCATTTCCCTGTGTTGTCAATCAACTAAGCCAAAACCTGGTGAGTAAAACAGTGCTGTGACCTGGTGCAGGGGTGGACTTGCCTCATGAACTAAAAAGTCGCAAACCAATAATGATGATAATGTTATTTAACTGCTTACTATGGGCCAAGTACTGTATTAAGCTCTGGGGTAGATTCAAGATAATTAGGTCAGACACGGTACCTGTCCCATGTGAGGCTCACAGTCTGAGTAGGAAGCCAAAGGAGTTAATCCTCATTTTACAGCTGAGGAAATTGAGGCAAAGAGAAGTTAAGTGATTTACCTAAGTTCTCATAGCCGGCTGCTGGCAGAGTCAGAATTAGAACCCACGTCTTCTGATTCCCAGACCTTTGCTTTTTCCCCTAGGCCAAGCTCCTTCACCTAGACCAAAATCATAATATGGCCGAGCACCACAGATCAAAAAGAAATTACTTTAACCGGAATGGTGAGAGGGCATTTGGAGGTCGGGGGGGGGAGTGGTGGAAGGGGGCCAATCAATCAATCAATCAATGTCGTATTTATTGAGCGCTTACTGTGTGCAGAGCACTGTACTAAGCGCTTGGGAAGTACAACTTGGCAACATATAGAGACAGTCCCTACCCAACAGTGAGCTCACAGTCTAGGAGGCCAGGGATGATAGGAGTCCCCTGGATGGGTTTGGTGGGAGTGCCAGAGAGTAGGCATTTCCATGGGTTGGGGAGGAAGATGGCAGTGAGCAAGATATAGCAGGGTGAGATTGGGGGTCTGGTGCCATTCCCCTCCCTGGCCTAGATCCCCAGTGACTTCCACCTCCCCCATACTGAAGCAGCCTCCTCTTAATCTCATCGTATCTTCAAGGTCACAATCCAATAATGATGGTGTTTGTTAAGCGCTTACTACGTGCAAAGCCCTGTTCTAGGCACTGGGGAGGTTACAAAGTGATCAGGTTGTCCCACGGAGGGCTCACAGTTCTAATCCCCATTTTACAGATGAGATAACTGAGGCAAAGAGAAGTTAAGTGACTTGCCCAAAGTCACACAGCCGACAGTTGGCGGAGCTGAGATTTGAACCCATGACCTCTGACTCCAAAGCCCATGCTCTTTCCACTGAGCCAATCTACTTCCTTCAGTTCCAATCCAAACTCCTCCAACAGGCGATGCTCACCATTACCTTCACTTATTTTTCCCCAAACCTCTGCAGTTTAATCTTAACCCTAGTCAATCTCCTGAGACTGCAGTCACCAAATGCTTCCTGCTGGTCAAATTTGATGAGCTTTACTCTCTCCAAATCCTTCTAGACCTCTTGGCTGCCTCTCATACCATTGACCCCTCTCTTAGAAACTCTCTCTGACCTTGCTTTCACTGACACAGCTTTCCTGGTTAACTTCCTAACTCTTTTCTTCTCTTTCTTAGTCTACTTTGCTAACTGTTCTTCTCTTATCCTTGAGCCCAAGGCTGGATTTGGGGTCCATCACTTTTTTTGCAGTACACTCATTCTCTGAGCCCCCCTCTCAGGGTCACAGCTGGAGAATTTCCAATACTCTACCAGTCTCAACAATGGGAGGGAGAGTCAAGCAGAGGCATATCCATTCCATTCCTAGCTTGTGAGTGGAAGGCAGTCTGCTACAAGTCAAAGCTCACCTGTGCTGGGCAGCAGCAGCAAGGGAAAGAGTCGAGGGTGGAGACTCAAGTTTACTGCATGGAAGGAGGCAATGGTAAACCACTTCTGTATTTTTACCAAGAAAACTTAATGGATGCACCACCAGAACGACTGCAGATGGAGGTGGGGCATTCTGGGAGAGATGTGTCTGTGGCACCACTGCAGGTCGGAGATGACTCGATGGCATAAGACAAGACATTCCTTCAGGGAGCTCATTCACTTACATGACTTCAGTCAGAGTGAGTGATGAGCACTAGAAGAAACTCAGCCTTCAGCTCTGGAGAGAATCTTCCCCCACCCTCTCATTCATTCATTCATTCAGCCATATTTATTGAGTTCTTACTGTTTGCAAAGCACTGTACTAAGCACTTGGGAGAGTACAACCACAAACAGACACATTCCCTGCCCACAACAATCTCTCCCCCCCACCCTAAAAAAAGTGTAAGCTCCTCAAGGGTCATGACAGCATATTCCCTCTATACCATAAGTTCCTTAAGGGCAGTGAACGTTATCTACCAACTCTGATATATTGTCCTCTTCCAAATGCTTAGGACAGTGCTCTCAATATTATTTATTGATGGTTACTTTTATTGTATGGCCCACAGCACAAAGTAGAATACTGATGATGGAGGGGTGGGGCGCAAAGCATGGTTTCTGCTCATTAAAGGTCAAGTGGGGTGGGTCTGGAGAGAACAACACAAAATACAAAATATGAGAGACAATTACTCTCACCCTTGTTCAAAGCCTTATAGAAGGAGCATCTCCTCCAAGAGGCCTTCCCTAAGTCCTCTTTTCCTTTTCTTCAATTGACTTTCCCCCTTTATTCATCCCCCCTCCAAGACCCAAAGCACTTACATACATATCTGTAATTTATTTATATTAATGTCTGTCTCCCCCTCTAGATTGTAAACTCACTGTGTTCAGGGAATGCGTCTGCATAGTGTTATATTGTACTTTCCCAAGTGTTTAGTACAGTGCTGTGCACACAGTAAGCACTCAATAAATACTATTGACTGACTGATGTTACTTTTTCCATCACTATTTAGGTTTGAAGGCAAGCACTGGTCTTTCTTGGCACTGCTACGATGCCCAGGAGGGTAGCCCATTAACTTCCATCTGCGGTTGTGCTTAGGTTAGGTCTGGGCTGTGCCATAGTCACTTCTTTCGGGTGCTTTCTCATTGCTCAGGTGCTACTGCTGCTCAGCTGGGTGGGAGGGAACATATACAGCCCCCCTAGGTTGTAAACTCCATGGGATCATTGTACCAGTTCTACTGAATTGTACTCTTCCAAGTGCTTAGTACAGTGCTCTGCAAACAGTAAGCATTCAATAAATACTACTGATGGATTGACATTGCAGGGAAGACAATACAAATTCCTATTGTAAGTAAATGCAGCTTTCCATTTCATTTGGGCAACAAACAGCATGGTGTGCATAGAGCAGGGGGTTGGGAGTCAGAAGAACTGGGTTCTAATCCTGATTTCACCACTTGCCTGCTGTATGACCTTGGGCAAGTTATTTCACTGCTCTGTGCCTCATTTCCCTCATCTGTAAAATGGGGATAGAGACTGTGAGCCCCACATGGGACAGGGACTGGGTCCAACCTGATTTGCTTGTATTCACTCCAGTGTTTAGCCTGGTTCATAGTAAGCACTTAACAAATATCACAATTATTATTATTATGGTTATTCTTAGTGTGGGTTTGTTGTGCCAAAGCAGCTTCTCCTGCCTCAACCCTTCAGGACACTAATTTCCCGTGCAGCTTTGTCATTTGTCTATCAGTAATGTGCAGAGGTTTTCAGCTCCCAATTATATTGAGGAGTTTGTGTCTGTTCACTATCAGTTCTTGCTAACCCAGAGTCCCTGACATTTTTTTTCCTTCATTGATTTGAGGGTGATCTGTATAGACCTGCTTCAAAGTGTGTGTGTGTGAGTGTGTGTGTGTGTGTGTTTGTGTGTGTGTGTGATGGAAGAATCCAACAAGATAATGAATGTCTCCCCCACTTCTCTAGATGGAGAGGAATGGAGATATTTCATCTGCTTCCTTCAGGCCATGGTGTGTCTGTCGTCAGTTCTGCTGTTTGCAGTTACAATCATCTGGATGGCACAGCAAGGTACGGTGGTGCTGAGACTCCGATCAGGAGGAAACTTTGAAAGTGAAATGTGATGGGGGTAGGGAGGGCTAAGGAGGAAATATTGCAAGACAGCTCAGCCATAATGAGCAGAGAACTTTCTCATCATGTCGGTCCATCATGGGCAGACCTGACCAGGGTGTAAGCCCCATGGGGGCAGGGATTGTCTCTCTTTATTGCTGAATTGTACTTTCCAAGCGCTTAGTACAGTGTTCTGCACATAGTAAGCGCTCAATAAATACAACTGAATGAACATGTGGGTGGGGGAAGGAATCAGGACTAGACTGCATCTTTCCTAATGATTGGTGCTCAGTGAGGCCAAAAACGGCAAGTAGGGAATCAGTTTCTCATCTCAGCCACTCATCCTCTCCTCCCACCTCCCATCTTCCTCTTCCCTCCTCCCCTTTTTGGGTATCCAAATACAAAGACAAAAAGGATCAGCATTGCAGTGAATGATCAAAGGACTAAGCAGTGTGACTTAGTGGAAATAATAATAATAATAATGGCATTTATTAAGTGCTTACTATGTGCAATGCACTGTTCTAAGGGCTGGGGAGGTTACAAGGTGATCAGGTTGTCCCACAGTGGGCTCACAGTCTTCATTCCCATTTTACAGATGAGGTCACTGAGGCCCACAGAAGCTAAATAACTTGCCCAAAGTCACACAGCTGACAGTTGGCAGAACTGGGATTTGAACCCATGACCACTGACTTCAAAGCCTGGGCTCTTTCCGCTAAAAGAGAACAGGGTTTGCAATCAGGAGACTTGAGCTCTATTCCTAGATTTGCTACTTACCTGCTGTGTGACCTTTGACAAGTCACTTAACTTCTTTGTGCCTCAGCTTCCTCATCTGTAAAATGAGGATTAAATATCCATTCTCCCCTCCACTTAGACTGAGCCCCAGATGGGACAGGGACTGTATTTGGTCTTAGTGTATCATATCTACCACTAGCCTAGTGCTAGGCATGTAATAAGCACTTAACAAATACCGTGATCATTGTTGCTATTACTATTATTATTAAACATTTTTCTCAGTATTTTGTATTGCAAAGTTCTTCCCAGATATGTGGTTTTATCCACACCAAATCCTATTCAATTACATCCTGATTTAATTCTCCTGCAATGTCTGAAAAGTTTTTTTTAAAAATTTTCTTCCCCGATTCCTATTTACAGATATAATAATCTTTGTCAAATGCTATTGCAAGTCCTATTCCCGGAAGACTGGAGAGCTCTGGACTATTATACTAATTCCAAATGGCTAGACAGACACTTTGGAGATTGCAAAAGGTCATATGATCTTGTCTCTGCCATTTGGAAAGTAATTCCCACAGATGTGCAAAACCTGTAGTCTCTTCTCCCTGACCCTCCCACCCTGACAATCTCTCTAGAAGCCTCCGCGTTTCTCTCTATTTTCAAATAATAATTACTACTATTAACAATTTTGTTTTTTGTTAAGCATATACTATGTGCCAAGCACTATACTAAGTACTGGGGTAGACACAAGATCATCAGGTCCTATATAGGTCTCATAGCTCAAGTAGGAGAGAGAATGGGTATTGAATCCCCATTTTGCAGGTGAGGGAACAGAGGCACAGTGAAGTGAAGTGACTTGCCCAACGTCACACAGCAGGCAAGTGTCGGAACCAGGATAGAACCCCAATCCTCTGACTCCCAGGGCTGGGCCCTTTCCACTAGGCTACACTGCTTTTAGGCTTATGTGCCTTTAGATTTCATGCCTATTCTTTGTTTTTCCACTTTTACTGTCCTTTCTCAGTGATACATTGAGACTCAGCAGCTGGGACCTCAGGGAAAACTCTCTATTTTGGGCCATGTGGTTTAAGAGATGGACCGTAGTCTTAGGGCCAGGACCTAGGGAGCTCCTGGGTTGATGCCTGAGTGACTGTTTCATTTCTATCAGGTGTTTCTGTATTTCTCATATTTCTCATTTTGGCCCTTAACTGGGTGATGATGGTGACACTCGTGATTTTGGCAGTATTGGTTTGGGATCCAAAAAGGCTACGACCATTTACATACAGAAGGCGTGAGTATTTTTCTTATCTTTTTGGGAGGAAATCCAAATCCAGCGATCCAGTTTATTCTCCAGTCAGTCCTGTGAGATGTGAAATACTTTTCTTCACTTTTTATCATCCCCATATATGTGTGTGTATGTGTTTATATCTGTGCATGTATGTGTTGCTGAAAAGACCCATGCCTGACTGACATACCCTTTGGCATTATTTGGCCATAGAGATAGATCGAGAAGCAGTGTGGCTCAGGGGAAAGAGCCTGGGTTTGGGAGTCAGAGGTCATGGGTTCTAATCCCTACTGTGCCACATATCTGCTGCGTGACCTTGGTCAAGTCACTTAACTTCTCTGAGCCTCAGTTCCCTCATCTGTAAAATGGGGATTAAGACTGTGAACCCCATGTGGGACATATCCCATGTACCACCCCATGTATTCCCCCCCACACCCCCAGAGCTTAGAACAATGCTTCACACATAGTAAGTGCTTAACAAATACCATTATTATTATTATTATCCTTGCTCAGGTAATATTTTTGTCCCAAGCAGGGTCCGTCTTTATTTTCGAGTTTGCCCCTTGATATCCCAGTCTTTTGCAAAGCGTTTGTTTCCAGCTGTGTGAACTTGGACAAGTCATTTAACTTCTATGTGCCTCAATTACCTCATCTGTAAAATGGGGATTGAGACTGTGAGCCCCACATGAGGCAGGGACTGTGTCCAACCTGATTTGCTTGTACCCACCCCAGTGGTCAGTACAGTTTAGAGCAGTGCTTGGCACATAGTAAGCCCTTAAGAAATACCATCATTACTATTACAGTGACTGGTATGTAATAAACGCTTAAGTGCCATAATTAAGCTTATGTAATAAACGCTTAAGTGCCTGTATATATGTATATATGTTTGTACATATTTGTTACTCTATCTATTTATTTATTTATTTTAATTGTACATATCTATTCTATTTATTTTATTTTGTTAGTATGTTTGGTTTTGTTCTCTGTCGCCCCCTTTTAGACTGTGAGCCCACTGTTGGGTAGGGACTGTCTCTATATGTTGCCAACTTGTACTTCCCAAGCACTTAGTACAGTGCTCTGCACACAGTAAGCACTCAATAAATATGATTGATGGTGATGATGATGATGATGATTATTATTGTTATTACATTTCCTGCCCCAAGCAACTGTGCTACTCTAAGCATGGTTTGATGCTGGTGAGTGGACTGTGTTCCTGGACTTCGTAGTTAATCATCTAGACTGTGCTTCCTTCCTAGATGTCACTGACATCCACCTTTGAATTTCCTCGTGGGTTCACTGTCCGGTTGAATAATCCCACTCAAATACCCAGTTCCCATGCTGCTCTGAGCCACAGTCCATGATCCCAGGTTCATTTTCTTCTTTTTTTAGAAATGTTATTTGTTAAGTGCTTACTCTGTGCCAGGCACGGTACTAAGTTCTGGGGTAGATAATAATAATAATAATAATGGTATTTGTTAAGCACTTACTGTGTGCCAAGCACTGTTCTAAGTGCTGGGGTAGATACAAGGTAATCAGGTTGTCCCACATATGGCTCACAGTCTTCATCCCCATTTTACAGATGAGGGAACTGAGGCAAAGAGAAGTTAAGTGACTTTTCCAAGGTCACACAGCAGAAAAGTGGCGGAGTGATTAGAACCCATGACCTCTGACTCCCAAACCTGTGCTCTTTCCACTAAGCCACACTGCTTCTCTAATAATGGCATTTCTTAAGCACTTACTATGTGCCAAGCACTATTCTGAGCACTGGGATAGCTACAAGGTCATCAGGTTGTCCCATGTGGGCTCGCAGTCTTAATCCCCATTTTACAGTTGAGGGAACTGAGGCACAGAGAGGTTAAGTGGTTTGCCCAAAATCACGTAGCAGACAAGTGGTGGAGCTGGGATTAGAACCCATGTCCTCTGACTCCCAAACCCGTGCTCTTTTCACTAAGCCACACTGCTTCTCTAAACGAGTTTGGACACAGTCCATTTCTCACATGGAGCTCATAGTCTTAACCCCTATTTTGCAGAAGAGGTAATTGAGGAACAGGGATGTGAAGTGATTTGCCCAGGGTCACACAGCAGACAAGTGGCAGAGTCGGGATTAAATCCCAGGTCTTTCTGAATCCCAGGCCTGTGGGATGTACCAGGAGATCCTTCTTAACCTCCATAAATCTTGGAATTGTTACAGTGATTCTTGTCTCGTAGCAATCCGCATCATCCTGGATGCCACAGCTCCTGGAGGAGTGATTCTAGTCATGGTGTTGGCCGGTTTTTTCCTAATGAACATCCATGACCTTCAAGGTGAGCTCTGATCCTAAAAAGCAAGAGTGAAGAACCATAGAGTGTCTAGTCACTGCAAGCAGCAGTGGCACTCAGATAAAAGTGATGGGTTGGTCACTTGCAGACGAAAGGAATAGTAGATAGCACGATATTGACAATCTACACCCCGAATTATCTGGCCAATTCTGGTCCCCCAAGTAGGCTCTGACCTTAATTAACTGAATACTTTAGATGGAATGGCAAAGGGTAGGGTGGTTGATGAAAATATTTATTATTCAAGGCCAAAATGCACCTTAGGTCATAATTATTTAGATAGTTTCTCTGTGTAGACCTGCATAATAATAATGATAGCATTTATTAAGCACTTACTATGTGCAAAGTAACATGTGCAGTAGTCATCAGCATGCAGATGACCATTCATTTTGATAGTTCCAAAGGGAGAATTTGGGATTTGAAGAAGGATGGAAGAGGGGAAGAAGGTAAATAAGAACTGTGATGTGCAAGGGAAACCTGTAATATAGAATTTTTGTCTTTTCTTTATGTCTTGTAGAAAAAGGCTGCTCTTCTAAGGATATGACTGCTAGCTTCATCGTACCCCTAGTGTTGTCTCTGATTCCCTTCCTGTTCTTTCTGTTATGTAAGCGCCTCACAGAAATTCTTTGTGTTTCACTGAGAGTGGAATTTAGCTGTTCTGTACATGGATTCCTCCTAGATTTAGTCTTATGTCCATTGAAGATATTTGAGAGAACCTGGCTCCATATACCCTCTACCTACTCCTGGCATGGGGCTGAAGAATTTCTTTTTCCGTAAAACAGAGCAGTTCTGTAAGAGAGACATGGATGATTCTTTCTTATGGTGGCTTAAGGTAGGAGTTTCAGTGTCTGAAACACAGCGAATTAACTACCTCCATTTTCTGGATGGTTGTGAAGATAAATGAAGTATTTTAGAACAGAGGAGTAAAACACAGGACCAGGTATGACATTTTATGATCATTTTCATAAATTAAATTGTATTTGTATTTTCCAACTGTGGTCTTAGCTCCTAAACCAGAATGCAGGGCTCTTCTTACAGTGGGGAGATAATTTTCAGACTTCATTATTAGATTTTTTAAAATGGTCTTTGTTAAGCAATTACTATGTGCCAGGCACTGTACTGAACACTGGGTTAGATACAAGACAATCAGGTTGCACACAGTCCATATCCATTATGGGGCTCACAGTCTTAGTCCCCATTTTACAGGTGAGGTGACTTGTCCAAGGTCAGACAGAAAGCAAGTCCTTAACTTCTCTTTCCCTTAGTTACCTCATCAGTAAAATAGGGATTAAGACTCTGATCCTCATGCAGAACAGAAATTATGTCCAACGTGACAACCTTGTATCTGCCCCAGTGCCTGGCAAATAGTTGGCACGTAGCAAATACTATTTTTTGTTAAAAGTGGCTTAGCTGGGATTAGAACCCGGGTCCTTCTGACTCCCTGGCTGGTGCTGTTTCTACCAAGCCATGCTGCCTCTCTTATTTAGCCTTTTTAAATGGGGCCACACTGAGATTAGTGAGGAAGTCTGGGCCTATTGGACTGAGGGGCTCAGCCTTTGAAGGCATCACCATGTCCCTGCTGTTTTGCAAAGCAGTGGCCCTGCAGCAGTGGCAGCTGACAGGGATTTCTGGCCTAGAATTTCTCACTCTTTTCTATACAATCAGTAGGGCCCCAAGTAGTTGCCTTAGTGGTTCTCCATTTGCTATTGTGGTGAGTCACGAGTTGTCACAGGCTGATCTGCAACCAGCAGTCACCAGCAATGGCAGCTGACTGATCTGAGCGATTTTCGGTTGTTTCCCTTGCCTGTTGAAACCACCTCAAAGCTATATGGCATAGCCACTGAAGTGAATTAGCTATGAAACCAATTTCTTCTCCCTCCCCCTCATCACTAAGGAAATGAAATCATTATATCCTCAGCCCAAGGCACATCAGCCTCACTGCCTTTCATTTTCCTTATGACACTGTCTGCCCTGGGGGACTGCGACTTGGGCCATCGGTTTTCTTTAGAGTTCTCTAAAAGGAAATCCTGCCAGGGTAGCCCTTGAGGTTTTTCCAGTTTTAATCTTGGTTTGCTTTTTTACAGTTGCATGGCAACATTTTCCCCCCTAAAGCATTTGGTGGTTGCTTTTGCCTTCTAATTTGAAAAATGAAAATGAAGGCTTATGTTCTTTCTAGGGCAGTTGAACAATTCAGATACTGTAGAGTCTGGGTTGAAAGTAGAAGGAATACTTTAGGAAGTCCCCGAGGACACTCAACAAATGCAGAGAAGCACCACGGCCTAGTGGATAGAGCTCAGGCCCAGGAGTTGGAAGGACCTGGGTTCAAATCCCAGCTCCTCCACTGCGTGACCTTAGGCAAGTCACTTAACTTCTTTGTGCCTCAGTTACCTCATCTGTAAAATGGTATTTGTTAAGCACGTAGTATGTGCCAGCACTATACAAACACTGCGGTAGATACAAGATGATCGGGTTGGACATAGTCCATGTCCCACATGGGGCTCACAGTCTTAGTCCCCATTTTACAGATGAGGTAACTGAGGCACAGAGAAGTGAAGTGACTTGCCCAAGGACCCACAGCAAACAAGTCACTTCACTTCTCTGGGCTTCAGTTACCTCATCTGTAAAATAGGCATTAAGACTCTGAGCCTTATATGGGACAGAGACTGATTTCAACCTTGCATCTGCCGCAGCACTTAGTACAGCATCTAGTATTCGTTCATTCACTCATTCATTCATTCAAAAATATTTATTGAGTGCTTACTACGTACAAAGCACTGTACCAAGCACTTGGGAAACAATATAACAAAAAACAGACACATTCCCTGCTTAACAGATACTATAAAAAGGCAATTTTTACCACTACTACTAAGAAAGAGACCCTCTCAAGATTGCACCTGGAGAGTTTCCAGTACTCTACCAGTCTTGACTGCGTGAGGGACAGTCAAGCAGAGGCATATTCATTCCATTCCTCGCTTGGACAGTGGATAGTGAGTGGAAGGCAATCTGCTACAAGTCAAAACGCACCTGTGCTGGGCAGCAGTGGCATGGGAGAGAGTCGGGGGCGGAGACTCAATTTTACTGCGCGGAAGAAGGCAGTGGTGAACCTCTTTTGGATTTTTACCAAGGAAACTGTGTGAGTATACTACCAGGGCAATTGCAGATGGAGATGGGGCATTCTGGGAGAGATGTGTCCATGGAGTTGCTATGGGTCAGAGTTGACTTGATAGCATAAGGCAAGACAAGACTACAAAAGATAATGAGTCCCCAAAAGACAGCCTACTTGACTGCCTGTGGATGAAAAACGTTTGAGTGCAGGCTTCAGAGATGGGGAGAATGGCAGTGCAGTCAACTGAGATGGAAGTTAAGTGGAAGAGAGGATTTGGGTGGGGAGAACATACCTACCCTGCTTTCATTCATTCATTCATTCATTCAACCATATTTATTGAGCACTTACTGTACTAAGCACTTGGAAAGTACAATTCAGTAACAGATAGAGACAATCCCTACCCAACAATGGGCTCACAGTTTAGAAGGGGGAGACAGACAGCAAAACAAAGCAGGTAGAGAGGCATCAATAGCATCAAAATAGATATAATAATAATGATGGCATTTATTAAGTGCTTACTATGTTCAAAGCACTGTTCTAAGCGCTGGGGATGTTACAAGGTGATCAGGTTGCCCCACGTGGGGCTCACAGTCTCAATATCCATTTTACAGATGAGGTAACTGAGGCACAGAGAAGTTAAGTGACTTGCCCAAAGTCACACAGCTGACAATTGGCAGCGCCGGGGTTTGAACCCATGACCTCTGACTCCAAAGCCCGTGCTCTTCTCCACTGAGCCACGCTGCTTCAGATATATAAAATTATAGTTATATGCACATCATTAATAAAATAGAATAATAAATATGTGTGAATATACATAAGTGCTGTGGGTCAGAGAATGGGGTAGAGCAGAGGGAGTGAGTAGGGGTGATGTGGAGGGGAGGAGGAGCAGAGGAAAAGAAGGGCTCAGTCTGGGAAGGCCTCCTGGAGGAGGTGAGCTCTCAGTATGGCTTTGAAGGGGGGGAAGAGAGCTAGTTTGGCAGATGTCAGGAGGGAGGGCATTCCAGGCCAGAAGTAGGACGTGGGCCAGGGGTCGATGGCGGCACAGGCGAGAACGAGGCTCAGTGAGGAGGTTAGCAGAAGAGAAGCGGAGTGGGTGGGCTGGGCTGCAAAAGGAGAGAAGGGAGGTGAGATAGGAGGAGGCAAGGTGATGGAGAGCTTTGAAGCCAATAGTGAGGACTTTTTGCTTCATGCAAAGGTTGATAGGCAACCACTGGAGATTTTTGAGGAGGGGGGTGACATTTCTACAGCGTTTCTGTAGAATGATAATCTGGGCAGCAGAGTGAAGTATAGACTGAGCAAGGAGAGACAGGAGGTTGGGAGATCTGAAAGGATGCTGATGCAGTAATCCAGTCAGGATACGATGAGAGACTGTACCAACAAGGTAGTGGTTTGGATGGAGAGGAAAGGGGGATCTTGGCAATGTTGTGAAAGTGAGAAGGGCAGGTTTTAGTGATGGATTGTACGTATGGGATGAATGAGAGAGTGGAGTCAAGGATGACACCAAGGTTGCGGGCTTGTGAGATGGGAAGGATGGTAGTGTCATCTACAGTGACGGGGAAGTCAGGGAGAGGACAGGGTTTGGGAGGTAAGATAAGGAGCTCAATCTGACGCATGTTGAGTTTTAGCTTGCGGGCAGACATCCAGATGGAGATGTCCTGAAGGCAGGAGGCGATACGAGCCTGGAGGGAGGTAGAAAGAACAGGGGAGGAGATGTAGATTTGGGTGTCATTTGCATAGAGATGATAGTTGAATCCATGAGAGCAAATGATTTCACCAAAGTAGTGAGTATAGATAGAGAACAGAAGGGGACCAAGAACTGACCCTTGAGGAACCAACTTTCTTCCAAATAAAAATAATCAGGAATAAGTCTTTTCTTCATCTTTACTCTACCTCAAATTTTTACTCTCCTTTTCCTCTTTACCCCTTACCTTCCATCTCCCCTTCCTTCTCCCCCTTCATCTTTCTTCCCCCTTCCCTCTCTCCCACTCTCTTCTCCCCCCATTTCCTTCTCCCCTCTCTCTTCCTTCTCCACCCCTTCCTTCTCCCCATCCCCTTACTTATTCCCCCTCATCAGTATTTTTTTTTTGTAGATCATATAAAGAGAAAAAAAAAGAGAGGAGAAACATGGAACTACCCTGCTGGAACTGAAGATGACCAGACGGTATGCAGCCTGATCCAAAGACCTCATTTTCAATTGGAAGTTTTAAGCCAGGTTGCCCCTTCCCATAGAAGTGGATTCATTCAGTCAGTCACTCAAATTTATTGAATGTTTCCTGTGTGCAGAGCACTGTATTAAGCGCTTGGGAAAGTAAAGTACAACAGAGTGGATAGACACATCCCCAGTCCACTAGGAGTTTACAGTCTAGAGGGAAAACACTGTGCAGTAGCAGACTGGATCTTTCTCTGTGCAGAGAGCTCTCTCTGAATGGGTGAAAGGCCCAGGCTGCTCCTCATTCCAGTGATACTCCTTCTTCTCAGCCTCCCCGAGTTGCAGCCAGTCATCAGTCAGTGGCATGTACTGAAGCATCATGCCTAGTGGATAGAGCATGGGCCGAAGAGTCAGAAGGACCTGGGTTCTAATCCCAGCTCTGCCACTAATCTTCTGTGTGGCCTTGGGAAAGTCACTTCACTTCTCTGTGCTTCAGTTGCCTCACCTGTAAAATGGTAATCAAGACTGTAAGTCCCATTTGGGACAGGGACTGTAATAATGTAATAATAATGATGGTATTTGTTAAGAGCTTACTATGTGCCAAGCACTGTTCTAAGTGCTGGGGTAAATACAAGGTAATCAGGTTGTCCTATGTGGGGCTCACAGTCTTAATCCCCATTTTACAGATGAGGTAACTGAGGCACAGAGAAGTTAAGTGGCTTGCCCAAGGTCACACAGCAGACAAGTGGCAGAGCTGGGATTAGAACCCACGACTTCTGACTCCCAAGCCCGGGCACTTTCCACTAAGCCACGCTGCTGTATCCAATCTGATTAATTTGTACCTACCCCAGTGCTTAAAACAGTGTTTGGCACATAGTATGCACTTACCAAGTACCATAATTATTATTATTGAGCATTTACTGTGTGAAGAGCACTGTGCTGAGTGCTTGGGAGAGTTCAGTCAGATGGTAGACATGATCCCTTCCCTCTAGGATCTTACAATATAGCTGTCAGCTCATTGAGGGCAGGAAATGTATCTACCAACTCTGTTATATTGTACTCTTCCATGCTTAATACAGTGCTCTGCATGTAGTAAGCATTCAACAAATTTTACAATTTTACAGTCCCACAAAGGCAGCGCTCCTACTAAAACTGTGAACCCCACATAAGACAGGGACTGTGTCTGATCTGTTTGTACTTTATCTACCCAGAGCTTAGTACGGTGCTTGGCACATAATGGGTACTTAGCAATATTATTATTATTGATATTAATTATCATCATAATCATGACTGAGGGCTCTTGAGCAGGCTGATGGTGGAAACATTTTCTAGGCCCCTACCCCGGCCCCTTACCAGACTCAACAGCGTTGCCTCGTGGAAAGAGTTCAGGCCTAAGAGTCAGAGGACGTGGGTTCTAATCCTGCCTCTGCCACGTGTCTGCTGTGTGACCTTGGACAAGTCACTTTACTTCTCTGTGCCTCAGGTACCTATCTGTAAAATGGGGATTAAGACTGTGAGCCACATCTGGGACAGGGACTGGGTCCCACCTGATTACCTTGTATCTACCCCCGTGTTTAGTTGCCACATAGTCAGTGCTTAATAAATGCTGTTATCATTATTATTGTTGTTTTTATTATGAGATCAAAAGTCTCCCCCGGGCATCACAAGATGCTAGCATGTCATTCTGCATTCAGGGCACACTTTGATGATGACATACGGCACATGCCATGTAGCATCATCACATCACTGCCTGGATGGTGTAACAGCAATTTTTTTCAGAGCCTGCCAGCCCTGCCAGCCCTGTCAGCAAGGCAGAGATCCCTCCCTGAGGACCCCAGCCATGGGCCCCAGGCCCTGGAGCAGCAGAGAGTGAGAAACTACGAAAGGTAAGGGGCTGGAGAGAAGGAAATCAACCTTTACATATTCACTCATTCATTCAATCATATGTATTGAGTGTTTTCTGTGTGCAGAGCACTGTACTGAGTGCTTGGGAAGTACAAGTTGGTGACATATAGAGATGGTCCCTACCCAACAACGGGCTTACAGCCTAGAATGAGGAGACAGACAACAAAACAAAACATGTGGACAGGAGTCAAGTTGACAGAACAAACAGAATTAAAGCTAAATGCACATCATTAACAAAATAATAGAATAGTAAATATGTACAAGTAAAATAAATAGAGTAATAAATCTGTACAAACGTATATGCAGGTGCTCTGGGGAGGGGAAGGAGGTAGGACATAGATCCCCAGCACTTAAATAAATACATAAACAAACCTTTTCAGCAGCATCCTTTGCTCTTTTGTGTCGGGGGCAGCGGGAGGGCAGAGAAAGAACTGTTAGTGGGCAGAAAGAGGAGTGGAGGATTGCTGGAAAATGAAACCATTTTAAGATGACTTCCACTCAGTCCCAGTGACAGAGGCAGGAGGTGGTACTCTGTGCTGTTGTGACTTCATATAGATTAGTTCAGGTGCCATCTTGTTAGTGTTCAATGTGGCCACCTTGGGAGGGTTAGGAGATTCTTGGCTGCCCTGAGGTGACTGCTTACTCCATTTATTTCTGAAGCTGCACCTTTTCCTTCCCTGGGGAGAAGGGCCCCAGGCTGGCTGGTTGGAGGGGGCTGTCAGTTTCCCCTGACAATCAGGACCATGCACAGTCTAAGATTATTGAATGAAATGTGCTTAATTTCTTCTCACTTCTGGAATGCCCCATTCCTCCCCTTGGCTTTTTCCACATGTTGCATTCTAATCTAGGTTTATACCTCTTACCAATTAACATCGGTCCAATAAAATTGAGTTCGGTAAGAAGCCCAAGATGAATAACCTTCCATCAAACTGTAGGTAATGATAATAGTTTTGCTATATAAGTGCTTATAATGTGTCAAGCCCTTAACGTGTACTTATCTCAGTGCTTAGAACAGTGTTTGGCACATAGTAAACGTTTAACAAATGCCATAAAAAAGCACTGGGGTAGATGAAAGATAATCATGCCAGACACAGTCCCTGTCGCAAACGGCATTCACGTCTAAGTGAGAGGGAGAACAGATAGTTGCTCCCCACTTTTCAGAGGAGAAAACTGAACCTTCAAGAAGTTAGGCCACTTATCGAAAATCACACAACACCCATATGGTGGAGTTGAGTTTAGAACCCTGGTCCTCTGACTCCCAGGCTTGTGATTTTTCCACTAGGCCATGCCACTTCCAGATAGCTCACCACCACTGTGTTTACCAGTACACTATGGAAAGTCTTTCCCCCACAACTCCAGAGTGCTTACTGAGGCCTTAGGCTTGAAGCCAAGCACACAGACCCATGTCTATGCATGTTAACTCAGGATCTGGGTATTCTCTTGGAGAACTCTTAACTGGAGCCACCTGGGCCTCTCCAGATGCTTCTCCCAGTTAATCAGCCTGACCCACCCGGAACCCGAGCTTCCTCTCTGGAAAGGCCACTCACTCTATGAAGGGCGATTGACATCTCTATTCAGTCAATCAGTTAATGGTATTTATTGAGCTCTTACTGTGTGCAGAGCACTGTACTAAGCCCTTGGGAAAGGAAAATATAATAGAGTTGGTAGACACATTCCCTGCTCGTGACAAGCTGACAGTCTAGAGGGGGAAACAGACAATAATCAAAATAAATAAATTATGGAGATGGACATGAGTGCTGTGGGGCTGAGGGAGGGGGTGAATAAAGGGTACAAATCCAAGTAGGGTGACTGTTCCAATATGAAGTAGTAACAGATAAGCCCAATTCTACAGGCTCTTCAATTCCAGAATTGGGGATGGCCAATTGTGTTAGAAACATAATTCGATGGGGACAGGGACCTGTGGTCTCAGCTGAATGTACCATGCTCATTTGTTGTGTTTGTTTATTTCTGTTTAGGGAAGAGACATAGCTTAAAGTTGAGTCAAGTTCCAGGAATCCACGAAGACAACAATCTTCCCTGGAAGCTCTGATGTGGAAAAAAGTTTCGAATTGGAGAGGCATTTGAATTGATATCCAAATTATGACGGTTGTGAGGGCTCCCCATTTTTCTTGGTATTTTGGTTCTCTCCTCTCTGTCTCCTGGATTCTTATTCCTGCCTGGTCCATTAACGGTTGACTGAGGAAGCCAAAGTCTCAGTATCTCTCACTGGTGCTAAACTGGGGATGTCGTCTCCTAGTTTGGGCATGTTGGGATTGGAGTCTGGGCACTAGGGAAGTAGTGTGGCCTTAGTGGAAAGAGCACACAATCCTGCTGTGTGACCTTGGGTAGGTCAATTAATGATATAAAATGGGGATTCGGTATTTAGACTGAGTCCTACATGGGACAGAGATTGTGTCCAACCTGATTAACTTGTATCTACCACAGAGCACATAGTAAGCACTTAATAAATACCACTTTAAAAAATAAAAAAACAGTAGAAAGAAGCAAGAACAAGCAGCCATTCGCTTGCATGACAGTCCCCAACCTGATTGACCGGTATCTATTCCAGCCCATAGAACACTGCTTGACATATGGTAAACACTAAGCAAATACCAGAATTAATACAAATAAAATTACTTGACCGAGGCTGGTCCAGTTCTTTCTGTGCTCCAGGAGGGCTGTGGGAGACCAAATTGTTAAGCACTTACTATGTGCGAAGCTCTCAGATAGATACATGATAATCGGGTTGGACACAGTCCCTGTTCCACATGGGACTCAGTCTAGACTGAAAACAGTCTAAGGGTTTTCAGTTGGGCCAACGGAGACACTCTTCTCAAAGAGTTAAAATTACAGAATCATTGCTTAGAACAGTGCTTGGCACATAGCAAGCGCTTAAAAAATACCATAATTATTATCATTATTATCCCTCCCACTCCCTTTGCTTTCATTCACAAAGTTTTTAAACCAGAGGTCGGGGTACTTAGGTTGGCCAAAATGTAATGGATGTTGTTCTCAGTGCTTCCACCAGTTGGTATGTCAACAGAGGACAGGCCTGTTCTCTGAATCAATCAATCAATCGTATTTATTGAACGCTTACTGTGTGCAGAGCACTGTACTAAGCTCATGGGAAGTACAAGTTGGCAACATGTAGAGATGGTCCCTACCCAACAGTGGGCTCACAGTCTAGAAACTGAACACTGTTGGTTGTTCTCTTGTGGTCAATTCCCATAGCTAAGCAGGCATCTGACATCCATGTATCCAAAAGAGTTAAATACCAGCCTGATTCCGTAGTAAAGTAACTCAGACAGGTCCTTCATGAACACATTTCCCTTTGACAGATTTTGAGACCCAAAAAGATAGCAAAGTAAATTTGGCATTCTTTGATCAATCACTCTTATATATTGAGCACTTACTGTGTGCAGAGCACTGTACCAAGTTCTGGGAAGAGTACACTGTTCATTCAATCGTATTTATTGAGCGCTTACTGTTTGCAGAGCACTGTACTAAGTGCTTGGGAAGTATGCAGAGCATTGTACTAAGAGCTGGGGAGAGTACACCTTTCATTCAATTGTATTGAACGCTTACTGTGGGTAGAGCACTGTACTAAGCACTTGGGAAGTACAAGTTGGCAACATAGAGAGACGGTCCCTACCCAACAACAGGCTAACAGTCTAGAAGGGGGAGACAGACAACAAAACAACAAAACAAAACATGTGGTCAGGTGTTAAGTCATCAGAATAAGTAGAAGTAAAGCTAGATGCACATCATTGACAAAATAAATAGAATAGTAAATATGTACAAGTAAAATAGAGTAACAAATCTGTACGAACATATATACAGGTGCTGTGGGGAGGGGAAGAAGGTAGGGCCGAGGGGCTGGGGAGGGGGAGAGGAATAAGGGGGCTCAGTCTGGGAAGGCCCCCTGGAGGAGGAGAGCTCTCAGTGTACAATGTAACAGATACAGTCCCTGCCCAAAATGAGCTTACAGTCTAGAAACGAATTTACAGTCTAAGAGTCGAGCTTGGAAGACCTTTTTCTGCTTCTAATACCTTTCCCTAGGTCCAGGCTTAAGCCAATTTGACTATTGGACAGGAGGAGGGGGAAGAGGTGGAGAGAAGGGTCATGATTGGTAGGGGAACGGAAAGTGAGTATCCCACAGGATAAAGGTCTAGGGATCTCTCTAGCTCCTGTTCCTAGTTAAACTCCACCTGAGATACTTACATGATGTAAAGACAGGAGAGACATCCTCTCTCCCTTCCTTCTATCCTGTTTCTGGTGAAGGCATCTTCTGCCTATACCATCCCACCTTTACAAAGCCAACTCCCTTATGAACCAGGGAGAGGTGGGTGAAACAAGAGTTGGAAATAAGGTTCATTATAGTCTTTTTTCCCCATATTAATCATAGTCATTGCTACCTAACTAGTATTTATCTTTGCTGATCATGCTTGAAGATGTAACATACTGCACTTAGCAAAAACAGCATTCTTTTGCAGAAGAAATCCTTATCCTTAATGGCAGAAACATTTTCAGGCTTATTCTCAAGGGGCAAGGTACACTGGCAGTTTCTGTTAGGGTTTATCCTGCTGACCTGAACTCTCATCTTCCAGGTCCTAAAAGCCACAGTGGTCCACAGGTTGGCTGTGGCTCTTTGATGTCCTGGCATTACCTCTAATGTTGGGGTCGTTGAAAGTCACCCAAAAAGTCACAGTTCAACCATTTATTTTCTCATGGATAAATGTTCCTAAGAATTTACAAGTTGGGGTTAACAATCAAGTAGCCAGAGGAGCCCAGGAAAAGAGAAAGCTCTGTTAATAAAAGGGGAAGTCTAAGAGAATAGGGTTGGGGTAGGAGAACAAGCCAGAAACAGGGGTGGTCATTCAGGCAGATGAAGCTGACAGTAGGAGTCTCTAGGAGCCTAAGGTGGGACCACTGAGATAATAATAATGATGTGGCGAGGGGAAGAGATGAGGGGAAAATAATCATAGATTGACATTACTCATGGAAACTCAGGTCTCCTTAGTGATTTTAGAAAATGACTAAAACCTCCAGATATCACATTCAAAAACACATTCTAATTCTAGTGATGACATTGGAGCTATGAACACTTCATTACACAAATATTCTAAAGTTACTAAACTAGAATTGGAAAAGTTAAGGTGTATTTGTAAACTGACAAATTCATCTTTACAGTGAAATGTAAAAACAAAAACCACATAATTAAAGGAAATAACTTGCATGGGTTTTTTTGTTATTTTGAGGGGGGTAACCCTCATTTTAAAATGTGGCATAGAAGTAGGATTAAATCAGCTAAAATGCTAAAAATCGATACTTATGAGTTTCCAGACTAGTTCTATGAATGCTTGTGTCAAAATCGAACATTGGGACAGAATCATTAGAAAAGCCACAGTTACTCTAGGCAAAATTGACCAATGTGTCCATTGGGGCTGAAATGGTCTGTGGGTTTAACTGAAGCACTTTTCCTTCTAAATGCTAAACCCATTCTTTGGTTACAACAGTCACCTGCTGTTGGCAAGGCCTGGCACTGTTTGATTGCAACTCTGCTCTTCCCCTTGGCCCAATCCATCTGTCCAAAGAGAACAAACTCTCCTCTCAGTACTGAAATCACAAAGCCCTTTAATATCTTTCTGCTGCCCCCAATGCTTGCAGCCACTACCTTGCTGGTATCCAATTTTCTGCACTTGTTCTGCCTGTGGGATCTGTTAGGCTCCATGCAAAGAGTTGAGGCAGGGATTTGAGATGAAGCAAGGATGCAGCATCAGTAGATGTTCATTGGAGGCAGAGTCAGGTTTGCAGACCTCTGGTTAAGAGTAGAGCATGCAGACTTATATATGGGAGATTTTATCTAACCATTCATGGACCCTGTTCCATTGCAATTCTTTGTACCCTCCAAGCACTCTGATGGTCACAGCTTCCAAGCTTCTGTGTCTACTCTGTCCTCTCTTAGCTACTGGATATGCCTAGATCAGACAAATACTAATGACCTTCCCAGCCCTCTCTTAGGTCTCAATCACTCCCTCCTTCCTCTGTTGTTGCTGACCTCCTCAAGTGAACTCAGGAATATTTTGGGTCATTCCACCCTGGCTTCACAAGACCTCTCCCCAATCAATTTGCATTCCCCTCCCTAGGAAACATTTTGCCTGTCCTTTGCCATGTTTCCTAATGGGACTGACCTCCCAGAGGAGGCAAAAAGATCAAGGGATTTCACAATGGGGAACTGGGAGCAGAAGGAAAGGAAGAGAGGAGCAGAGAATGAACTGGATTAAATTGGGAAGGTTCTGATCCCCATGTGAATGGGTCATTGTGTGAATGATTGCCTTTGGACTGTAGTTGCAAAATGTGGAACTGTTATCTACTGCTAGTAATTAGCTAATAAACTGCCTTCTGTAACTGAGATTGTGTCTTTGTATCCTTATAGAATTTTGTATGAACTTTAATAAATCAATACAACTTGTAGAATCCTGATTTACTGGTAGTGATTCAAATATCATAATGTTAACACAGTTCTAATACCAGGCCTGAGTTAAAGAGAGAGAATCAAATTTTGAATTCTGGAGTTTGGGTAGGACTAAACCTTTCAGTATTATTTAGAAGCTTGAAAATTGCCTAGAATACCTTTAGCTTCATTTAGAATATACTGGTTCATTGATCCAGACATTTACTGCCCCCAAGCACTTAATGAGCCTGATTATTTTTTCTACCTTTGTAGACTACTGCTCATCATTTTACAGTGTTTGAACACAGTGATGGAATATTTAAACAGTAAATTCCTCGAAGGCAAGTATCATATGTTTTAACTGTACTCTCCCAAGGGTTTAGTGGAATGCTCTGCACACAATGAGCACTCAATAAGAGCTACTTATGATAATGAGTTGGTGTTGGTGCTCATAGTTTTCAAATAAGACCTTCAGCAATAGTTAGGGTGGTATCATTTGGTCAATTTAGCCTGGTCTTCATGGGGCTTTTCAATTCACTGTTTATATGCCAACTGTGCAAAAAAGCTTCAACATCTTGCTTGTCTCCTTATGTGTGTAATTCCAGACCAGCAGGTCTTGAATGTCTGTTTTGAAGATGGCATTTGGAGCATGTTAAATTAGAAGTGTTTCCCAAAATTCTGGAAATATACCCTAGTGCCAGCTTGCAGGTGCTTTGTGTCCTCAGAGGTGTCACTGTAAAGCATCTCGAGTTAAATCTGTCCTGTTATGCACCTTGACTAATCCATTTTTGAAATGAGAATGCATCTGAGAGAATGGATCATAGTCAACTGATGACATAATCAGAAGAAGTCTTAATTTCTCCGGGCAGCTAAACCTTCTTGTTCTCTGCACTCTCTCAGGTCCTACCAATTATGAAGAGCTTATGTGCTGGGCCATTTTATGGCCTAAAAATCATGCTGGAGTTCCAGGAGCTGACCAAGTTTCCTAGTGTAGGAGACCCTGCTATGGGAGAGCAGTGAAATACCTCTGTTGTTGCCACCTCAATTTATCCTTCTTAAATACGGCATCAGTGATGGCTCTTGGAAATCCTCAGTTCCCTGACTGTGCCCCTCCACCCAACAAAAGCCCTATGCCCTCCTTTAGCAGTTAGGTCAGGATGTCTTCAGGTCCTGGAGTTTTACCTTTATCATGTCTTCTTCAGGTTTCTCTGAAAGATGGGGCAAAGTCCACATCCGTGAGTCTCAGTGAGTCCTTTCCCATAAATATGAATATATATATATATATATATATACATATATATACATATATGTATATGTATATGTTTGTATTGAAAATCACCTAGAATACCTTTAGCTTTATTTAGAATATACTGGTTCATTAATCCAGCATTTACTGCCCCCAAATACTTAATGCGCCTGATCATTTTTTCTATCTTTGTAGACTACTGCTCATCATTTTGCAGTGTTTGAACACAGTGATGGAATATATAAACAGTAAATTCCTCGAAGGCAAGTATATCTTCTAACTGTACTCTCCCAAGGGTTTAGTGGAATGCTCTGCACACACTGTATTTAGTGTTGGGAGAGATACAACCTAATCAGGTTGGCCCATTGTGGGCAGGGAACATGCTTAACCATTCTGCTATATTGTGATCTCCCAAGTGCTTAGCACAACGCTCTGCACAGAGTAAGCTTGTAAATATGATTGACTTCAGTGATGGGTTAAAGAGATCACTGAAATACTGATATGTTGCATTTGTAGAGTTATTTTTCCAAAGCACTGTCACATGTCTTATCCTATTTTGTCTTCACGTCACTCCTATGAGGTGTGGAAGCAGTGTGACCTAGTAGAAAGACCACAGGCCTGAGAATCAGAGGGCCTGAGTTCTTTTCCTGGTTCTGCCTCTTGTCTGCTGTTTGACATTGGGCAAGTTATTTTGCTTCTCTGCATCTCATCTGTGAAATGGAGATTAAGACAGTGAGCCCCACATGGGACCTGGACTATGTCAATCATTGTCATATTTATTGAGTGCTTACTGTATGCAGAGCACTGTACTGAGCACTTGGGAGAGTGCAATGTAGCAGAATTGGTAGACATGTTCCCTGCCCACAGTGGTCCAACCTGATTAGGTTGTATCTCTCCCAATGCTAAATACAGTGCATGTCATGTAGTAAATGCTTAACAAATATAAATAAAAAATAGAAAGGAGCTTATAGTCTAGAGTCTACTAAATCCTTGGAAATTGCAACAGAAGCCTAAGATCTATTTCTCTACCCCTAAGGAGATCCCTGCCTAAAGGGGAGACAGCAATGGGAGATTAGAGTCGGAGCTGGGACTATTCTCACCTTTTCACTAGAACCTGCTTCATCCCAGCTCTGGGAAGAGAGTGTGACAGTGGGAGATTCAAGTGGGACAGTCAGATTCAAGTCTTAACAGAACATTAAGAAGTCAGAACAGTCAGTTTTGTCATTCAGTGTCATGTAAATATCTTTGTTTGGTGTCTGTTTAAATGGCCTGGGGTTTATTTGGCCTTTTATTGCACAAGGGATACTTTATCTTCTAAAGAGAAAGCTGCCAGGAGTTGGTGGTACAACTGAATGTTTTGAAATCCTTCTAGTTTATTAAATACCAGGGGTGCCTTGGGGCCTACATTTAGTAAACAGTAATTTGGCCAGGTACCATCCCTACTACAGCTCAGGTTCATATAGACCCCTGACCTGGGAGCTGTTGAGAAGGGAGCTGAGTCTGGTAGCCAAGTCTGGTGGAAAGTAGGTGAGTTGAGTTGAGGGAGGGGGAGGTGGGACAGAATCGGAGATAAAGAATCAAGCTTCATGGAGAACAGAGACCAAGTGGACATTCCAATCACTCAAATCAATGGTATTTATTGTTAGCTTACTGTGTGAAGAGCACTTTACTAAGCACTTGAGAGAGTACAGTACATTTTTTTTTAGTATTTCTTAAGCCTTTACTATGTGCCAGCCACTATACTAAGTGTTGGGGTAGATACAGCGAGCAGCATGGCTCAGTGGCAAGAGCACGGTCTTGGGAGTCAGAGGTCATGGGTTCTAATCCCGACTCCACCACTTAGCTGTGTGACCTTGGGCAAGTCACTTTACTTCTCTGAGCCTTAGTTCCCTCATCTGTAAAATGGGGATTAAGTCTGCGAGCCCCATAGGGGATAACTTGTTTACCTTGTGTCTACCCAGTGCTTATGCTATGTGCTTGGCACATAGTAAGTGCTTAACAAATACCAAAATTATTATTATTATTATTATTATTATTATACAGGCTAATTATTATTATTATTGTTATTATACAGGTTGGATACAGTTCATGTCCCACAGACATGTGAGAAGTAGTTTGGTCTAGTGAAATGAGAATGGGCTTGGGAGCCAGTGGACCTGAGTTCTAATCTCAGCTCAGCCTTTTGTCTGCTGTGTGAACTTGGGCAAGTCACTTAACTTCTTCGTACCTCAATTATCTCATCTGTAAAATGGGGATTAAATCAGTGAGCCCCAGGTGGGACTGAAACTGTGTCCAACTTGATTAGTTTGTATCTACCCCAGCATTTAGAACATTGCCTGGGACATAGTAAGTGCATAAGAAATACAATTTAAAAAAAGTCCAGTGAGGAAGCTTTTATTAAAAATTGTGTCATTTGTTAAGAACTATGTATGTGCCAAGCACTGGAATAAGTACCATACAGTCAGGTCAAATACAATTCCTGATCTATAAGGGACTCACAGTCTAAGAGGGAGGGAGAAAGAATGGATATTGAATCCCCATTTTACAGTAGAATAAACTGAGGCACAGAAAAGTTAACTGACTGCCCCAAGGACACCCAGCAGGCAAGCTGCAGAGCTGGGATTAGAACTCAGGTCTTCTGACTCCCAATCCTGTGCTTTATCCACTATGCCACATTGCTTTCATTCATTCATTCATTCATTCATTCATTCAATCATATTTATTGAGCACTTACTGTGTGCAGAGCACTATACTAAGCACTTGGGAAGTACAAATCGGTAACATATAGAGATGGTCCCTACCCAACAACGGACTCACAGTCTTATGAGGTGGATAGGCTGGTGTTGGAGCTCCTATTTCCCCTAACCTCAGGCAGAAATGAAGGTGTGTGGGAGAGGGAGGTTGAAAGACCATTTAACTCAAAGCAGTGGTATGCTCCACTTCTTCCCTTGACAGACTCCAGTCATATTTTCAGAGGCCAGAAGAACAATGGAGAAGCCGGGGAAGCTCCTGCAGTGCTGCATGGGTGGAGGAGTTGGATAGGGAATGTATCTGTTTATTGTTATATTGTACTCTCCCAAGAGCTTAGTTTGGTGCTCTGCACACAGTAAGTGCTCAATAAATACAATTGAATGAATGAATGAATGAAAACTGAGGGACAAACCTCATTGCCAGAGCGACCCTCTATTCATCCCTGATATTCACCCTGCTCCTCACACTCTGTGCCTCCCCTTGCCTAGGGCTGTCAGCATCTCTGCTGTTCACACAAAGCTCTGGCCTTGTGTCTGCTTGGCTTTGGTAGGCAAGCCTGCTGGCTTCTACTGGGTTTAACCACAAGTTATTAACTTGCTGCATGTGTGCTGCTCAGGAGGAGACCACAACCCCACTTTGTGAGTGAGGGTGGGGGAGGTGAGAGAAGAACCAGAACAGTAGCACTCCCCTGGCAGGAGAGGCAGTTGTTGGGTTGTTGCATATCACCAGCATTTTCAAAGTCAAGAAAGAGCTTGGTCATTTCTTATATCTGTCTCTTTCCATTATGATAATCTTCCTTGTTTGAAATGTGTGCCTGGATCCCTACATTATAGTTGAATGGTTTAAGTGTCCTTAGTTCTGCTGCAGGAGCCTGGCACACAGAGAGATCCACATTAATCATTTCATTTTCAGGGCAAGGACTAAAATGTATTGAGATAGGTTTAGAGGACCAGGTGGGTTATGAGGCATCAAAGAGCCCAGAAAGCTGTCAAGTTGCCAGACAGTTCAGGACCTCAAATGAACTCAGTCTTGTCTTCTATGGATTCACTGAGTGAAGACTCCAAATTAATGGGATTATTGACCACTTCCACTTATTTTTTTATGGTATTTTTAAGTACTTGCTATGTGGTAGGCACTGTACTAAGCGCTGGAGTAAATACAAGCTAAGCAGGTTGAACACAGTCCATGTCCCACATAGATCTCACTATCTTAATCCCCATATGAGGTAACTGGGGCACAGAGAAATGAAGTGACTTCCCAAGGTCACACAGTAGAAGAGTGACAGACCTGGGATCAGAACCCAGGTCCTTCTGATTCACAGGTCTGTGCTCTATCCACTAAGTTATGCTGCTTCTCGAGGGAACTTTTAAGAAAAGTTCTTTATGCAGGGCATTTCTAGATCAGGAGCAGATCCTGTAAATATATATCCCTTTGGACTCAAAAGCAAAATTTTGATCCTTCAAAAATAACATTTATCTGTTCACCTTACTCAACTTGGAGAATTATTTCAAGCTGCTATTTTTAAAATATTGCCCCTATACTTAATCTTAGAAATATTTTTAATAGTATTTTTTAAGCATTTACTATGTCAAGTACTGTTTTAAGCAATGGGGTAGATACAAGTTAATCAGATCAGATATTAATCAGACCAGATAAAGTTTCTGTCCCACAAGGGGCTCAGTCTAAGTAGGAGGGAGAACAGGTTTTGAATCCCCACTTTTCAGTTGAGGAAACCGAGGCAGAGAGGAGGAACTGGCTCACAATCCTATGCTTTATTAGGAGACACTGCTTGCCTTTTAAATCTCCATCTGTATTTACTCAGTTATACCTCTGAACTAGCTACCAATTCTGCTCTAATTTGGCTTTTTAGAAAAAGTATTTTGGAAGCCACAAGGCAGCCCTGGGAATCACATTTCTATTTGAATTTGCTGATTATTTGAGAAAATTCAAAAGATGCTGGTTGACTCACCTCTGGACCTTTTATAGCAGAAAAACAACAACAGTAGCAGCGGCGTCAGGAAGAGAAATAGGATACCTCAACAGCCTCCCCAAATGAAACTTATAGCAACTTCATCTTCATTGTAGGTTTGGGATAAACAGATAAATATTTTTGTTTCAAAAATCCATTTAAGGATAAGTACCCATTAAAAATATCCAAAGAGTTGTAGTTATTTTCAAATATGAACTTCAATATATAAGTGAACACACACATACATCTGTGTCTCCTTTCTATTCAAAGTCTACAGAGCATGTTAAGTGTCTAACCTATTTTACAGGGCATATCTGGCTTCTTAAGCAAAATCATTAAGGTCTTGTCAAGACTTTTTTGAAGTCAAATGACAAGGTAATGATCAATCAATCATTCATTTTAGTGGTATTTGTTAAGTGCCTACTATGTGCCAGACACTGTATTAAGCACTGGGTAGATACAAGCTAATCAGGTTGGACTCAGTCCCTTTCCCACATAGGGCTCACAGTCTTCATCCCCATTTTACAGATGAAGGAACTGAGACACAAAGAAATGAAGTGACCTGCTCAAGGTCACACAGCAGACAAGGGGAGGAGTCAGTTTAGAACTCAGACCCTTCTGATTCTCACATCTGGAGTCTATCCACTAGGCCACACTGCTTCTCATTGAGTGCTTACTGTGTGCAGAACTCTGTTATAAGCACTTGGGAAATGACAATACAATAGAGTGGTTGCTGTCCACAGGAGCTTACAGTCCAAAGGACCTGTGATGAAATAGGCAGTAGTTAAAAAGGGATTAGCATAGGTCTATTCATGAAGACTTTGGTACCTAAAACCTGTTTGAAGGAACTGATTTAGTGCAAAGGAAGAGCAGTTCTCAATTCGGACATGTTTATATGAATCTCTAATAGTGCTTTTCAGTTTCCCCCTCTGATGTCTCCCAGGCTTTAGATTTCCTCTACAGAGAGCCCTGCATCCATGATGTTTGTGTCTGCTTGGTTTCCCCAGTGATTCCACTACCCTGCTCATTCAAGCTCTCATCCTATCCCGTCTGGACTACTGTATCAGCCTTCTCTCTGATCTCCCATCCTCATATCTCTCCCCACTTCAATCCATACTTCATGCTGCTGCCCGGATTGTCTTTGTCCAGAAATGCTCTGGGCATGTTACTCCCCTCCTCAAAAATTTCCAGTGGCTACCAATCAATCTGCACATCAGGCAGAAACTCCTCACCCTTGGCTTCAAAGCTCTCCATCACCTCGCCACCTCCTACCTCACCTCTCTCCTTCTACAGCCCACCCCGCACCCTCCATTCCTCTGCCACTAATCTCCTCACCGTGTCTCGTTCATGCCTGTCCCACCATCGGCCCCCGGCCCACTTCAGCCCCCGGGCCTGGAATGCCCTCCCTCTGCCCATCCTCCAAGCTAGCTCTCTTCCTCCCTTCAAGGCCCTACTGAGAGCTCACCTCCTCCAAGAGGCCTTCCAAGACTGAGCCCCTTCCTTTCTCTCCCCCTCGTCCCCTTCTCCATCCCATCTTACCTCCCTCCCTTCCCCACAGCACCTGTATATACGTATATATGTCTGTACATATTTATTACTCTATTTATTTATTTATTTTACTTGTACATATCTATTCTATTTATTTTATTTTGTTAGTATGTTTGGTTTTGTTCTCTGTCTCCCCCTTTTAGACTGTAAGCCCACTGTTGGGTAGGGACTGTCTCTATATGTTGCCAGCTTGTACTTCCCAAGCACTTAGCACAGTGCTGTGCACACAGTAAGCACTCAATAAATATGATTGATTGATTGATTGATTGATTCCCCTCCCTACCATCCTGTACCTGCAGTGGCAGTGGGGGAGGTGGGCTCCAATGTTGTAGCACTTGGCCTGGGGAGAGCACGGTCAGTCACTGACAGCATGATTGCTCTAGACCCATTTGCTCCACTGACTGAGGCAATGTAGACCCCACTGTCATTGAGTGTCAGGTTCCGGAGGAGCAGAGAAAGGATTTCAGGAGACAGTTCCATTTGGCCTCAATAGTGAAGACCCTGAGTGAATGATTTCTCTGCACAGAAGGTGATTTTTCCCCGGTCAGCACTGGCAGAGCAGTTCTGGCCTGTGAAGGAGCCAAGTACTTCATTCCCATTGAAAGTCCATTTAATTACCAGAAGATCAGGATCTGGTGTCTTGAATCTGAAGGGAAAGGGCAGATAGACAGCCTGACCAACTGTTCCATTTAATGAAATCTGGAAGCTTTCAGTGAGAGCTTGGTGTTTTTCAGTGAGAAGAGCCTAGATAATTCTGAAATCGAGTCAGGACATCATTGGATCATTTTTCTGTGAACAGTGTTTATTGATCACTTACCTTGTGCAGAGCACTGTACTAAGCCCTTGCAGAGTACAACAGAATTAGTAGACACGTTCCCTACCCTTAAGGAACTTATACTCAGTCCTAGTTTAGTTCTAGTAAACCAGTCCCATTTCCCCAGCTATTTTTAACTCTTTATAACCTGGGTTGGTGTTGTGGTGGGGATGTTGGAGGAAAGACCATTAATGGGGAAGCAGATTCATTGAGAGAGTGACCGCTACTACAATATAGAGAAACTCTAAGGTGGCAAAAACACAGACACATCTTACATGAAATTGTGAATATATTAAACTAACTAGTTTAAACTTTAAATAATTTTGACCCTAAAACTTTTCACTCTCCACTCGATTCTTGGACAATCAGCCAATCTATCGGTGGTACTGCGCACAGCATTCAGTAGCTTCAGGTCTCAATGCCAAGCTGTCTCTGGAAAACACTGGGATGAAACCTAGCTGCTTGGCTGAACCAGAGATCCTTCCTTTTCCCCTCTCCCTTCCCTCTCCTCAGTGAGCTGTCACTAAGGTCAAGGAGACCAACACCCAGGGCCTGTAGGTAGCTGATTGTTAAATGCCAAGCAGCCAGTCCTAGAGCGAACAGCTTCACTGAGTTCTTAATTCCACAGGGCACTTCTGAGGAGAAAGGTGGAGTACATTTTGATGAGTGTTGGTAAACCAGAAGGGATGGGCACTTCCTTCCTGTGGTAATATTTGGAGCTCAGAGTTAGGTAGGGGCTTGGAAACTGTAGAATAGCTGAAAAAAGGAAAGGCACAGGATGTTTTCTGGACCTTTTGCTTGGCTCAGTGGATAGAGTAGGGCCCTGGGAGTCAGAAGGTCATGGGTTCTAATCCCAGCTCTGCCACTTGTCTGCTGTGTGACCTTGGGCAAGTCACTTTACTTCTCTGGGCCTTGTTACCTCATCTGAAAATGGGGATTGAGACTGTGAGCCCCCCTCAAATCTACATCTCTTCCCCTGCTCTCTCACTCTCCCTTCAGGCTCATGTCTCCTCCTGCTTTCAAGACATCTCCAACTGGATGTCTGCCCACCATCTAAAACTCAATATGTCCAACACTGAACTCCTTATCTTCCCTCCCAAACCCTGCCCCCTCCCTGACTTTCCCATCACTGCTGACAGCACTACCATCTTTCCCGTCTCACAAGCCCACAACCTTGGTGTCATCCTTGACTCTGCTCTCTAGTTCACCCCTCACATCCAATCTGTCACCAAAAACTGCTGCTTTCACCTCCGTAACATTGCCAAGATCCGCCCTTTTCTCTCCATCCAAACCGCTACCCTCCTGGTTCAATCTCTCATCCTATCCCGACTGGATTACTGCATCAGCCTCCTCTCTGATCTCCCATCCTCCTGTCTCTCCCCACTTCAATCTATGCTTCAAGCTGCTGCCCAGATCACCTCTGTGCAGAAACACTCTGGGCATGTTACTCCCCTCCTCAAAAATCTCCAGTGGCTACCAGTCAACCTACACATCAGGCAAACACTACTCACTCTCACCTTCATGGCTCTCCATCACCTCACCCCCTCCTACCTCACCTCCCTTCTTTCCTTCTCCAGCCTAGCCCGCACCCTCCACTCCTCTGCCGCTAATCTCACCGTGCCTTGTTCTCGCCTGTCCCGCTGTTGACCCCCAGCCCACGTCCTCCTCCCTGGCCTGGAATGCCCTCCCTCCGCACATCCACATCCACATCCACATCCACCTCTCTTCCTCCCTTCAAAGCCCTACTGAGAGCTCACCTCCTCCAGGAGGCCTTTCCAGACTGAGCCCCCTCCTTCCTCTCCCCCCAACATCTCCCCGCCCTATCTCCTTCCACTCCCCACAGCACCTGTATATATGTTTGTACAGATTTATTACTCTATTTTACTTGTTTGTATTTACTATTCTATTTATTTTATTTTGTTAATATGTTTTGTTTTGTTTTCTGCCTACCCCTTCTAGACTGTGAGCCCACTGTTGGGTAGGGACCGTCTCTATATGTTGCCAAATTGTACTTCCCAAGAGCTTAGTACAGTGCTCTGCACACAGTAAGCACTCAATAAATATGATTGAATGAATGAATGAATGACAGGGACTGTGTCCAACTCGATTTGCTTGTATCCACCCCAGTGCTTAGTACAGTGCCTGGCACGTGGTAAGTGCTTAAGAAATACCATCATCATCATCATTATTATTATGCAGGGTAACAGACTGATACAAATTCCTGTAAGCACACCAAGGAGCTTGGAAGCTGATGCCCATGCCTCTCCTACCCAGCTGAACCAGAGAGGGGTTGTCCTGGGATTCTGCCAGGAAGAACAGGGGTCAGGAAAGTCAGCACTCTCCTCTTTGGCTAACTGATTTCCCCAGATATCTATTATAGTGGGAGGAGCAGGGTAGGGATATAGTAAGCAAGCAGTTTCCAAATGCATCATCAGCTTTAAAGAGATACTCAGTTAAGGAAAGCCCGGTGAGGGCAGCAGACCATAGCTTAAGCAGGGCATGGGTTTGTGACTCTGCCTAGTCTGATAGTGGCCAACCTCCGGGTTTCTCAGAGAAGCTGTGATGCCAGAAGCTTGTGAGCCACTGAAGAGCAGAAGCAGTGAACAAAACAGGGTGGGCTTTGTGGACTGTGGGGTGGAATGTTGCCTGGCTGGGAATCCTCTAAAACAAATTCAGAGAGTGGGAAGGAAGGGACAGGTTGAGGTGGGAACAGAGAGAATAGTATCAGATTTGGCTCCAAGGAGCCCTGGAAACAAGGAGCATGTTTGGAAGGTGGGGCATAGAAATGTGATGCTGCCAGTTAACCAGAAGGATAAATTTTACCTAGAATGTAGAAAACACTAAAATGCAAGGAACATTGCTACAGGCAGGCGGGTAGGCAGACTGAACACACTGTCTTTGTGGAGAGAGATTCTGAGGTTGTAAGGATCTGTCATACCAGGACTACAATGAATTGGGGGGGGGGGCGGTGGATAGACAGCTGAAGCTTTGTTGTTTGGGGAGGTGAAGAAATGGGGTGCTGGGTTGTTAAGGCTTCTGTTACTGCCTGTGTTTGTTTTGTGAATCAAGCTCTTCCAACAAGTTCTAGAGAGGCAGGGGAAAGCCATAGAATTAGGAATAACTTCTGAAGAGTCTAGAGGGTACAGCTTGAGTGGAACACAAAGTTTTTGGAAGTTCATAATTTTGCCAATCTCCTCCTGAATACAGGGGCGTTTGAAGGTGATACTATCATAGGTGTCCTCAGCATGAGGGAGACAGAAGCTTTCTGAGCTGGGCTCCCAAATCTGTCCATTCCAGGCCTTCTGCAGAACCTAAGAGCTTCCAAACAGGGCTGAAAAGACCCAATCTGTGGCTCTCTGGAACCTGTCCCCTCCCATTATCAAAGGTATTTATTGAGTGCTTACTCATGTCACTTAAAGCCCCCACACCCTTTTCACTCCCACACTTAAAATGAAATGCTTGGAATGCTACACTCAGTAAAATTGCATCTATGGGCACAGGCATGTAGCTGAATGCAAATTAATGTGCCACTGAAAATCCAGTCCATGCTATTTGAATCTCATGTCCTCCTTCCTGGATTGCAGTGTCCCCTGTTGCAGTATCCTTGGCCACAGTTGATGCATTTATCATTATTTACAAATCTGCCTCATAATATTAATAGTATCAGTCACTCAATTGTATTTATTGAGAGCTTACTGTGTGCAGAGCATTGTACTAAGTGCTTTTTGGAGAGTACAGTATAACAATATAACACATTCCCTACCCACAAGAGCTTAGAAACTATCCACAAGGCATAGTGGATAGAGCATGAACCTGGGAGTCTGAAAGTTCTGGGTTCTAATCCCAGCTCTGTCACATGTCTGCTGTGTGACCTTGGACAAGTCACTTGACTTCTCTGGACCTCAGTCAGCTCATCTGTAAAATGCAGATTGAAACTGTGAGCCCCCCGTGGGACAGGGACTGTGTCCAAGTGGATTTGCTTGTATACATCCAGCTCTTAGTACAGTGCCTGGCACATAGTAAGCACTTTACAACTGCTATTAGTATTATTATTATCATTATTACAGAGGGTATTGAACAGGTATCAAGTCCCCAAGCACTTATTATGTACCAATCACTTGGCTAAATGCTGGAATCAATCAATCAATGGTATTTATTAGTGCTTATTGTGTGCAGGGCACTGTACTAAGTGCTTGGGAGAGTATAATACAACAGAGTTGGTAGAGCTGTACCCTGCCTACAAGGAGCTTAAAGAGCAGGTGAGGAGACAGGTATTAAAGTAAATTACAAATAGTACATAAATGCTGGGGGCTGAGGGAGGATGCTAAAGAAATACGGATCCAAGTGCAGAGGTGGCAGAAGGGAGAGGGAGTAAGGGAAAAGAGGGGTAAGGCTGGGAAGGCCTCTTGAAAGAGATGGGGTTTTTGTAGGGCTTTGGAGGAGGGGAGAGTGGTAATCTGTTAGAAATGGAAATCGAGTTCCAGACCAGAGGGAGGATGTGGGCAAGGGGTTGATTGCTGTTAGGTTCAGGGAGTAGGTTGCCTTTGGAGAAGCAAATGTGCAGAGTGGTTGTAGAAGGAAATCAGCAAGGTAAGATTGGAGGGGGTGAGCTGATTGAGTATATTAAAGCCAGTGATCAGGAGTTTCTGTGTGATGTGGAGGTGGATGAGCAACCCCTGGAGGTTCTAGAGGAATGCAAAGGTGTGGCCTGAATATTTTTTTTAGAAAAATGTTTTGGGTATAATCAATACAATACAGTTAAATTAGACACACTCCCTATTCCACATGGAGCTCACAGTCTAAGAAGAATAACAGTTTAATCTCCATTTTACAGTTGAGGTAACAGAGACACAGAGAATCTGAGAGTAAGTTGACCAAGGTCACACAGCAACCAACTGGTGGAGCAGGATTAGAACCCAGGTCCTTTGACTCCCATTGTCATCAAACAATGTCAGTGAACTGACTCTTTTCCTCAAGCTCACTGCTGGGGATCTTGTATTGCCAATTTTTTTAATAGCATTTATTAAGCGCTTACCATGTGCAAAGCACTGTTCTAAGTGCTGGGGAGGTTACAAGGTGATCAGGTTGTCCCACAGGGGGCTCACAGTCTTAATCCCTATTTTACAGATGAGGTAACTGAGGCACAGAGAAGTTAAGTGACTTGCCCAAAGTCACACAGCTGACAATTGGCAGAGCCAGGATATTGGCAGAGCCAGGATTTGTGTTGAGTTTAGCTCATGAGGGATCCCAAGAAGGTGAACTCTGAAGGCAGATGTTAGGGCCAGTTCTCAGGGCCAAAATGGAGTAGATGCTACCCTCTCCAGCCCTTTTGGTTTGAAAAGAAATATGAAGTCATAGAACTTCACTCCCAAAGGACAGGTGACTTGTTTGGTTTGGTTATAGAGAAGCAGCATGGCTCAGTGGAAAGAGCACAGGCTTTGGAGTCAGAGGTCATGGGTTCAAATCCGGGCTTTGCCACTTGTCAGCCATGTGACTTAGGGCAAGTCACTTAACTTCTCTGTGCCTCAGTTACCTCATCTAAAATGGGAATTAAGACTGTGAGCCCCCCGTGGGACAACCTGATCACCTTGTAACCTCCCCAGCGCTTAGAACAGTGCTTTGCACATAGTAAGCACTTAATAAATGCCATTATTATTATTATTATTTGGTTCCCACACTTTTGTCTATTGAGGTATTACTAGAGAGAGTATTTCCTATGTAGCACAAGTGAATGATACCATCTCATTCTGTGTTGTAGAGTGAAATTTATTGATGTGTCAGTCTTTCCTCGTGTGGGCTGCTACATGCTTTCAGTTTGGCTGTCTTCAGTCTTCTTCAGTCTGGCTGTCAGTCGGTAGCACTATTCTGATCACCGGTCCGATATGAGAGACTCTTCATATTCATGATTGTGTCTTTTTGTGTTGATCAGTTGTCAACATGCAGCTCCTGAGTGACCGTTGTGTTAGAAGAGTTTCTTCATGGCTCAGGTGCACATTTTGACCTCAGCTTTCTGTTCCCTTTTCTCAGTGGAGCCAAGGAATAAAACAGCTTCACTTTCCAGCTTGGGAAAGAGGAGGAGGAGGAGGAGCAGAAGGATGGTGTCCACCAAGGGGTTTTGTGTACCTGCAATAATGGTGCTGGTATCAACACCTAAGTGAATCAATAGATCTAATTATTAAGGAACTAAATTAAGAAGGGTTTTTGTCCCCTAGTATACACTTTGCTCCTAACAAAACTATGGGTACAAACTCCCCTGATAGACTGCTAAGTTGGTTCGATATTTGTGATTTGTACCCTTAGTTTATTGGCCCATAAGCAATTGCTTAGGGGTAAGCTTTTTGAGTTGGTGATCAAAAAATACTTGCTCCAGAAATATGAGAGCACAATTAAAACAAAACAGCCACCTCTCAAATATGGTCACAACTCCCACTGTCCTTCTCCTCTGTCTCATTATTACCCACAGGATTTATGTTCATATCTTGAAATTATATGTTATAAATTATTTATATTAATGCCTATCTCCCCTTCTTGACTATAAGCTCTTTATGGGCAGGGAATGTGACTGATAATTTTGTTGTATTCTCCCAAAAACTTGGTAAAGTGTTCTGCACATAGTAAGCTCTCAAAAAGTACCATTGATTGCTTGCATGTGCATGATTGAATTTTCTCCTTTTTTAAATGACATTTGTTAATTGCTCATTATGTGCCAAGTATTATACTGAGTGTTGGAATAGATACAAGCTAATCAGGTTGGACACAGTCCATGTCCCACGTAGGTCTCACAGTTTTAATTCTCATTTTAGAGATGAGGTAACTGGGGCACAGAGAAGTGAAGTGACTTGCCCAAGATCACAGTAGACAAGCGGTGGAGTTAGGATTAGAACCCAGGTCCTTTGAGTCTCAAGTCTATGCTCTTTCCTCTAGGCCATGCTGTTTCTCCTTCATTTGACGCTCCCCAATGAAGTAGAAACCCACATTCCCTGAGTAATATAAATGCCAGCATACAAACACTTATCATCATCATCGATGGTATTTATTGAGCACTCACTGTGTGTAGGACAATGTACTAAGTGCCTGGGAAAATACAATAATAATAATAATGATGGCATTTATTAAGCACTTACTATGTGCAAAGCACTGGTCTAAGCGCTGTCAACAGAGGTGACAGACATGTTCCCCCATAGTGAGTTTACAGTCTAGAAGGGGAAACAGACATTAAATAAAATAATTTATAATATATAACATTATTCACACCCATGCCAAAGCCTCCCAGGAGGGATCAAGAAATAGATTATGTCTTCCCCTTCTGGTTTTTACGCACCCTGACTTGCCCCCTTGTCTAGTGCTGGAAAGTGATTAGAAAAGCTAGAGGGTCAACTGGAAGCCTGCTGCTGAAATCTCACCTTACTCAAGCAGACTTGTTTCTGGCAGCCTTTTAAAGGTCTTGGCATTTCCCTTGACAGAGCTGGGTTTCATCTGATGCCTAAACAAACATGACGAAGAGCATAAGCGCACTTAGTGTCAGGGTGGGAATGGTAGTAAAGGAGCTCACTTGAGTGGGAACTGTTTAAACTGGCAGCAGTAGCAGGAATCAATCAGTGAAGTCATTAACTTCACTCTGACATTCACCTCTCCCCCAGTCCCACAGCACCTTTGTACATATCCATCTGTAATTCATTTTAATGCCTGTCTCCTCCCTCTAGTCTTTAAGCTCCTTGTGGGCAGGGATCACCTTTATCTATTCTTTGGTATTAAAGTCTTCTGAGTGTTTAGTTCAGAGCTATGCACACGGTTAGTACTAAGGAAATACCGTTGATTGACTGATTCAAACATTTTTAAGAAAGTGCTGTTCTAACTTCAAAGCTGTGTGAGTGGTCTGGAGGGATAGTGTAGCCCTGCCGTGTCTGGCAGACAACAGTTAGCTTGACACTCAGGGAAGCTGGGCAGGGGGTCCTGGATAAGGGGTCCCAGTAGCTAAACTAGGAGAGCCACAGTGGAAATGAAGCAGCAGTAGCAGCAGCAGTAGCTTGCTGTGGGACAAGACTGAGCATTGCGCCCTGGCCAGGTCTAAGTACGCATCCACATGGCTGATTTTTGACTTAAGAATTCACCAGCAATGTGGGGAGTCTCTGAAAATATTTGGTACATCATCACCAGGAGGGATATTATCCTCACATGTTATGCTCCTCTTTCAAGTCGCAACAGGAAGAGGAGAGAAGAGATGAGTGTCTCCTTTCATCTCATATCAATTAGGGTGAGGAAAATTTCCCAGGTGGAGGCCTCTCTCCACTATGTCTTTTTCTTATTCCAGATACAACAATCTTTACCCACCACCAAGCGCTGTGTTCCCTCCAGGGAAAGGAATGTGATTTACCGCTACACCCAGAAACGTCCAGCACATACTCCAACAGTGAGGACCAAGAGGGCCAGAGCCAGCCCAGAACCTGAGACAGGAACCGCAGTCTTATTCCAGGCAAGTTTTTCAGCTTGTGTAGTAGTCAGAGCCACTAATTAGGAGAAGAATGAATTGGTTTTAGTTGCAAAGGCTGAGAAGTGAGACTGATTTTTTGAGTTCCACTCCCCTAGTCTTTCTCAATCCTCTCCTATGTCTTCAGGATCTCCCATTAACTAAAAGGCCCTTGACACAGTTATCTTTATTATCTCCAGTGCCACCAATATAAAGGAATAGCCTGAGGGATAATTTACCAACCATCTGGATTCTACTCCAATTGATCCACTGCAATCTCCTATCTCTTTCTGTGATAGTAATTGGGGTATTTAAGCACTCACTATAATAATTAGGAAAGCAGCATGACATAGTGGATAGAGCAGAAGACTGGGAGTCAGAAGGTCTTGGGTTCTAATCCAGACTCTTCCACTTGTCTGCTGCGTGACCTTGGGCAAATCACTTCACTTCTCTGGACCTCAGTTATCCCATCTGAAAAATTCATTCATACATTCAATCATATTTATTGAGTGCTTACTGTGTGCAGAGCACTGTACTAAGCGCTTGAGAAGTACAAATCAGCAACATAAAATGGGGAGTGAGATTGTGAGCCCCATGTGGGACAGGGACTGTGTCCAACCTGATTTGTTTGTATGCACCCCAGCGCTCAGTACAGTGCCTGGCATGTAGTAAATGCTTAACAAATACCACAATTACTATTATTACTATAATTATTAACTATGGTACTTGTTAAGCACTTACCGTGTGTCACATGCCAAGTGCTGGAATAGATATAAAATCATCAGGTTGGATACAGTCACCGTCCATGTGGAGCACAAAGTCTAAATAGGAAGGAGTAGAATTTAATCTCCATTTTACAATATGAGGAAATCGAGGTACAGAGAAGTTAAATGACTCCCCAAGGTTTCCTAGCAGACAGTGAGAAGCAGTATTGCCTAAAGGATAGAGCATGAGTCTGAGAGTCAGAAGGACCTGGGTTCTAATCCTACCTTTGCCATTTGTCTGCTGTGTGACCTTGGGCAAGTTACTGAGCATCTCTTGGCCTTAGGTACCTCATCTGTAAAATGGGATTAAGACTGTGAGCCCTATGTGGGACAGGGACTGTGTCCAAGCAGATTATTTTGTATCTACCCCAGCACTTAAAAGAGTGCATGGCACATAGTAAGCACTTAACAAATACCATAGTTATTATTATAAGGGGTGGAGTCGAAATTAGAACCCACATCCTCTGATTCCTGGGCCCGTTCTCTTTCCACTAGGTCATGCTGCTTACAATGTTCCAAGAACTATTTTAAGCTCTATGATGGGCCTTAACTGTCAATTCGATGTCATGGTTACTGAGAATGGAGGGCTGCTTGGCTTGTGTTTTTAGCCTTTGTGTAGTCAGTGTCCGAATTTGGAAAGGGAGCTGATGGGGAGAGAAAGAAGAGAGGCTGTGCTGGACTCCTAAGAGGAATTGGGAGTAAACAGCCCACACATGGTGGAATTCTCCACTTGGGACAGTGAGGATACGCGGGATCTTTCTGAAAGACTGTGGAACCCTCAAAGTCAAAATATTTTTAAGCCAATGCCCTGCTCATTAAGGGGCTCTGTACTAAGGCACTGACACTAGAGTGGAGCTATATGAATCAGAACAAATGATGCAGCTCTCTAGCCCCCCCCCCCATCACTCCATTCCTGCCCCTTTTGCCCAGTCTGCTCCTTGACCCCCCCACTCTGTGCTAGCCCCCCCAACTCAATCCCATCCACCTCGTCCCCATCTCTTGAGTCATCCCATCCCCACTCCTCCCCTCACCCTATCCTTGTGTTTTTTTTCCCAGCACTGCCCCTCATCCACCTTTCCCTGTGAAGGGCTCAGTCAGCTCACTTCCAGCCAACCCCTCCTACCCCTTCCCACCACCTCCACCCCAGAGCTTCAGCCACGTGTGGCCTAGGAAACCATGCTCCATCATGGGAAAGCTGCACTTCATCCTTGACCTATCCCTGACCCAGTCACTGTTCCTCCTCAAAATTACTGAGACCTAGCTCACCCGAGATGACACTGTCTCCCCTGATGCTCTCTTCCAAGGAGGTCTCATCTTCTCCCACTCCCCAAGACATTTTGAGAAAGGTGGAGGAGATGGCTTTCCTCTTGACCCGAAGATTTTATACAATCCCATCCTCCCAATCCCTCTCTTTCCCTTCTGTTGAAACCCACACCATCTGCCTCTACCACCCATACCAATTGCTTATTGCCATTATTTACTTCCCCCCATACCTCACCTCCAACTTTCGGGAACCATTTTAACCCCTTTCTCATTTTGCTTCTCTCTTTCTCCATCCTTACATTGATTCTTGCTGACTTCAACAACCATATAAATGTTCCCAAAGACCTTTCCATTGCCTGCTTCCTTGAACTCATCAACTCCACTGAACTCCTGCTTCATACCCAGTCACCCACTCACCAACTTGGCCACATGCTCATTCTCATCATCTCCATCTCTGCACAATCTCCAACCTCACCTACTCTGAAATTCCACTCTCCATCTGCAATCCCTTCATCTGCCTTCTCTCCCACATTCCCCCTCCCCCGAGATCTGTCCTGTTTCCCCCACCAAGATGTGCAATTTTTTGTCTCCCTTTCAAGATTAATCATGCCCCAACATACCTTCTCTTGAAGCAAATCCACATCCAAATCCACATCCTCAACATCATCCAATGCCCTCATTCCCCTTGATCTCATACAGACAACTCATAGCCCAGCTCGCCTCCAAAATATGCTTCATTTGCTACTGTGCGTGAGCTGCCGAGTGTTGCTGGTTGAAATTCAGTCACCAGGCCAACCTCATCCATCTAAAACTCATCCTCTGCTGCTTTAATTCTACCCTGGCAACTATATCGCTCTGTCCTTATTGACTGCCATGCTAATTCCTGTGATAGATGTTTTGGACTTTTAACTTCCTCCCTAAGCACCTGCCCCGCCCCCGGCTTCCCTCACCTCTTGCCACTAATGGCCTAGCCACATACTTTGTGGATCAAACTGAAAGTAATAGATGTAGTCTCCATACAATCTCTCTGCATAACAAAATGGTTATAACACGGGCCTGAGAGTCAGAAGGTCATGGGTTCTAATTCTGGATCCACCACTTGTCTGCTGTGTGACCTTGGGCAAGTCACTTCACTTCTCTGGGCCTCAGTTACCTCACCTGAAAAATGGGGATTGAGACTGTGAGCCTCACGTGGGATAGGGATTATGTCCAACTCAGTATGCTTGTATCCATTCCAGCACTTAGTACAGTGCCTGGCACATAGTAAGCACTTAACAAATGCCAACATCATTACTATTCTTTTTATTACAGTCCCTTATTTCTTCTCTCACATGAGACTCACAGTTGACTGATTAATTGTCTAAGTAGGAAGGAGACTAGGAACTTAATTTCCCTTTACAGTTGAGGAAACTAAGGCCCAGAGAAGTGAAGTGAGCTGTCCAAGGTCACACAACAAGCAATTGTCAGAGTTGGAATTAGAACCCAGGTCCTCTGATTCCCAGGCCAGTGCTCTTTCCACTAGGCCATGCTGTTCCCCTTCAGGACTTTTATACTCATCGCAGCTCCGTGGTGTCTATGTAAATGTTCTTTTAGTTTACTATCTCTCCTATGCATAATCTATTTTAATGTCTTCCTGCCCCTCTAGAATGTAAGCTCTTTGTGGTCAGGGATCACGTTTACCAACTCTGTTGTACTGTACTTTTCCAAGCCCTTAGTACAGTGCCCTGCAATCAGTCAATCAATCAATCAGTGCTCTGCACACAGTAAGTGCTCAATAAATACGACTGACTGAATCAGTCGAACATATTGAATGAGAGCTTACTGTGTGTGCAGGTCACTGTACTACATGCTTGGGGGAGTACAATATAACAGAGTTGGTAGAAACTTTCCCTACCCACAAGGAGTAAGCACTCAATAAATACCATTAACTGATTGATTGATTCATTGATTGGATTCATTCAATCATATTTATTGGGCGCTTACTGTGTGCAGAGCACTGTGCTAAGCGAGAGTCAGGGTAGTGTAACTCTGCCTTAAATGGGCTTACATTTTGTGAGGTACTCAAGTCAAAGAGGCAAGGGAAAAAGCAGTCCCTCATTACTTACCTGTGACTTCAAGCCAGAAGCATTTCTCTTCCTTGGCCATTTTGAGTGTATAGAGGCCCTCATCTGCAAGCTGAACACGCTTGAATCCCAAGGACCAAGAAGACTGGTTGAACTCCACCCTCTCATCGTACATTTGATGAACTTCAAGATTTGAACTCCCCACATAATAAACGAGGATAGACCCACAGCGGGTGGAGTTTTCATCCTGATAAATCCACTGCAGAGTTCCTGGGTCAGAGAACTTGTCTGACCCGCTGAACAACACAGTACTGCCTTCAATTGCAGTCAGCCTTTCAGGGTCACAGGAAGAAACTGCCAGAAAAAACACCAAGACCGGAAATGCACAGTGTTAGAGATGGGCTTTATGATCTCTCCAGGATATTTGCTTCTTTGATCAGGGAGCTGATTACAACTTATCACCACCTCCAGTCTCCAGGCAAGTGGACTACCAAACCATTATCTGTAAGCCTTCCTGAGCTCTTAGAATAATGCTTTACACTCAGCGTGTGCTTAGTAAATACCATTACTAGTGCCATCGAGGACAGAGGTCATCTGTTCTTTTCTTAGAGATTTCCATGGATGGAGAGTCCACTCCCTTCACTGATGGTCAGAGCCTCTCTCTCTGATCACAGCAGTGTCAGCACATTTCCACGTGTTCTACTTTCTGTAGACAAAAGGAGCAACTAAAAGTAGCCATTGTCAACCTGTTTCCGCAGACTCTGAAACCAGCCTGTTTTTGCCTCTGAGTGATCAATGCAGTCTAGGAAGGTAAAGGGGAAAAGTTCGACAGAACCAAGAGCCTTACCAAAGAAAGGGCAACTCAAAAGATGCAGTGCAGCAGCCCAAAGATCCATGGCAGTCCTTGTCGGGGACAGGTCCTTGACTGATGGGTATAGCAATAGTCAATATGCAAAATAGAAAAAGGGAAGTTAAAATATGTCAGAGTGGAAACCCTTTCTGGGAAACCTTTCTGCAGAATTATTGTCTGTTTTGTTCCCTTTTCCCAGATCTAGTAGTGGAATTTGACATTTTTAAACTTGGGACCTATTTCATAAATGGAATACCTGTTTTAAACAAGGTGAATGGAAAGTCTCTTGCCCTTTATCACAAAGGAGTAGGTTGCCTCCCCATCTCCTTTTTTTTTTTAAAACTATCAGTCTGGCAACAAATGAAGAGCAGTGTGAAATAGCAAAGGAGTAGGAATCAGGAGACCTAACTTCTACTCCTGATTTCACTCCCTGCCTACTGTTTGATCCTGGGCACGTCATTTGATTTCTCCTTGCCTCAGTTTCCTTATTGGTAAAATGGAGATTTAATGCCAGTTCTCCCTCCTGCTTCTATAAATGGGCAGGAACTGAGTCTGATTTGCTTATCCTATATTTACTGCCAGGGTTTAGCACAGTACGTGGCACATAGTAGGTGCTTAACAAATATCACAATTATTTTTATGTCTGTCCTGTACTTATTGTATCAGTCAATCTATCAGTGATATTTATTGAGAGTTTACTACGTGCAGAACACTACTAAGCACTTGGGAGAGTATAATACAACAGAATTAGCAGACACATTCCCTACCTGTAACGAGCTTACAGTCTGGAGGGGGAGACAGACATTTATATAAATAAACAAGTAATTTACAATATATAATTTAAAGATATGCACATAAATATTGTAGAGTTGGGGTGGAGAGAATATCAAATGCCCAAAGGCCACAGATTCAAGTGCATAGATGATGCCGAAAGGAGAGTGAGCCAGGGAAAATTGTGTTTAATAGGGAAGGCCTCTTGGAGGAGATGTGACTTTAATAATGCTTTGAAGGTGGGGATAGTGGTGGTCTGACATATTTGGAGCAGGAAGAATTTCCAGGATAGGAGGTGGATGTGGGAAAGGGGTCGGTGAGATAGAGAAACAGCATGGCCCCAGCTCTACCACTTGTCTGCTGTGTGATCTTGGGCAAGTCACTTCACTTCTTTCGCCTCAGTTCCCTCAACTGTAAAATGGGGATTATGATTGTGATCCCCATGTGGGACAGGAACTGTGTCCAACCCAATTATCTTGTATCTACTCCAGTGCTTACAACAGTGCCTAGCACATAGTAAGTGCTTAACAAATACCATAATTATTATTCATTCATTCATTCAGTCATATTTATTGTGCACTTACTGTGTGCAGAGCACTGTACTAAGCACTTGGGAAGTACAAGTCGGCAACATATAGGGACAGTTCCTACCCAACAATGGGCTCATAGTCTAGAAGGGAGAGACAGACAACAAAACATGTAGACAGGTGTCAAAACCATCAGAATAAATAGAATTATTGTTACAGATGAGATCAGGGCAGGGTGAGTAATCTAGTTCTAGAGGAGCACAGTGTGAGGGCTGGGCTGTAGTAGATCGGTGAGGTGAGGTAGGATGAGGTGAGCTGATTGAGTGCTTTAAAGTTGACGGTAAGGAGTTTCTGTTTGATGTGGAGGTAGATGGGAAACTCCTGGAGGTTCTTAAGGAGTGGGGAGACACTCAGATCTACCCAGTGCTTGGCCATAGTAAGTGCTTAATAATAATAATAATAATAATGGTATTTGTTCAGTGCTTACTATGTGTCAGGCACTATACTAAGCGCTAGGGTGGATACAAGCAAATCGTGTTGGACACAGTCCCTATCCCATAAGAGGCTCACAATCTCAATCCCCATTTTACAGATGAGGTAACTGGGGAACAGAGAAGTTAAGTGATTTGCCCAAGGTCACCCAGCAGACAAGTGGCAGAGTCAAGATTAGAACCCATGACTTTCTGATTCCTAAGCTGTGCTCTATCCATAAGTCCATGCTGCTTCACTATTATTAACCATTATTATTAGTATCAGGAGTATGGCTTCATTTGAAATGGGAGAATGTTGAGAGCAGAAAACCTACTTCTAGTCAGTCAATCTGCTTCTGGACTCCAAACATGGACTTCAAAAAGCAGAAACAATGAACTTCCTCTCTTCAAGATTCTTAACTGTTTCCAAGCCTGCTGAGGGCTCTGTCCCTCCCCTGACAATTCTGGGCCTGGAGACATAGTTAGTATTGCCCCCACTCACTGTGGCCCCCGGAGCTCAGCTCAATAAGTTGCCACGACCGATTGCAAAAGTGCTAGGTCTCTACTGGCCAGTTTCTGGGGCTGAACTCGGCCAGGCCTGGCACCCTGTGAATCCCTGCAGAGGACTGAACTCTTGGTTTAAGAAAGAAGAAAGTCCTCAGTAAGAAATGGAGGGATGGAAAGGGTGCTCGCTGACCTCCTGTTGCAGCTGTTCATTCTGCTTCCTCCCAGGGTAGCAAGGGGAAAAGGCCAGGCATATTCACACCAAATGGCCCCAGAATCTTTGTAACAAGAGGCCACGACTAACTAAGCTGGGGGTCCAATGAGATACTCCCATCCCGTGGCACACCTCCACAACACCTGAATATGGAAAAGTGATCGAATCTCAATCATATTTGCTATTTCTCAAGTCCTTCTCATACCTTTCTCTTCCTGTGCTTTTTCATTTCGTATTTCCCAGTGGGCCGGGTTCCAGGTCTGCTTGTTGCTTATTGCTTGTATCCACCCCAGCGCTTACTACAGTGCCTGGCACATAGTAAATGCTCAACAAATACCATTATTATTGTTCCTTCAATCCTCTGTCTCCCTGCTGTCCTGCCACTGACCTGAGGCTGAGAGATTTCTGGACTTTAAATTCGTTGTGGGTAGGGAATGTGTTTACCATCTACCAGCTCTGTTGTATTGTATGCTCCAGGTACTTATTACAATGCTCTGCTCACAGTAGTGCCTCAGTAAGTACTGAAAATGATGATGATGATTCTCTCCTTGCTCTGGTGCTGAAAGCCAGACTCTGGTGGGCTCCCCCTGAGACCTAATGGATGGTGGATAGGCACCTTGAGAGTAAAACCTAAATGTCTTGTCTTTTTAGGGTTGTGGGATCTCTGTAGAAATGGGGCTGGGCCTCTATGAATCCATCCGTTGTATTTATTGTCCAAGGATGTCACACAAATTCGTGAAGCATTCCATATTTTTCTCCGCACATCCGCCAAGCTAGCTCTCTTCCTCCCTTCGAAGACCTACTGAGAGCTCACCTCCTCCAAGAGGCCTTCCCAGACTGAGCCCCCTTTTTCCTCTTCTCCTCCCCATCCCCCCCGACCTTCCTCCTTCCCCTCCCCACAGCACCTGTATATATGTTTGTACAGATTTATTACTCTATTTTACTTGTACATATTTACTATTCTATTTATTTTGTCAATGATGTGCCTCTAGCTTTACCTCTATTTATTCTGACGATTTGACACCTGACCACATGTTTTGTTTTGTTGTCTGTCTCCCCCTTCTAGACTGTGAGCCCGTTGTTGGGTAGGGACCGTTTCTAGATGTTGCTAACTTGTACTTCCCAAGCGCTTAGTACAGTGCTCTGCACACAGTAAGCGCTCAATAAATACGATTAAATGAATTGAATGAATGAATGAATGAAGAGCTTCCTGTGCGCAGATTGCAACAGAATAGGTAGACACGATTCCTGCCCTGAAGGAGGTTACACTCTAGTGGTGAATGGGTTCCCCGGGTTACCTTTACTTCCTAACGCCTGACCAAATTTCTGCTCTTTAACCGGATGCACAGTCCACAAACTGCAGAAAAATCTGTTCTTCACCAAGTTTTAGCTTGTGCACAAATGTTTCTTGGTCTCACATCTCCCTCTCCTGGACACGGATAGAGAGAGGCAACCTTTTGATTAAAGTGAGCCGATTCCCAGCCTAGGAGAATACAAAACAATAGAATAGGTAGATAAGATCTCTTCCCATAAAAAGTTTATGGACTAGAAGGAGAGACAGACGTTAAAATAAATTACAGATATGGATATGTACAAAAATCCTGTGGGGCTGTGAATGGAGTGAATATCAAAGTTCAGATTGTGAGCTTGTTGTTACATTGTACTCAAGCGTTTAGTACAGTGCTTTGCACACAGTAAGCACTCAATAAATATGATTGAATGAATTGAATGAGTGCAATCCCAAGTATATAGGGAGATGCAAAGGGGAGGGCAAGTAAGGCAAGTGAGGGCTTAGTCCGGGAAGGCCTCTTGGAGGGGAGATGGTGATTAGAAGATTTCAAAGATGGTCTGGCAAATATGAAGGAGGAGAGAGTTCCGAGCCATAATAATAACTGTGGTATTTGTTAAGCATTTTCTATGTACCAGGCACTATACTAAGCGCTGGGGTGGATACAAGCAAATTGGGTTGGACAAAGTCCGTGTCCCTCGTGGGGCTCGCAGTCTTAATCCCTGTTTTACAGATGAGGTAACTGAAGCACAGAGAAGTGAAGTGACTTGCCCAAGGCCACACAGCAGACAAGTGGTGGGGTCAGAATTAGAACCCATGACCTTCTGACTCCCTGGGGCCTGTGCTCTATCCACTACGCCATGCTGCTTCCGGAAAGAGCACGGACCTGTAAATCAGAGGTCACAGGCAAGTCACCTAACTTCTCTGTACCTCAGTTCTCTCATCTACAAAAATGGAAATTCACTGCATATTTTCCCTCCTACTTAGATAGTGACCTGATTATTTTCTATCCACCCCAGTACTTAGTATAGTATCTGACACATAGTAAATGCTTAACAAATACCATTATCATTATTAAAAGGAGAATACAGGCAAGGACTAGTGGAACTTTTAGACTCTGGGTCGGGACAACAGGGTGAAGTCCTCCCTCTAGGGAGAGGACACACCTGAGCTTGCTATTGGAAAAGGAAATACAAGCATCAGCAGACTCTGACCAAAAAAAGAAGGCAGAACTACACAATCCTCTCCAAGGTATCCCTGAGAAAGGAGATGTCAGTCAGTCATATTTTTTGAGCACTTACTGTGTGCCGAGCACTGTACTAAGTGCTTGGGAGAGTACAATATACCAATAAACAGACACATTCCCTGCCCACAATGAGCTTACAGTCTAGAGATGGGACCAACTATACCTAGTCGGGCGGCCCCATGCCCTTCCCCGATTCCCATCAATTCACAGAACATCTTATTGAGGAGGTCAAAGGAGCCTATAAATGTTGGCAACAGCAGTTCTACTACAACCAGCCTCTCATGGTGCTCATGGAGAAAGATACTACTATCACCAGGGCACAAACAAGGCTCACTTTTATGCTTCCTTTCAGTTGCAGTGGTAAACGGAGAAGTCCCTGCTTGCCGTAGCCCAGGAAACGCTGAAATGCTGTTACCCACTTCAACTTGATTCTAGGAATCAAGGGAACTTGTTAATTCCAGGAATCATAGAATGTTTTTGTCCTTGGGCTGAGCAGCAATGGAGATATTCTATCTTTGGAAAGCAAACACTGGGGAATCCACCAGTGCAGTTGAGAAGCAGCGAGGCTTAGTGCTTGAGAGTCAGAGGTCATGGGTTCTAATTCTGACTCCACCACTTAGTTGTGTGACTTTGTGCAAGTCACTTAACTTCTTTGTGCCCTTAATTACCTCATCTGTAAAATGGAGATTAAGACTGTGGTCCCCACGTGGGACAATTTGACAACCTTGTACCTATCCCAGCACTTAGAACAGTCCATGGCACATAGTGTGTAACAAATACCATGATTATTATTGAGAAGCAGCGTGACTTAGTGGTAAGAACATGGGCTTGGGAGTCAGAGGATGTGGGTTCTAATCCTGCCTCTGCTACTTGTCTGCTGTGTGACTTTGGGCAAGTCACTTAATTTCTCTGTGCCTCAGTTGTCTTTTCTGTAAAATGGGGATTAAAAGTGTGAGCCCCCTGTGGGACAACTGATTACCACGTATCTACCCTGGTGCTTAGAATAGTGTTTGGTACATAGTAAGTGATTAACAAATACTATTATTATTATTATTATTATTATCCAGACTGGATAGTCCGCCCGTATTGTATCTACCCCAACACAGTACAGTGCTTGGAATGTGGTAAGCACTTATCAAATGCCACAGTGATTATAAGTTGGGAGTCTGATTGTAAAGGACTACAGATGGCCCCCAAAACCCTTGGGTGTTTTAGCCCTCCTCTCTCCAAACCCTGCTACTCCAGATTCTCTGCAATGGGCACATTTAATTCCACTCCATTAGATAAACTCTTGAATTTTTGCTCTATAGAGGTATTCCTTTTATATTTATTTATTTTTATATTTACATTTGGAGAAGCAGCATGGTTCAATGGAAGAAGCCCGGGTTTGTAAGTCAGAGGTCATGGGTTCAAATCCCAGCTCCACCAACTGTCAGCTGTGTGACTTTGGGCAAGTCACTTAACTTCTCTGTGCCTCAGTTACCTCATCTGTAAAATGAGGATGAAGAGTGTGAACCCCACGTGGGACAATCTGCTCATCTTGTATCCTCCCCAGTGCTTAGAACAGTACTTTGCACATAGTAAGTGCTTAACAAATGCCATCATTATTATTATTTTTTTTTCCAAAGTGCTTTCAAATTAATGATCTCATTGTATCCTCACATTCTCCCTGTGAGGTGGGAGCAGATGTGAGCCATCTTTGCTGGGTTTTCCTTTCTTTTTTCTACATTAGAGTTAATTTGGAAATGGTGCAGGATGGAAGGATTCAGTGCTCCTCAACCTGAATGATGGGAGATTTTATTGGCCTTTGTCTGGTCCCCTGGATCCTACTCCCAACACCTGACTGATAGATTGTAAGCTCCTGGAGAGCAGGCATCTGTTTTGTTCACCTGTCTACTTATTTTGTTTTGTTTTGTTGTCTGTCTCCCAATTCTAGACTGTGAGCCCATTGTTGGGAAGGGATTGTCTCTATCTGTGGCCGAATTATACTTCCCAAGCGCTCAGTACAGTGCTCTGCACACAGTAAGCGCGCAATAAATGCGATTGAATGAATTATACTAGCTCTCCCAAGTGCTTAGAACAGTGCTTTGCATACAGTAGAGAAGCAGCATGGTGTAGTGGCTAGAGCACAGGCTGTAGGAGTCAGAAGGTCGTAGGTTCTAATCCCAGCTCTGCCACCTTTCTGTTGTGTAACCTTGGGCTCATCATTTCACTTTTCTGTGCCTCAGTTATCTCATCTGTAAAACGGGGATCGAGACTGGGAGCCCCTTGTGGGACAGAGACTATGTCCAACCTAATTTGCTTGTATCCACTCCAGCGCTTAATACAGTGCCTGGCACATAGTAAGCAAGCACTTAGCAAATACCAAAATTATTATTATTATTACAATAGACACTCACTGGATTGTATTGATCAATTATGGCATTTATTAAGCCTATACTCTGTGCTGAGCACTCTGGTATTCATTGAGATAAATACACTGAACAGTTCAGACAACACAATCCCTGTCCTGTGAAGACCCTCCCTTCCCAGTGAGCTCCTTCCTCTTTCTAGAACCATCTCTGTACTGAAGTGGAAGGCCCTTCCCCTTGGAATTTCTATTGTTTCATCAGAGGCATGTGACCCTAGAATGTTGGAAAATGTTGCTTAGAGCACAGGGGCTGGTGGTCTGGGGCCTGCCGAGGGGATCTGCTCACACTGCCTCCAGGAAAAAGAGCTTCCTAGACATCTATGGTCCTATCAGAAAACCAGGAGGAAGGGAGGCAATTGTGAACCAATGGCGGCTAAATTGGTGAGAAGCGTCTGAAGGAGTCAGGGAGCTGGGAGGAAGGGCAGTGCCAGTGGGGGAGAGAATGGAAGGAGCAGAGGGTCCTTCCAACATAGAGTTGCTTTATCCTTTTTTAAAGAAGCAAATGTTCTCTGCTGGGTAGAGGTGGGGGTGAGAGAGAGAGAAGTGAGAAAAAAGATGTGGAGGAGGGGTCCAACAGGGAAATTCTGATTCCATGGTCTTGAGGTTTAACTGTTGAAGTGTGTTGGCTTCAAGACTTACCTAATACTGTGCCTCAGTTTCTTCATCTGTAAAATGGTGATTGAAGACCAGTTGTCCCATCCCCTTAGGCTGTGAGTCAAGCATGGGACAGAGAATGCGTCTGATCTGATTTTGAAGGCTCAGGAAGCATCAAGGCCTAGTGGAAAGAGTATGGGGTTGGGCCTGTGTTGTAGTCCTGCACCTGTCACTTACCTGCTGTGTGACCTTGGGCAAGTCACTTAACTTCTGTGTGCCTCAGTTCCCTCATTTGTAAAATGGGGAATAAATATCTGTTCTCCCTTCTACTTAAACTGTGAATACCATGTGGGACAGTAACTGTGTCCAATCTTACTAGCTTGTATCAACATTCTTGGCACATAATAAGCACTTAACAAATACCATTAAAAAGGGTCCCCTATGATTGTTCATTGTTGGCTTCCCCCAGATGCTGGAAATACTTACTGGAAATTCTTCTGGGATCTCCTGGAATCCACCTGGAGCGGAAAATTCTTCAAGTGCCAGTGAAAACACAGAGGTGGCAAATGTGAAGGGGATCACGGATGCCAGTGAAGACACAGAGGTGGCAAATGTGAAGGAGGTTATGGGCAGGATGGCCCATACTGGATATGAGGCATTCCAGGTAATGTTAACTCTGAAATGAAGCCACAGGGGCCATGTTTTGACACCTGTTTACATGTTTTGTTCTGTTGTCCGTCTCCACCTTCTAGACTGTAAGCCCGTTGTTGAGTAGGGACTGTCTCTGTATGCTGCTGGCTTGTACTTCCCAAGTGCTTAGTACATTGCTCTGCACACAATAAATATGATTGAATGAATGAATGTGCTGTGAGGTGTAGGCTTGGGCAGAGGCTGGAGGGAAGACTTGCCCAAATTTCTATATTAAGGGAATACATGAAAATTTTGGCTGAAATCAAAACTTTTTAAATGAACTACAGCTAGGCCATTTGGGCTAACACTGAGGTATCCTTTCTATGTTATTGATGCAGATTTGGGGATTCTTTGGTAAGACGGCTCTGATGGTCTGATTTTGTTTGAGACCTGAAGGAGGGAACTTTATCTATGGACCGTCATCTTTAAACATCCCTCTTACAGTGTGAGCCCGTTGTTGGGTAGGGACCGTCTCTATATGTTGCCAACTTGTACTTCCCAAGCGCTTAGTACAGTGCTCTGCACACAATAAGTGCTCAATAAATAATTGAATGAATGAATGAATGAATGAATGAATGAATGAATGCTAGTGCCTTGCAGAGATTCTAGATCTACATGAAGATCTAGCCTGTGGCAGGCAACTAGATTCATTCATTCATTCAGTCAATCACTCATTCACTCATTCAGTCATATTTATTGAGAGCTTACATTGTGCAGTACACTGTACTAACCTCTTGGGAGAGTACAATACAACAATAAATGGAAACACTCCCTGCCCACAATGAGCTCACAGTCTAGGAGGGGATAACACATGATTATAAATAATAATAATGGCATTTATTAAGTGCTTACTATGTGCAAAGCACTGTTCTAAGCACTGGGGATGTTACAAGGTGATCAGGCTGTCCCACTGGGGTCTCACAGTCTTCATCCCCATTTTACAGATGAGGTAACTGAGTCACAGAGAAGTTAAGTGACTTGCCCAAAGTCACACAGCTGACAATTGGCGGAGCTGGGATTTGAACCCATGACCTCTGACTCCAAAGCCCATGCTCTTTCCACTGAGCCACGCTGCTTTTCTAAATAAATTACAAATTTGTAAATGTGTTGTGGGGCTGGGAGTGGGAAAGAACAAAGGGAGCAAGTCAAGGCAATGCAGAAGGGAGTGGGAAAAGAGGAAGGGGGGCTTAGTCGGGGGGGGGCCTCTTGGAGGAGTTGTGCCTTCAGTAAGGCTTTGAAGAAGGGGGAGAATAATTATCTGTCAGATTTGAGGAGAGAGAGCATTCCAGGCCAGAGGCGGGATGTGGGTGAGTGGCCAGCGATGAGATAGACAAGATCAAGGTACATTGAGAAAGTTAGCATTAGAGGAGTGAAGTGTGTGGGCTGGGTTGTAGGAGGAGAGTAGCGAGATGAGGTAGGAGGGGGCAAGATGATTGAAGGCTTTAAAGCCAAGGGTGAGGAGGTTTTGTGTTTTGTTTGATGCAGAGCAAGGGGAGCTTGGGCAGGGGAAGTCACTCGGGCATCAGTGGGAAAAGAAGGTTGGATGAGGGGAAAGACTAGGAAGAAACAGAGGGACTGAGAGGCAGTGGTCCACCACGGAGCAGTGTGGTCCAGTAGCTAGAGCATGGGCCTGGATGTCAGAAGGATCAGGGTTCTAGTCCCAGCTCTGCCACTTATCTGCTGTGTGAACTTGGGCAAGTCACTTCACTCGTCTGTGCCTCAGTTACCTCATCCACAAAATGAGGTATAAGACTGGGAACTCCATGTGACACAGGGACTCTGCCCAAATCGATTTGATTGTATCAACCCAAGTGCTTAGTACAGTGCCTGGCATACAGTAAGCATTTAGCAAATGCTACAATTATTATGAATTATTATCAAGATGTCCAGAGGGTCACTGAGGGCAGAGAATTGGGGTAGGGTACATGAGAGAGAAGGGCAGGCTCAGCGTGGCTATGGGAAGGGAGGAATAATGATAATAATAATAATACTTGTGGTGTTGGTTAAGTGACTACTATGTGCCAAACACTTTGCAAAACTCTGCAAGGTGCTCCTTCTCTAATACTGATCCTGGCCCTCTGAGGGATGATCTCTGACCCCCTGCCAGCAGTGATGGGAGTGGGATTCTGAGCCCCTTTCTTCTTCTCCCAGGAGCCAGCAATCTCACCCGACCCCAGGACTCTCCTCTCCAAACAGTCTGAGGACTCGGAGAGTGGGGAAGAGGTGGGCAGTTCAGATGTCCCTGAAGACAGTTCCATCAGAAGTCCAAGTGATTCGAGTGCCTCCATGGGGTATTTTCCTTGCTACCGGACTTATGAAGAATTCCTAGAGAAGCCCAGCCCATCTCTAACGCGAACAAGCAGTGCCCAGTCGAACAGGAGAGATGGCAGTGGCTGCAGTAGCAGCCTAGAGCCCCTGGAACAGAGATCGCAGTCCTCCGGCCACACCATGGAGAGCCACCCAAGGAGCTGGGAGAGCATGGACACATTAACCCAAAGTAATCTCAACACGCCAAAACGATATCAGAGCCACCTGGGCCTGCTCCTCGCCACACGTGGAGAAGGAGGCCTGGGGGAAAAGCCGGAACCCCAGATCTTTGAAATACTGAGTCCTCCTGCCTTTCAGCAAAATATGGGGGGAATGCTGGAGCCAATCCCAAGGAAATCTCCCCAGCTGAAGCCTCTCAGCAGCCCCAGAGGAACCCAGGAAAAAAGAAGGCGCAGAAAAAAGGTCAGCAGGAATCAGTGGCATCTTGGGTAGGCTTGCTTAATAATAATGATAATTAAAAATGATAATAATAATTGTGGTGTTTGTAAAGTGCTTACTAAGCACCAGGCACTGTGCCAAGCACTGGGGTAGATGCAAGGTAATTGGGTTGGACACAGTCCCTGTCCCACATTGGGCTCACACTCTTAATCCCCATTTTACAGATGAGGGAACTGAGGCACAGAGAAGCAAAGTTACAGCAGACAAGTGGTGGAGCCGGTGTTAGAACCCAGGTCATTCTGATTCCCAGGCCTGTGCTCTATCCACTAGGGAGTAATTATTTGCCTCATCCTGGGTGGGACTGGTGAGGGGCTAATTTTATAATAGCATTTACTAAGTGCTTACTATGTGCAGAGCACTGTTCTAAGTGCTGGAGATACTACAAGATGATCACCTCCTCCAGGAGGCCTTCCCAGACTGAGCCCCCTCCTTTCTCTCCCCCTCGTCCCCCTCTCCATTCCCCCGTCTTGCCTCCTTCCCTTCCCCACAGCACCTGTATATATGTATATATGATTGTACATATTTATTACTCTATTTATTTTACTTGTACATATCTATTCTATTTATTTTATTTTGTTAATATGTTTGGTTTTGTTCTCTGTCTCCCCCTTCTAGACTGTGAGCCCACTGTTGGGTAGGGACCATCTCTATACGTTGCCAACTTGTACTTCCCAAGGCTTAGGACAGTGCTCTGCACACAGTAAGCGCTCAATAAATACGATTGATTGATTGATTGATTGATTACATTGTCCCACGGGGGGCTCAGTCTTCATCCCCATTTTACAGATGAGGTAACTGAGGCCCAGAGAAGTGAAGTGACTTGCCCAAAGTCACACAGCTGACAAGTGGCGGAGCAGGGATTTGAATCCATGACCTCTGACTCCAAAACCCGTGCTCATTCCACTGCGCCATGCTGCTTCTCCATGCTGCTAATTTCTGAAATGCCATACTTGGGGAAGGATTGGGGGGCAGTGACTGCCAGCGAGATACTTCACAAAGGGGGAAAGATTGCAGACAGGCAGTTTGGATGCCAAGTCCAGGTGAAGTGGGCCCGTTGCTGATTAGGGAATATCTCTTTATGTTGCTGATTTGTACTTCCCAAGAGCTTAGCACTGGCTCTGCACACGGAAAACAATAAATGCGATTGAATGAATGAATGAAGTGGGCAGGGACAAGAGCTGTCTTTTAGCTAACCAAGGTTGGGGAGGACAGTCAATCAATCCATGGTATTCATTGAACGCTTATTATGTGCAGAGAATTCATTCATTCATTCCATCTTATTTATTGAGATTTTACTGTGTGCAGAGCACTGTACTAAGTGCTTGGAAAGTACAATTCAGCAACAGATAGAGACAATCCCTTCCGAACAACGGGCTCACAATCTAGGAGAGAAGCAGCGTGGTAGCGCTAGAGCACAGGCTTGGAAGTCAGAAGGTCAAGGGTTCTAATCCCGGCTCCTCCATTTGTCTGCTGTGTCACCCCAAGCAAGTTACTTCACTTCTCTGTACCTCGGTTCCCTCCTCTGTAAAATGGGGATTAAGACTGTGAGCCCTATGTAGGATAGGGACTGAGTCCAACCCAATTATCTTGGACCTACCCCAGCACTTAGAACAGTGCCTGGCACATAGTAAATGCTTAATAAATACCATAATCATTGTTATGAGAGTACAATACAACAGAATTAGCAGACACTTTGCCTGCCTAAGATGAGTCTAGTCTAGTCTAGAGGTAATGAACTTACAGTTTAGTTTAGCGGAAAGAGCCCGGACTAGGGAGTCAGAGGTCATGGGTTCTAATCCCGGCTCCGCCACTTGTCTGCTGTGTGACTTTGGGCAAGTCACTTCACTTCTCTGGGCCTCAGTTCCCTCACCTGTAAAATGGGGATGAAGACTGGGAGTCCCCCGTGGGACAACCTGATCACCTTGTAAAGCCCCTCAGCACTTAGAACAGTGCTTTGCACATAGTAAGAGCTTAATAAATGCCATTATTATTATTATTATTATTATTATTATTATTATTATTTAGATGGCAGAGAAGCGATCTAGCTGGTTTGGAAAATTATGACTTCTGGAGGGGTAAGATTGTTCCATGGGCTTGGAGTCCTCATACCTCCCCTTACCCCCACCCCCACAGCTTGAGCTCCAGGACAGCAGCCAAGAAGACCTCTCCTACCAGGTGCAAGGGGAATGGAAGAGTAAGTCCGCTGAGCTCCTCTCAAACAAGGAACCTTCTCCAGATGACCCCCCAAAGGCTTCTTCCACATCCAGCTTCAGCCGCCTCGTGCGCTGGATTCGCCACACCTTCTCAAGGACGAGGAAGGTGAACCCTCAGAGAGAAAGAGGTGAGAGAAAAGGAGAGAGAAAGTCCCCAGGCGAAGACAGGTCCCGGCACTCTAGACTCTGGAGACTCTGGTGCTTAAGAAGAAACCAGGCACCAGCCCTCTAGACCCTGGACAGCCCCTAGTGTTTGTGGACATCTAACGTCATGGAAAATGAGATTCATGCAATCTGAAAATGAAATACATTCACTGAAGAACAAGTGCACATGGCTCTGATTCCTAATTGCATGGCATGCTGATTACTTATTTTTGCAAATAAAGACATTTCCTCTGTCAACATATCTCTTGTCTTGGCTGTGGGGCTGGAAGGAAGAGTGAGAAGCAGCATGGCTTAGGAGAAAGAGCACCAGCCTGGGAGTCAGAGAGCCCGAGTTCTAATCCCGGCTTTGTCACTTGTCAGCTGTGTGACCTTGGGCAAATCGCTTAATATTACTACTATAATAATGATGGTATTTGTTAAGCACTTACAATGTGCCAAGCACTGTTCTAAGCACTGGGGTAGATACAAGGTAATCAGGTTGCCCCATGTGGGGCTCACAGTCTTAATCTCCATTTTACAGATGAGGTAACTAAGGAACAGAGAAGTTAAGTGACTTGCCCAAAGTCACACAGCTGACAAGTGGCGGAGTGGGATTAGAACCCATGACCTCTGACTCCCAAGCCCGTGCTCTTTCCACTAAGCCAGGTTGCTTAATTTATCTGTGCCTCAGTTTCCTCATCTGTATAATGGGGATTAAAGCTGTGGACTGTGTTTAAACTGATTATTTTGTATCTATCCTGGCACTTATTACAGTGCCTGGCACATCGTAGCACTTAATATCATTAAAAAAAAAGATGTGGAATTGATTTGATACGGCTTTCTACTGCCAAATTCCTGAATTGCCTTGGACCGTAAACTCCTTTTCTAGACTGTAACCTCCTTGCGGATATAAGGATTGTGCCTACCAAATTTGCTATATTGTACTCTCCCAGGCACTTAGTATAGTGCTCTCCACATAATAAGGGCTCAATAAACATAATTGATTGATTCATTGATTGGGAATTTCAAGATCGTAAGCCCCATAAGGGTAGGTACCACATCTTTTACTTTTATTGTAATAGTGATAATAATGATGATGGTATTTAGTGCTAACTAGGTGCTAAGTGCTGGGTAAGGTACAGGATAATCAGAAGAAATACACAATCCATGTCCCGTATGGGCCTCACTATCTAAAAGGGAGGGAGAACAGGTGTTATAGCAGTTGTTATGCAGGTGAGCATGAGTCATAGAAAGATTAAATGATTTGCCCAAGACTACACAACAAAGCAAGTGGTAAAACCACATGAAATCCAGATCTCCTGACTCTCAGTCTTGTGCTCTTTCCATTAGGCCACTCTACTGTACTCTTCCAAATTCTCCACATGAAGTAGGTGCTCAATAAATATTATTGAATGAATGAGTGCATGCCTGCATGAATGAATAAATGCTTGAATGAAGAATGAATGAATGAACAGGCTGCTGTTTCCCAAAAGCCAATAGGTGACCAGTGAGGTGATGGGATGGACCCTGAGAGGTGGTGATGAAGAAATACTGGAGATGGTGATCAGTTAATCTGTCAGTCCATAAAATGATGGCATTTGTTAAGCGCTTACTATGTGCAAAGCACTGTTCTAAGCACTGGGGAGGATACAAGGTGATCAGGTTGTCCCTCAGGGGACTCACGGTATTAATCCCCATTTTACAGATGAGGTAACTGAGGCCCAGAGAAGTGAAGTGATTTGCCCAAAGTCACACAGCTGACAAGTGGTGGAGCCGGGATTTGAACCCATGACCTCTGACTCCAGAGCCCGGGCTCTTTCCACTGAGCCACGCTGCTTCTTATAAAATTTGGTAAGTATTCACTTAGAGAAGCAGCATGGCTTAGTGAAAATCAATCAATCAATCAATCAATCAATCGTATTTATTGAGCGCTTACTATGTGCAGAGCACTGTACTAAGCGCTTGGGAAGTACAAATTGGCATCACATAGAGACAGTCCCTACCCGATAGTGGGCTCACAGTCTAAAAGGGGGAGACAGAGAACAGAACCAAACATACCAACAAAATAAAATAAGTAGGATAGAAATGTACAAGTAAAATAAATAAATAAATAAATAAACAGAGTAATAAATATGTACAACCATATATACATATATACAGGTGCTGTGGGGAGGGGAAGGCGGTAAGGCGGGGGGATGGAGAGGGGGACGAGGGGGAGAGGAAAGAAGGGGCTCAATCTGGGAAGGCCTCCTGGAGGAGGTGAGCTCTCAGCAGGGCCTTGAAGGGAGGAAGAGAGCTAGCTTGGCGGATGGGCAGAGGGAGGGCATTCCAGGCCCGGGGGATGACATGGGCCGGGGGTCGATGGCGGGACAGGCGAGAGCGAGGTACAGTGAGGAGATTAGTGGTGGAGGAGCGGAGGGTGCGGGCTGGGCAGTAGAAGGAGAGAAGGGAGGTGAGGTAGGAGGGGGCGAGGTGATGGAGAGCCTTGAAGCCCAGGGTGAGGAGTTTCTGCCTGATGCGCAGATTGATCGGTAGCCATTGGAGGTTTTTGAGGAGGGGAGTGATATGTCCAGAGCGTTTCTGGACAAGGATAATCCGGGCAGCAGCATGAAGTATGGATTGAAGTGGAGAGAGACACGAGGATGGGAGATCAGAGAGAAGGCTAGTGCAGTAGTCCAGACGGGATAGGATGAGAGCTTGAATTAGCAGGGTAGCGGTTTGGATGGAGAGGAAAGGGCGGATCTTGGCAATGTTGCGGAGCTGAGAGCATGGAACCGGGAATCAGAGGGCCTGTTTTCTAATCTTGACTCTGCAATTTGCCTGCTGTGTGATCTTGGGCAAGTTGTTTTACTCCTCTGTGCCTCAGCTTTCTCATCTGTAAAATGGGGATTTTTAAAATTTATTATTATTATTGGTACTTGTTGAGTACTTACTATGTACCCGACACTGTACTGGGTGCCAGGGTAGGTACAATATGACCAGCTTGAACAGTCCCTAAGTTAATAAATACACACCCATTCCTCTCTCCCCCTTAGACTATGAGGTCCACGTGGAGCAGGAATTGTGTCTGATCTGATTGTATTGAACCTAGCACTTAGCACTGCGCTTGGCCCGTAGAATCAATCAATCGTATTTATTGAGCGCTTACTGTGTGCAGAGCACTGTACTAAGCGCTTGGGAAGTACAAGTTGGCAACAACTTGTACAACTTGTAGAAGGCACTTAACAAATTGCACAGTTATTATTAAGCACTGTGGTTCCTGCCAGATGCCCCCAACCTGAAAATGAGAGAAGCAGCGGGGCTTAATGGACAGAACATGGACCTAAGAGTCGGAAGAACCTGGGTTTTAATTCCAGCTCTGCCACGTGTTTGCTGTATGACCTTGGGCAACGGCTCTGGGCAGCAGTTACCTCATCTGTAAAATGGGGATTAAAAGTGTGAGCCTCATGTGGGACAGGGACTGTGTTCAACCTGATTAACATGTATTTACCCCAGTGCTTGGAACAGTGTTTGGCACGTAGTAAGCACTATTAAGTAATAATAATGATAATAATTAAAATGCTCCTCCACCCCTTGTCCAGGCTGGGTCCTTTGTAGGTTGGGGCTGTGAAAGGGGCATACCAGGGGTGGGTGGCAGGGACAGGTGGGCCATGGAGTGCGGGGGAATGCCAGGGAGGTGGTTGCTGAGGCAGGTGGGACACAGAATGGATGAATGAAACAAAGATGTGACCAGAGCAAACCCTGAAGTGGCCAGCAAATGGGACCGTGGGATCATTCATTCATTCATTCATTCATTCAATCATATTTATTGAGCACTTACTATGTGCAGAGCACTGTACTAAGCGCTTGGGAAGTAGAAATTGGCAACATATACAGACGGTCCCTACCCAACAATGGGTTCACGTTATAGAAGGGGGAGACAGACAACAAAAGAAAACATGTAGACAGGTGTCAAAATCATCAGAACAAATAGAATTAAAGCTATAGCACATAATTAACAAAACAAATAGAATAGTAAATATGTACAAGTAAAATAAATAGAGTAAGAAATCTGTACAAATATAAATAAGTGCTGTGGGGAGGGGAAGGAGGTAGGGTGGGGGGGATGGGGAGGAGGAGAGGAAAAAGGGGGCTCAGTCTGGGAAGGTCTCCTGGAGGAGGCAAGCTTTCAGTAGGGCTTTGAGGGGCCCTCAGTCAGGAGCCCTCATTCAGGAGTGGACCAGGCCAAGGGACGTGGTCTGGGTGGGCTGCAGTTTTGGTGACATGAGTCCCTCCAGCTGCAATTCCACACTGTCCCAACCAGCACTGCACAGTCTGGCACTGCTCAGCACAGATGCGGGGTGGGAGGGTAGAGTGTCGCAGCTGGAGGTCCTCCCACCACCCCTTCCTTGTTCAACTCACTCCCCATACCCTGTTTCCTTGCTTCCCTAATCCTATCTTTTTCTTCAGATGTCATCTGGTCATTTCCAACCCACAGCCATAGACTCCCATTAAATCCTCAGTAAAAATGCCACAGGATTATTGCCATTTTTAGGCGCTTATTATGTTCCCAGCACTGAGCTAAATGCCAAATTCAATAGAAGATAATCATATCAGACATAGTGATCTAAAAGGGAGGGCAACTGAAGTCCAGAGGGGTCAAGCGAAGTTGCCCAGCAGGCAAGGAATGGGTTTAGAACTAGAACTTTGGTGACTTGGCCAAGCTTGTGACTAAAATCCTGACACCGAGCACTGTTCTTTCTCTTCCAGGCCAAGTTGTCTCCCTCCCCCAGGCAAGAATTTCATAACTCAGAATTCAAGAAACTCTTGAATCCGGCCAATCAAATCAACTTGTAACTACAGTCTTCCCCGATTCCACCACTGAAAGTCACCGCTCCTGCCATGCTTCGTATGTGTTGGGCTGTATGGATGTAAACTGCTGTGGTGTGACAGTCCTACTGCCTCCCTACGAATCAGCTCCGGCTCTCGTTTGCACCATTGAGGAAACTCCCCTTCCTGCCTTCCACCACCCTGGTGGAAAGAGAAAAGCCCCTACAGCCTGAGCCCTCCACAAAGCTTTGGGAAGGCTGGTGGCAACTGTAGTGGTCATTGTGGCTTTGGGTAGGCTTTGGACTCTGTGTCCCAAGAAGCCTGAAATTCTTCTCCTTTAGCCACAGTACCTTAATTGACTTGTTTTTATTTGGTGTATTCGTGCTTGCCTTCTATACTGTTTTAGTGTTTTATTGTTTCATCATTTATAATATGTCTGTCTTCAGTCCCCTCTCCACTTCTATTTTTAGTTGTGAGGCCCCTGAAGATCAGGGTCCTTGTCAAATTCCCACCTGTGCATTCTTTCCCAACACTTCGTATAGTGCCCTGCATTCAGTAAGTACTTAATAAATACTATCAATCAATTAATCAATGTAATTTATTGAGTGTTTACTCTGTGCAGAGCACTGTAATAAGGCTCGGGAGAGTACAGTTCAACAGAGTAGAGTACGGTCCTGCCCACAATGATTTCATACGCTAGAGAGTCTAGAGGAGGAGCTTATAAAATAAATCAACGTGACTGGCCTCTCAGGCTTTTGTTTGCCACCACTCTGTTTTAACCGGCCATTGCTCACTCTGCCTAATCTTTGGTAGGGTAATTAGATCGCCTGTTCACCTCTAGAAAGTTGATAAAAGCATCGGAATCGATTCTTAGAACACTTTCGAGGACTTTCCTGTGCTCGGTAAGTGCCCAATCCCTAGCCCCATTCAGCACACCTAATTCTAATCCTTCAGTGCCTGCCATGCAGTTCCACACTCCCAGCTCTCTCCCCCCGGCATTGGCATGGCCCCGAGCCTGCAGAAACTTCCCCTACCCAGTCCAGCCAAAGAGAATTGGGTGAGAAGGCACAGGAGTTGGTGTGCCCATGGATGGTCCCTTTTGGGAAGGCTTCAGAGTGGGTCTGGCTATGATCACTACAATGTCCCCGAGAAATCCTGTGTATATGTGTATATGTGTGTGTGGCGGGGGGGGGGGGAGTGTGCTTTTGCACATATGTGTGAATGTGTGTGCCTGGTAGTGGCTGCAGCGGGTGGGGAATTGGAGGAAATGTGGGGGGAAACTACCCAATTAGATTGGAGTGAAAAATAATAATGATGATGTTTGTTAAACTGTTACTATGTGAAAGACACAATCAATTGATAAGTTGTATTTTATTAAGTGTTTACTATGTGCAGAGCACTGTGCTAAGTGCTCGGGTGAGTACACTAAAACAGAATTAGCATTCCCTGCCCATAATGAAGTTACAGTCTAGAGGGAGAGCCAGATATTAAAATGAATAAATAATTTATAATATATGACTTAGAGATATGTACATAAATGTTGTGGGTCTGGGGATGGGGAGAATATCAAGAATCCAAAAGTCACAGATTAAGGTGCATAAAGACAATCTGGTCTGAAACAGTCCCTGTCCCACACAGGGCACAAAGTGGGAAGAAAGAGGGAGAATATGTATTTAATTTCCATTTTACTGATGAAGAAGCTGAGGCTCAGAACAGTTAAGTGACTTACCCAAGATCACACAGTAGGCATGTGGCAAAGCCTAGATTAGAACTCAGGTCCTTCGACTCCCATGTCCGTGCTTTTCCACTAGATCACACTACTTCCATTTTAGCAACTTGAAGAACACATTTCCCAGGTCCCTCTTATCTTGGGGAGGAGCAAATGAAAACCTAGAGATGTAGGTAGGCCTCCCATATAACCCAGATGCTGTGCTTTTGGAATACCTTTATATGAAGAATCCAAAAAGAGCAAGGGGTGATGATTTAGAGGTCTCATAGTTTCCTTCCTAAAAGGCAAAGATTTGGACAGGGATTTTTGAGAAGGGCAGAGTTTTTATGTTTCTGCCAGGACTGACCCTAAGAGCCGCCTATTGGGAGATCTGATATGCCTTCTTTCTCCTCCATCTCAGGAGGCTCTGAACCTCCCAGCTAAGGGGATATTTGAGCTTGGGTCACCAGTGCTTTGACCAATGTCCCACTCTACCCCCATCATCTTGTGGGGTGGCAGCTCTCCAAGACAGATTAGGGCATGTGATCCGAGACTTTCCAGAGGGTCAACAGGGAGGGGGCAGGGAGAAGTGCGGAGCATTGTCAAGCTTGGTTGGGAAGGGTTAGGATGAGGTTGACGTGAGCTTGCCCTAGGATGTCAGCCTCCAAAGGCTGCTTCAGCTGTCCTTATGCAAGCAGTTAATCCTGTGGTCATCTCCCAACTGGCATCCAATCAGCACCATTGCGAAGGCAGCCCAGAAATTCACTCCCCCCGTAAACCTTGTTCCCAGTTATCTTCTACATCTACATTCTTTGTGTGCAAGGGACCAGGGCTGTTGGCTACTGCATGTTGCAGTGAGAAGCAGCATGGCCTAATAGAGCACGGGCTTGGAAATCAGAAAGTCGTGAGCTCTGCCATTTGTCTGCTGGGTGACCCTGGGCGCATCACTTCACTTCTCTGTGCCTCAGTTACCTCATCTGTAAAATGGGGAATGAGACTGTGAGCCCCATGTGGGAAAGGGACTGCGTCCAACCAACCCGATCTGCTTGTATCCACCTCAGCACTTAGTATAGTCCCCTGCACACAATAAATGCCTAACAAATCCCGCAGTTATCGTTATTATTACTGCTGCTATTGCAGCTGACCATCGCCAACATGTAGAGGTAGAGGCAGAACATTTCTCCTTCTTCAGCTGGCCTGGAGATGCTGCAGGACCTAGAGGGAATTTCTTTAGCTGCACGAAACGTGAGAGACACCTCTTCTCCATCCTCCCCAATGCTCACTTCAAACAGGCCTATTCCCATCTTTCCTCAGTCATCTTCAAATTTCCCTTCCTCCTGGAGGTTGTCCTGAGTTAATTCTCTTCTCCTCGGTTCATAGTCTCCCAAATATAACCTCTGCCTTTATCCCCTCACTGCCAACTTTTTGTACCTACTGCTAACCGTACTTTACTAGTACTAATGTATTTGCTTATCCATCTTTTCATTCTCTTCTTCCTCCCACCTTTAGACTATTTTGTGTCTGTCTCCCATTAGAATGTAAATTCTTTCGAGAAAGGATTTGTTTTATCAATCAACCAATTAATGGTATTTACTGAGTGCTTGCCATGTGCAGAGCACTGTATTAAGTGCTTTGGGGAGTACGATCAGTCAATCGTATTTATGGAATGCTTACTTATGAAATGCACTTGGTAGAGTACAATATAACAGAGTTGGTAGACATATTCCCAGCCTATAATAGTGTTAGTATACCCTCTCCTTAACCTCAAGGAGCTTACAGTCTATTAAATGAGACAGGCACTTTAATCCGTTGCATTCTCCAAAGTGTTTAGCACAATGCTTTTCACACATTGATTGATTGACTGCTCAATTACAGTGGTCAGCACACTCTCCACAGCTTATGACTAGAAACTAGGCTACTGGCTGGGTCATCTTTTTTGGGAGAAGTTACCAAGCCTACTGGTAGGGCAAAGCAAGGACAAATGCAAAGTTTCAGTCAACCAGTCATATTTTTTGAGTGTTACTGTGTTCAGAGCAGTGTACTAAGTGCTTGAGAGAGTCCAATACAACAATAAACAGACACACTCCCTTCCCACAATGAGCTTACAGTCTAGAGGGGGAGACAGGCATTAATGTAAACACATTACAGATTCATTCATTCAATCGTATTTATTGAGCGCTTACTGTGTGCAGAGCACTGTACTAAGTGCTTGGAAAGTACATATTGGCAACATATGTGTACATAAGTGCTGTGGCACTGGGATGGGGGATGATAAAGAGAACAAGTTAGGGCAATGCAGAAGGGAGTACGAGAAGAGGAAAGGAGGGCTTAGTCAGGGAAGGCCTCTTGGAGGAGATGTTCCTTCAATAAAGCTTTGAAGATGGGGAGAGTCATTCTCTGATGGTTATGAGAAGGGAGGGAGAGTTGCCAACTTGTACTTCCCAAGCGCTTAGTACAGTGCTCTGCAAACAGTAAGCGCTCAATAAATATGATTGATTGATTGATCCAGGCCAGAGGCGGGACGTGGGAGAGAGGTTGGTGGCGAGATCGACAAGATCAAGGTACAGTGAGGAGTGAAGAGTGTGGGCTGGGTTTTAATAGGAAAGTAGCGAGGTGAGATGAGGGGGACAAGGTGATTTAGTGCTTTAAAGGCAATGGTGAGGAGTTACCATTTGACGCGGAGGAGTTTCTCAAAAGGTCTGTAAAATTTGACTCATGTTCTAGAATGTTCCAGTTACCACTTCTCAGAAAAGCAGCAGCTGGGAAGAAGTGAAGTCTAATCTTCTACACTCTGAGGATCAGAATAATCTACTGGAATTTTTTCTTCAAAAATCTCTACCCGTCTCCCTCCAGATTTAAAGGAAGCCCCTCATGATCAGTTTTAACGTGCTCCCCCCCCCCCCCCCGCCCCCGCCCCCGCTTAGGCATCCTTGCTCCTCTACAGCATGGCTTAGTGGAAAGAGCATGGGCTTAGGAGTCAGAGGTCATGGGTTCAAATCTCAATTCTGCCACGTCAGCTGTGTGACTTTGGACAAGTCACTTAACTTCTCTGTGCCTCAGTTACTTCATCTGTAAATTGGGGAGTAAGACTGTGAGCCCCACGTGGGACAACCTGATCACCTTATATCCTCCCCAGCGCTTAGAGCAGTGCTTTGCACAATAGTAAGTGCTTAACAAATGTCATTATTATTATCATTCATTAATTCATTCAATCATATTTATTGAGCGCTTACTGTGTACAGGGCACTGTACTAAGCCCTTGGGAAGTACAAGTTGGCAACATATAGAGATGGTCCCTACCCCAACAGTGGGCTCACAGTCTAGAAGGGGGAGACAAACAACAAAACAAAACATTAACAAAATAAAATAAATAGAATAAATATGTACAAATAAAATAAACAAATAAATAGAGTAATAAATATGTACAAACATATATACATATATACAGGTGCTGTGGGGAGGGGAAGGAGGTAAGGCGGGGGGATGGGGAGGGGGAGGAGGGGGTTCAGTCTGGGAAGGCCTCCTGGAGGAGGTGAGCTCTCAGTAGGGCTTTGAAGGGAGGAAGACAGCTAGCTTGGCAGATGTGCGGAGGGAGGGCATTCCGGGCCAGGGGGAGGACGTGGGCCGGGGGTCGACGGCGGGACAGGCGAGAATGAGGCAAGGTGAGGAGATTAGCGGCAGAGGAGCGGAGGGTGCGGGCTGGGCTGTAGAAGGACAGAAGAGAGGTGAGGTAGGAGGGGGTGAGGTGATGGAAAGCCTTGAAGCCAAGGGTGAGGAGTTTCTGCCTGATGCGTAGGTTGACTGGTAGCCACTGGAGATTTTTGAGGAGGGGAGTAACATGCCCAGAGCGTTTCTGGACAAAGACAATCCGAGCAGCGGCATGAAGTATGGATTGAAGTGGGGAGAGACAGGAGGATGGGAGATCAGAGAGGAGGCTGATGCAGTAATCCAGATGGGATATCAGCGCTTAGAACAGTGCTTTGCACATGATAAGTGCATAACAAATTCCTTTATTATTGTTGCAGCTACAATCCAGCCTGCATGCTTCACTCCTCTAAATACCAACCTACATCCTGTGCATTGTTCTCATCTCTTTAACCATTGATGCTTGCTCATGTCCCCACTCCTGCCTGTGCTGTTTTTTAAGTGCCTACTATGTGCTAAGCACTGTACTGAGCATTGAAGTAGATACAAGATAAACAGATCCCACATGGGGCTCAAGCCTAAGTAGAAGGGAGGACAAGTATTGAATCTTCAGTTTACAGATGATGAAAATTAAACAAAGAGAAGGGCCTGGAAATCCCTCATCATCATCATCATCAGTCGTATTTATTGAGCACTTACTGTGTGCAGAGCACTGTACTAATGTGACGGACCACTATTCTCCTCATCTTCAAAGACCTATTAAAATCACATCTCTTCCAGGAAGTCTTCCCTGACTAACATCTCATCTCCCTATCCTGCAGTACTCTTGCACATTAATCCTTACCCCATCAGCATTCATGACACTCAACCCCTTCCTATATCTTTATACTTGGTTGCTTCCCCTGCTTATAATTTATTTTAATGTCTGTAAACTAGTTGGTAAACGTCTCCAGGGCAGGGATTATGTCTACCTACTCTACTGTACTCTCCCAAGTTCTTGAAGAGTGCTCTGCACAAAGTTAAATGCCCCCAAATATCTCTATTTTTCTCTCCCAAGTACTTGAAGAGTTAGTGCCTCTCCAAGTACATAAAATAGTATGTAATTGATTGACTGAATATGAGTAACTAGGATGTTTATGTTATATATGAGCTTGGTGTCTGGTATCCCATTTCCTGTTTTACTTCGAGCCTTTGATCTCTAATATGGGCCGTGGGCGCTTTTAGGGACCTGATACAAAGCTGGTTGGAAGTGGTTTCTACAAAGCTGGTTGCGAGTGGTTTCACCTCTGCTTTGGAAAAGAACAGTTACTGGCTGATGTGTGAAAAATAATTGTGTTTGCTCACCAACGAACATTAAAGGGTAGGAACAGAGACAGTTAAATAAAACATCCGATAAGATAATCATATTTGAGATAAATGAGGAAGGAGAGTTGAAATTTGGACTAATAAAGGCAGTGGTGCCAGTTGGCAAACTGCTTATGCCAAGATGGAATTTGCTGTTCTTCCCACAAATACTGTACTGTGTACAAAGGAAAAGAAAATGGCAACTGCCTTTGTTTGAGGGAGCTTGAGGCAAGCCAAAGAGATAAGAACAATTTAAGGGAAGCTAGGAGGGTTGGATTCATTACTGTGTAGCCTCATGAAAAGAGCCAATCCTGGGACTCAGAGGGTCTGGGTTCTAATCCCGACTCTGCCACATGTCTGCTTGTGTGACCTTGGACAAGTCACTTAACTTCTCTGTGCCCCAGTTTCCTCATTAGTAAAACGGGGATTCAATACCTGTTCTCCAACCCTTTTAGACAATGAACCCCATGTGGGACAGGGACTGTATCTGACCTGATTATCTTGTATTTAGTTAATGTTGGAACATAGTAAGCAGTGTGGCTCAGTGGAAAGAGCCCGGGCTTTAGATTCAGAGGTCATGGGTTCAAATCCCAGCTCTCCCAATTGTCAGCTGTGTGACTTCGGGCAAGTCACTTAACTTCTCTGTGCCTCTGTTACCTCATCTGTAAAATGAGGATGAAGACTGTAAGCCCCCTTTGGGACAACCTGATCACCTTGTAACCTCCCCAGCACTTAGAACAGTGATTTGCATAAAGCAAGCACTTAATAAATGCCATTATTATTATTATTATTATTAAGAAATGCTATTATTATTATTTACTATTAGGGTACCTAGAGAAGAAGTTAAGAGGGAGGAATGGGATGATAAAATAGAGCAGGTTGCAAATAAATCAGCCAAAGAGAATCTGACTTTCATTCAATCATATTTATTGAGCATTTATTGTATGCAGAGCACTGAACTTCTGGTAAGGAGACTCTCTTAAGTATGCCAAGTCACATTAAGAGACTATATATAAAGAGAGAGAGAGAGAGAGAGAGAGAGAGAGAGAGAGAGAGAGAGAGAAAGAGAGAGAGAGAGAAAGGCAGCATTGTCTAATGGAAAGAGCACAGGCCTTGGAGTCAGAGGACCTGGGTTCTAATCCTCACTTCAGCACTAGTCTGCTGAGTGACCTTGGTCATGTCACTCAACTTCTCTGGGCCTCAGCTTCCTCATCTGTAAAATTTAGATTAAATCCTAGGCCCTCCTATTAAGACTATGAGCCCCATGTGGAACAGGGACTGTGTCCAACCTGATTAACTTGTATTTATCTCAGCTTTTAGTATAGTGATTGACAAATAGTAAGCACTTAACAGTTACCATGAGAGACAGAGAAAAGAACATGAAAAAAATACCAAAGCAAAGAGACAGAAAAGCTAAGAGAGAGAAAGTAAGCCAAAAAGAGAACACGATAGACCTTTGGAGACATCGAGTGAGAGATAAAGGTACGGAGATGAGAAAGAAGGGAGACCTACTCTATATATTCTAGTTATTCCTTGTCTGGATTTTTCTGTGGGAAATCTGAGACCAACCAACCCACTGTTGTCATAAAAAATTAGGATTTCCTTTCTCCCTGAATACAACGTTTGAACTCTCACAAGCGCTTAGTAGAGTGCTCTGCACACATTAAGCACTCAGTACATGCCACTGAATGATGGGCCAATTTGAGGGCCTAAGTCTCTTTGATCTTTTACCCAGATTGTCTTGCTTGATTTTATTTGTAACTTCTACATGGGGAAAAAACTAAAAATTTTGCTCTGGTTCCCCCTTTTTGCTGTGTAAAAGTGGGTTTCCCCCTCTGTCAATTCACACTACTGTTCCAAAGGATGCCTGTATTCATTTTCCCTCAAGAGTTGTGATAATTACATTCACTTCTTTAGCACTGGAAAATGCTATATGATTCAAGGGGCTCAAGGGGCTCACAGTCTAAGGATAAAGGGAGAAAAGGTACTGATGACTCCCTCCTCAAATCCGACAGATAATTTCTCTCCCCCTTTTCAAAGCCTTATTGAAGGAACATCTCCTCCAAGAGGCCTTCTCTGACTAAGCCTTCCTATCCTCTTCTCCCACTCATTTTTGCATTGCCCTGACTTGCCCCCTTTATTCATCCCTCACCACAGCCCCACAGCACTTAGGTACATATTTGTAATTTATTTATATTGTCTGTCTCTCCCTCCAGACTGTAAGCTCGTTTTGGGCAGGGAATGTGTCTGTTATATTGTTATATTGTACTCTCCCAGGTGATTAGTACAGTGCTCTGCAAACAGTAAGTGCTCAATAAATACGATTGAATTGAATGAATGAATGAATGAGATCAAAAATGAAATGATAAGAACACCAAATCAGCATAAAAAATGAGGACAGGGATAAAAGCAAAAATTAAATAAAATGAAAGTTACAGGTTACCATGACTAGGGGAGCAGAGTTTCGGGCTTCTCAAGGCACAGTGTAATTGTTACAGTTAGGGCCTGCCCAATGTTCTACATTTTGTAGAGGATCCAGTTTACTGCTGCTCCTTCAGTCCTTCCCGCCAAAATGGAGCAGTGCAGGTTATGATCGAGGTCCCGGGTTTATGTTGCGAGTTGTGTGGAGATTTTGCAAGTTACTTTAAGGTAGCAGCCCCAAAATAAAATAAATGAGGAAACAACTAAGCTGTTAGAACCAGCCTTTTCATATTTAGTTCAGTGTCTCCACAGTAACTTCTTGTCTTCAGACTTTCTAGAACTCCTAGAACTCTTGTAACTGTATTGTTAATTCTGCAGCCTTCAGGATCCAGAGTCTGCTGGTCTCCTCCTTATTTCTCTCCCTCCCAGTTATAAGAGTGGTATTTATTAACCTTGCCCCCTCCTGCGCTTGGGAAGTACAAGCTGGCAACATATAGAGACAATCCCTACCCAACAGTGGGCTCACAGTCTAAAAGGGGGAGAAAGAGAACAAAACCAAACATACTAACAAAATAAAATAGAATAGATATGTACAAGTAAAATAAATAAATAAATAAATAGAGTAATAAATATGTACAAACATATACATATAAACAGGTGCTGTGGGGAAGGGAAGGAAGTAAGATGGGGGAATGGAGAGGGGGACGAGGGGGAGAGGAAGGAAGGGGCTCAGTCTGGGAAGGCCTCCTGGAGGAGGTGAGCTCTCAGTAGGGCCTTGAAGGGAGGAAGAGAGCTAGCTTGGCGGATGGGCAGAGGGAGGGCATTCCAGGCCCGGGGGATGACGTGGGCCGGGGTCGATGGCGGGACAGGCGAGAACGAGGCACGGTGAGGAGATTAGTGGCAGAGGAGCGGAGGGTGCGGGGTGGGCTGTAGAAGGAGAGAAGGGAGGTGAGGTAGGAGGGGGCGAGGTGTTGGACAGCCTTGAAGCCGAGGGTGAGGAGTTTCTGCCTGATGTGCAGATTGATTGGTAGCCACTGGAGATTTTTGAGGAGGGGAGTAACATGCCCAGAGTGTTTCTGGACAAAGACAAGCACTTATGTCTGTATCCGTAATGTATTTATTTACATTAATGTCTATCTCCTGCTCTATGCTGTAAGATCATTTTATGCAGGGAACGTTTCTACCAACTCTGCTGTATTTTAATAATAATAATTACGGTATTCATTAAACACTTGATATGTTCCAGGCACTGTACTAAGCTTTGAGGTGGATACAAGTAAATTGGGTTGGACGCAGTCTCCGTCCCATGTGGGGCTCGCAGTCTGAATCACCATTTTATAGATGAGGTAACTAAGGCCCAGAGAAGTGGTGGGACCTGCCCGAGGTCACACAGCAGACAAGTGGCGGGGCCGGCATTAGAACCCATGGCCTTCTGACTCCCAGTCTGGGACCTATCCACTAAGCCATGCTGTTTCTCAAAAACTCTCCCAAATGCCTAGTATAATGCTCTTTACACAGTAAACACTCAATGAATACCACTGATTGATTAATTACTATGTACCAAGTGCTGTGCTAAACCTTGGGTAGGTACAAGATAATCTGGTGGGGCAAAGTGCATGTCCACACACATGGAAATTCTGATATGACTTTAGCAGCTCCTCTGATCCTTCTCAATTCCTCTTTCTTCCACTGAACATATCCAATACCGCACAAGAGGGAAGCAGCATTGCTGAGTGGAAAGAACACCGGCATGAGAGTCAGAGGACTTGGGTACTAATTCTGGCGCTGCCACTTGCCTGCTGTGTGACCTTGGGCAAGTCACTTAACTTCTCTGGGCCTCAGTTTTCTCATCTGTAAAATGGGGATTAAGACTGTGAGCCCCACGTGGGACAACCTGATTACCTTGATCTACCCCAGCGCTTAGAACAGGGCTTGGTACATAGTAAGTGTTTAAAAAATGCCATCATTCTTACTAATTCTGGCTCTGCCACTTGGCTGCTTTGTGACCTTGGGCAAGTCACTTAAATTCTCTGGGCCCCAGTTTTCTCATATGTAAAATGGGGATTAAATTCTATTCCGTCCTATTTAGGCCGTGAGCCCCATCTGGGTCAAGGACTCATTACAACCTGATTATCTTATAGCTACCTCAGCACTCAGTACAGTGCTTGGCACATAGGAAACACTTAACAAGCACCACAATTAAGTGATTAGAGTTAACAACTCCTCCCTCAAATGTATGACTCAATGATCAGGAATTTTTCCAGAGAGGTGTTTGGTTCCATTTCCTAAGTAAAGTTTTTCTTGTGAAAATGAAATAACTTATTGGTCAAGATCTGAGAAAGTGTGGGCTCTTGGTGTCCAGAAAGAGTGAATGTGACTCCATTTCCATGATGCCTGTCTACTTGTTTTGTTTTGTTGTCTGTCTTCCCCTTCTAGACTGTGAGCCCATTGTTGGGTAGGGATTGTCTCCATCTGTTGCTGAATTATACTTTCCGATCACTTAGTACAGTGCTCTGCACACAGTAAGCACTCAATAAATATACCTGAATGAATGAATGAATGAATGAATGACCAGGAGCCCTTCAGCCGCTGGGGAGACTAGCATTCAACGGACCCAACTACTAGTTCTAATTTCATTCATTTCTCAAATAACCATTTGTCTATATTCCATTTCCAGGGCACTTGGATTGAGCTATGCAACTCTGAAATACTGAAAAGATCATCAGGAGGATGCTTTTCCTAGCCATACATTATTTTATACGTATGTACAAAAAGATATACCTCTCATCAAAAACCTTTTAGACATCTCAAATCACTGTCCAAACCCAGAAATTCCCACACATTATTCCTCCTCGTTTGTGAGGAATGAATCTTGATGGGTTTCTTTTTCTAGTCTGTTTTTTTCACCTTCTGCTTTGGCCCAATAGATTTTAAGAGTTTCTTAGTTATTCTTAGATCTACGATGTTTTTTATCTTAACTTTTTCAGCAGGGAAGGGTTGTAGCCTACTGGAAAGAGTATTTGAATAGTAATCATGATAACTGAGTTCTACTCTCAGCTCCACTAATCTGCTGGATGATCTTGGTTCCATCAATTAAGGTCTTTGTTCTTTTGGTTTCCTTATCTGTAAAATGAGGATTAAGTACCTAACTCTCCCCCGCTGAGGCTGTGAACCCTGTATGGGTCAGAGAGTGGGATCTGATTATATTGGATTTACCCCAGTGCTTAGCACAGTACTTGGCACATAGTTAACATTTAATAAATAACACAATTATTATTATTAGGCAATACATTAATAGTTTGTTACCTTTCCCGCCAACTCATTTTTGGTGTGTGCTTTGAAGAAGGCTTTAGTAAACCTATAATAATAATAATAATTATGGTACATGTTAAGTGCTTACTATGTGCCAAGCACTGTACTAAGCGCTGGGGTAGATACAAGCAAAATGGGCTAAACACAGTCCCCTGTCCCACGTGGGGACAATCTCAATCCCCATTTTACAGATGAGGCAACTGAGGCACAGAGAAGTTAAGTGACTTGCCCAAGGTCACATAACAGACAAGTGGCAAAGTCAGGATTAGAGCCCATGACCTTCTGACTCCCAGGCTTCTGCTCTAGCCACTAAGCCATGCTGCATTGTGACACCTGGTATTGTTTTTCCTTTTCACCTCAAGACTTTATACCTGTTGATCTCTCATTTGCTGGTCCAAGTAAATATGCAATCAGATAGAGATTTATACCTCTTTGATGAAAGGCAGCTTGACATCTTTTTATTAAGAAAAATTACCCAGATGTCTATGGCCTTCAGTACTATATTCCTGCCAAGTGAGCTGTCCAATAACTTCCTCTATCTTCAAAGCCATACTAAAGTCTTATCTGCTCCAGGCAGAAATCCCTGGCTAATCTTTAATCTCTTCCCCTTATTCTCCCTCCCCTTTGAAATGTCTGAGTTCTTTGATACTCATAGTAGCCGCACAGCACATATGTACATATTCTCAAAATCTGTTGCCTCCCCTATCTGTAATATATCTAATATCTGTCTCCCTAACTCAAGTGTAAGATCCTCAAGGACAGGGATTGTTTCTGACTGTGTTGTATTCTCCCAAGCACTTTGGTACAGTGTTCTGTGCATAATAAGTGCTCAATTAATATGGCTGATGGATTGAATGATAGCACTGATCACCTTATTTTTAAGCCAAGTCTCCCTTGATTTCTTTCATAGAAGAACACCATTCAAATATCAATGGACTGTCTTCATTCAGGACTTAGACTTATTCTTCAGTTCTGCCCATTCATTTATTCTTTCAATTGTATTTATTGAGTGCTTACTATGTGCAGAGAACTGTACTAAGCACTTGGAAAGTACAGTACAGCCATAAAGAGAGACAATCCCTGCCCACAATGGGCTCACAATCTAGAGGTGGGGAGACAGACATCAATACAAGTAAACAGGCATCAATTTAAACACACAGAATTATAGATATATACATAAGTGCTGTGGGGAGGGGAGAGGGGGGAAGAGCAAAAGGAGAGAGTCAGGGTGGTGTGGGAGGAAGTGGGAGCTGCCCACATGATCCAAAACCAGAAATTCTAGCAAAAGAGCCAAAAAATATCAAATTTTTTATTATATTGGAAAATTTTTCACAGGTCATTTCAATACAGGTTTTATCCACCTAGATCAGTTTATGAGCTTGGAAAAGCAACAAGATCACTTTCCTGAAAATTCTGAGACGACTGAAAAGTCTAAGATTGGCACAAACATCAGTGGCTCCCCCTGGTCCTCTTAAATTCAACCCAACATTCATCTTTATCATCAAATCTCACTTCATCCTCAGAGTCTCTTACTTCTGGAATGATAATAACAATAATAATAGTAATAATTGTTATGGTCAGGGAATGTGCCTGCTAATTCTGTTGCATTGTACTCTGATTAGGGTTTAGTGGAAAGAGCACAGGCTTGGGATTTAGAGGACATGGGTTCTAATCCCCTCTCAGCCACTTGTCTGCTGACTGTGGGCAAGCCACTTCACTTCTCTGTGCCTCAGTTACTTCATCTGTAAAATGGAGATTAAGACTGTGAGCCCCATGGGGGACAGCCAGATTACCTTGTATCTGTATTGTATTAGGAAGCATCGTGGCTCAGTGGAAAGAGTACTGGCTTGGGAGTCAGAGGTCATGGGTTCTAATCCCAACTTCGCCACTTGTCTGCTGTATGCCTTTGGGCAAGTCACTTAACTTCTCTGTGCCTCAGTTACCTCATCTGGAAAATGGGGATTAAGATTGTGAGCCCCACGTGGGACAACCTGATCACCTTGTATCCCCCCCCCAGTGCTTAGAACAGTGCTTCACACATAGTAAGTGCTTAACAAATGCCATCATTATTATTACTCTCCCAAGAGTTCAGTACGGTGCTTTGCACATGGTAAGCGCTGATTAAATACCTCTTGATTGATTGAATAAGCGGTTACTATGCATTAAGCACTGGGGTAGAAACAAGAGGATCAGATCGGACACAGTCCCTGCCCCTCATAAGGATTGCTGTCTAAGTTGGAAGTAGAACAGCTATTGAGCCCCCATTTTGCAGGTGAGGAAACTGAGGCACAGAGAAGTTAAGTGACTTGCCCAAGGTCACACAGCAGGCACGTGGCAGAGCTGGGATTAGAACCTAGCAACTCTGACTCCGAGGTCCATGATCTTTCCACTAGCCCATGCTGCTTCAGCTCTTTTGGGTGGCTTATTCTCAGGAAAAACAAAACAAAACAAAAAAACCCAATTAATCAGATATGAATGCTTCAGTCACTGCCTTTTTAGAACAAATTTGCAACCAATTTCAAAGGAAAAAGGCAGCCTATTCCATGAAAAATCCCCTGAGTGAATAGGGTGATTAGGACCCTTCACTTCACTTCTTTTAGACTGTGAGCCCACTGTTGGGTAGGGACTGTCTCTATGTGTTGCCAATTTGTACTTCCCAAGCGCTTAGTACAGTGCTGTGCACATAGTAAGCGCTCAATAAATGCGATTGATGATGATGATGACTTCATTCCACTGCCCAGATTATCTTTCCAAAGTAACGTTCAGGGCAAGTCAACTCCCTCCTCAAAAATCTCCAGTGGTTGCCTATCTACCTTCATATCAAACAAAAACTCCTCACCATTGGTTTTAAAACTCTCCATCATCTTGCTCCCTCCTATCTCACCTCCCTTCTCTCCTTCTACAACCCAGCCCACACACTTCACTCCTCTGATGCTAACCTTCTACTGTGCCTAGTTCTTGCCTGTCTTGCCACTTACCCCTGGCCCACATCCTACCTCTGACTTGGAATGCCCTCCCTCCTGAGATCCACCAGGCAATTACTCTCTCCCACTTCAAAGCCTTACTGAAGGCACATCTCCTCCAAGAGGGCTTTCTAGACTAAGCTCCCTTTTCCTCATCTCCCACTTCCTTCTGCATTACCCTGACTTGCTGTCTTTGATCTCCCCCCCCCCCCCCCCCCACCAAATCACTTATGTGTATATCTGCAATTCTATGTATTTATAGTGATGTCTGTTTACCTGTACTGTCATCTGTCTCTCCCCACCAGACTGTGAGCTCACTGTGGGCAGAGATTGTTTCTCTTTACTGCTACATTGTACTTTCCCAAGTGCTTAGTTCAATGCTCTGCACACAGTAAGCACTCAATGAATACAATTGAATGAATTGAATGAAAGAATGAATGGTCCTTGGACTGGGGAGTGGGGTTTATCATCTCTATTATCTTCCCTTTCTCTTAGCTACGTGGCTGATTTCCCAGTGTTCCACAGAGACAGAGACCATCCATGAGAAAAAAATTACAGCTGTGGGGTCCTCGGTGTTCTTCCTTGCCCCCATCTCCACCCACACCAGACAACTCATCCAGTGGGAATTCATCGGTGACATCCCACTCCAGGTCATTGTGGAGTACAGTGAGGAAACTGGCCAGGTGACCATCTACCCACCCTACAAAGGCCGAGTCCAATTCAATCCAGAGAATCTCTCCCTCTCGTTGTTGAATGTGCAAGAGACTGACAGTGGCACCTACAAAATTGTCATCAATCTGAATGAAAAAGAAGCCAGGAAAACTCTACTGAAAGTCATAAGTAAGTGCTTCCTTTCCTTGAAAAATGTTTCCCGGCCAACAGCCAATCACTTTATGGGGATAAGTAGTGGGAGCCAGGACTCTGGCCGCCCAGTGGATGCGCTCGTTAACTCCTCGTGACCAGCTTAATCCTGAGTGGTGATGATGGTGGTGGAGGGGGTGATGGGAAGGGGGCCATCCTCCTCATTCTTGTCATCATTAATCACTGCTGTTATTACCATCATCATTAATGATGATGGTAATGGAGGAGCAGCATGGCTCAGTGGAAAGAGCACAGACTTTGGAGTCAGAGGTCAGGAGTTCAAATCCCGGCTCCATCAGTTGTCAGCTGTGTGACTTTGGGCAAGTCACTTAACTTCTCTGTGCCTCAGTTACCTCATCTGTAAAATGGGGATTAAGGCTGTGAGCCCCCCGTGGGACAACCTGATCACCTTGTAACCTCCCCAGCACTTTGAATAGTGCTTTGCACATAGTAAGCGCTTGATAAATGCCATCATTATTATTATTATTATTAATTGTGGGGCACCCCTTTATGCAAAGCACTGTGCATAGTGGATAAAGCACGGGCTGCCTGGAAGTCAGAAGGTCATGGATCCTAATCCCGGCTCCTCCACTTGCCCATTATCTGACCTTCGGCAAGTCACTTCACTTCTCTGTACCTCAGTTCCTTTATCTGTAAAATGGGGATTGAAACTGGGAGCCCCACATGGAACAGGGACTGTGTACAACTCAATGTGCTTGTGTCCATCCCAGTGCTCAGTACAGTGCCTGACAGATAGTAAATACTTGATAAATACCACCATTATAAAGAAAAATGATTGGATTTTAAGATCCCTTGAGGGCAGGGGTCATATGTCTACCTCCACTATCGTATTATTCCAAACTCTTAGTACAGTGTTCTGCACAAAGTAAACACTCAATAAGTGCCAATGAATGACTGACAGAGAAAAGTGATAAGTTCCTTGCCCTTGAGATGCTTGCAATCTAATAGGGCTAGACAAGCTAAAATAAACAATTAGATAAAGGCACAAGAACCAGAAAAAAAACGGTAAGCATACATAGACATAAAAAAAGTCCTAAGGTAGTTGAAATAGGTGGTGCAAGCAGGGGAGCATTGAGGCTAGCTTGAGAAGCCTACCTGTAGGAGGTAAATGTTCAATAAATACCATCGATTGATTGAGTTGGGCTTTTCCCAGAGGCTTGAAGGAGGGAGGTTTTGTGATGGGAAGTGCATTCCACATGATGGGGAAAAGTTTTAGGTGATGGACTGGGTCATGGGATTTAAACATGCTCAAAGCATAATTTGAGATGGTCAGGCAGGAAACCCATAAAACTATAGCAGGTGAATCCCCACCTTACTTGAGAGACATCCCAATATTCACCCACCCATGCAATCAATCAATCAGTCAATCATTCAGTCACTCAATCAGTCGTACTTATTGAGTGTTTACTGTCTGCAGAGCACTGTTAAGTGCTTGGAAGAGTTATATATGTGTTTGTTTATTTATTCCACCTAATTGCTCACTCACTGAGTCAGTACTTTTGCTATTTCCAGTTGGGTCTGCTTCCCATTTTGTTCCCAGTGTATGTATCTACCTGTCTACCTGCCTGTCTCTTCATTTTGTGTTGAGTTTGACAGAAAGGGCATGGATTTTTGGATAAAGAGAGGGGAAGCTTGTAAGAGAATCTAAGTGGGGCATAGATGCTCATGATTGGTGATGGGTCTAGAGTACAGAGATCTCTGTGGGGGAAAGAGGAAAGTTTTGAGGTGGGGGAGCCCATGAGTGAGTTGGCAGGAGACGAGACTGTTAGAGAGTGCTAATTCTGTTATACCGTGCTCTCCCAAGAGCTTAGTACAGTGTTATGCACATAGTAAGCACCCAGTAAGTACAGTTGATTGACCAAATGATTGATCGGTGAGGTTCGAAATGGTACGATGACTAGAGACGATGAGAACCAGCGTGTGTTTGAATAGGTAGGTGGGTGAGGAGGGGTGGAGCATGGAGTCTGTAGAGTTGAGGAGAGGGTTGGATCTGTTTAATTTTGATAATGAGACTTTTCTGTTTCTATATATTTCAGAGCCTGTGTCTGAGCCTCACGTTTGGTACAATTCTACCCAGGCAGGATCAGCCATTCAGTTATCTTGTAATGTGTCGGAGGGCAAAGTGAATAAAGTTGCCTGGAGGAAGGATGGAAGGCCTGTCCCACAAGAGCTTTGTTACCATGTCTCTAAAAATGCTTTGGTCATAAAACAAGTCATGAAATCTGACTGCGGATTGTTCTCATGCAATGTCAGCAATGAAATAAGTTGGCGAGAAGCTTCTCTCAACTTTACTATTGAAGATAAGTGTTCAGTCATCACTGGTATTTATTGAGTTCTGAACTAAGCACTGAACTAAGCTCTGGGGAGAGTACAATATAACAGATTTGGTAAACATGTTCCCTGCCCATAGGAAGCTTACAGTCCAGAGGGAGAGAATTGAGAGTATTGTGTAATAATAATAATGATGGAATTTATTAAGCGCTTACTATGTGCAAAGCACTGTTCTAAGCGCTGGGGAGGTTACAAGGTCATCAGGTTGTCCCACGGGGGGCTCACAGTCTTAATCCCCATTTTACAGATGAGGTAACTGAGGCACAGAGAAGTTAAGTGACTTGCCCAAAGTCACACAGCTGACAACTGATGGAGCCAGGATTTGAACCCCTGACCTCTGACTCCACAGCCCGTGCTCTTTCCACTGAGCCATGGTGCATTGAGGAAAAGTGGATTGCTGGCACAAACTCAGGGTCTTGATGGAGTGAAGCCACATTAGAACTATATGATACAGGAGTGTCCAATTTTTTTCAGTAGTGTATCACATGACTAGAAAACAAACATGTGGGCAGAATGGATATTTTAACTGATAGCAGTGGTGAAGTATAGTCGCTAACTAAGCCAACAAAATTGAGTTTGTAGTGGAAATGTAGTTTAAGTAGCAATGGGATCCACTTTATTAGTACACAAGTGGAGAGATCTGAAAAATGGAGATTAAGACTGTGAGCCCTATGTGGGACATGGACTTTGTCCAACCTGAGTATCTTACATCTACCCCACTACACAGAACAGTGCCTGGAACATAGTAAGCATTTAATAAATAAGAAATATCATTTACCATACAAGTCTAGTGCTAACCATCGATCAATTTGGGTCAAGTGAATGTGAATCCTGGTATTTATCAGACTGAACCCTTCTCACAAACTGAAGGATATAGGACACATTTCAATTCAAACTCTGGGTTTATATCACTGAGGCAACATGTTACTTTAGGTCATGATGTAAGCAGATTGGAATTCAACTTGAGCAACTCAAAACCATGTCATGAATTCCATTCAGCTTCAGTTACAATTTCTGATTGATTTAAGAATGGTAATAGACAAATGGCAGCAGGTTGTTCTAGAATGGTAGCTCCCAGCTGGTGGTGGGGTTCTCCTGGTTTGGTTATCCTTATGCGCTGGCTATTATCAGGCATGAAAAATCATGCCAAAAATCTTAGGCAGGCCGCACTTCACAGCCAAGTAGGATACCTTTGGACTGCGAGCCACATGTTGGACCCCCCGACATACTGTGTTGCTCAAATATGAAGGGGTTATCTCTGCAGCCAAGCATGGCTGTAAAGACTGAGATGTGAGCAAGTATATCCTTTACACCCTTTTGTCTCGTGAGAACTGATTTTTTTTTAGTTTATGACTTTTAGATGTTGTTAGCCGCTTTGTCTCCACAGCTTATAGGTTACCCCATTGTCTTTGCTTAGTGTTGCAAAGCACTATGGAAACTCCATCAGATGTTCTACCAGCATGTGCTGATAATGTATATGCTCTCTGAGTGGAGTTTCCAGAATGCAGAAGTTCTTAGAATCTGGACAATTCTTGATGTCTGTTGAATTGCAAGAGTTTCTCTCACCAACTCCCAGGTTCTGGGTTGCATTCATGAGCATGGGTGAATAAAACTGGACCTATGACACTATTTGGCTTCCCTCCACTAGAAGGGGGCAGGTGAAATGGAATAAGTTGGAATACCATGAATACATTTTTTTCTGATAAAACCACTCATATCATCATTAGTCCTCTTGCCTATCTCTTTGAGCAGCCAGACTTGCTCAGTTGCTTGCCAGAGACTGGTAATTAATGCTGCTAATTGTTTTGTTAAAGTCAATGATCTCAGTGTAGTTGTCCCTTTATTCCTGTGAATCTTTGTTGCTACAGAGACACTGTTCACTGGGTAATATTGTGGGCTACAGTCACTGAGATTTTGATGTTGCTAAGAAGCTGAATCGAAAGGATTCTGGTTGGGATCTGGCTGACCATGGAGAGCATTGAAATGTCACATTAATTGCAGAAATCCAATATCTTCTTTTTTTCTTGAACTCCAAACTCGAGCTCTGCTCCCTCAACTCTTTTCTTCAAACGGCCATATAGCATTAGCGGCTTTGTCCCAGCAGAATCATTGCATGTCTGTGGTGGATTAATAGCTTCACTCATAAGGCAAAAGTGAAACTGAACATTAGAGGTAAAGTTGAACATGAAACATATCCTGGAAATGCATCTCCAGTGGATGAGCGAACAGACTTTTATTACCACCTCATTTATTACCACTATATTTGCCAACAATAACTCTTTGTGAATGAATGAATTGGGAAAGTTTGAATTCAGAGATCTGGGATTGATTTATGCTTCAGTTTCTCATGCTGTCTTGCTTGTACCTTGGGAAACTACTTTAATGATCAGTGTTCACAGGGGAAAATCAAAGGAAGGAATTTGAACCTAGTTCAGAATCTGTGCCGTCGCCCTCCTCTGTGTTCATCTGTCTTCCAAACCCTGTTCTCTCCTTTCTGATTGTTTTCTTCAGCTTTCTTATACCTGGTTTTCTTTTTCTTTCTTCCCTTTAGGCCTTCATCCTTCACTGTGGCCCGCCTTGCATTGTTCCAGTATTGCATTGGCCTTGTCATGCATTGCCATTGTGAGCTTCTGCCTATTCCTGCCAAGTAAAATGATGAGTCAGTATCAGAAAGCTTTTGGGTTCTTTCTAGCATGCCAAGGGTGGTACTGCCCATATGCTTTGCTAGACATGAAGGGGAAACAGAACTGCTTCTGTCCCTTCCCAAATTCTCTAATGTAGCTGGTTTTCTTCCTAGTTGCACCATTCAGAACCATCACTTTTATTCTAGCTGTTGGGCACCTTGGAGAGGGAAAATTTCCTTTGCCCACTTAAGATGTGGAAAAGTGTGACTTTCTGCCCCATCCATGGGAGCATAATGGAGTTGGCCATCAGATGCTGGAATCACCACCCAACAATAGCAGGCCTGTCTGTGCCACCTTATTTCTCCTCACCCCATCCTGAGTCACATTGCCTTTGCCCAGGTATCACTCGTGGTTGGCTCAGGTGCACTGGGGCCTCAATGGTGCCCATCAAGTTGGATGAACCGTGATACCATCCTGTGCCAATGGGAAGAGCCAAAATTTAGAAGACTGCTCTTCTCCTCCTAATGGTTACTGGTTAGTTGAAGGGAAATTTGTATCTAATTGCATCCTTTTGTCTTTATCATTTGTATCTAAGCTGTGACTCTCACCTAATGAATATTGGCCTTAATGAGAAGTAGTGTGGTTTATTAGATTGGACATGTGCCTGAGAGTCAGAAGGTCCTGATCCTGACTCCATCACTTGTCTGTTAAGTGACCTTGGGCAAGAGACCTAACTTTCCTGTGTTCAACTGTGAAATGAGGATTAAGACTGTTAGCCCCATGTGGGACATGGACTGCGTCCAGCCTGATTAACTTGTGTCTGCCCCATTATTTAGTATAGTGCCTGGCACGTAATAAGCACTTAACAAATACCATTTTAGTATATATTAATATATTAAGTATATAATGCATTATAATATAAAATATAATATATAATATAACATATATAATATATAATATAATATACATTAATATAATATACATTAATATAATATAATATACATTAATATATTGTATATAATATCTATATTATATATCAGCACTTAGAACAGTGCTTTGCACGTAGTAAGCACTTAACAAATACCATCACTATTATATATTGCCAATTGGGTCCAGTGGCCTGCTCCATTAGATGCAGTCAGTATCTTTTCTTCTAATGTGTGTTCACAAGTACCTAATTCAGTGCTTCACATTTAGCAGGTGCTCAGTAAATATGCTTGATGTTAATGGTAACAATGATTCTTTTCTAGAAGGAGAACTGTGGAGAGCTCTCACTGTTTTCCAGCAAGGAGCGGTGTGTTTGTCTTCTTTGCTGCTTTTAGTCACTGGTTTCCTCTGGATAGAAGAGAAAGGTAGATTCCCTTTGTTTCTGATTTTAACAGTCACTATTGGTTGCCCATCACATGACAGGGAGAGAATAAGAAAAACTTTCTCTTGGAGTAGAGAGCCTGAAACTAAGATTTAAGATGCTAACAGTAGAAAACTAGAATTTGACTGGGAAAGGAGGGAAACTACATTCTTCACAAATGAAAAGCCTTGTATTCAAGACCTTGTAGCCATGCTGAAAAACGACATGATCTAGTGCAAAGTGCAGGGTTCTGGGTGACAGAAGGACCTGAGTTCCAATCCTGACTCTGCCACTTGTCCACTGTGTGGCCTTGGGCAAGTCACATCACTCTGCATGTCTCAGTTACCTCATCTGTAAAATGGGGATACAAATTGTGAGCCCCATGGGGGACATGGGCTTTGTCCAACCTGATTAGCTTGTATCTACCTCAGAGGTTAGTACAGTGCTTGACAAATAGCAAGTGTTTAGCAAATACCAAAAAAAAAGTATTAAAAAATCCAACATTTTCATTCCAAGGTCCATTTTCCCCTGCTCCTTTCTCTTCCAACAGTTTTCCTTACCCTCTTTCTCTGGGCCCATAGCACAAAGAGAGTAGAGCAGGGGAAGTTAAATATTTTGGGCATCTTTGGGTACAGAGGTAAACTCTTGGCATTTCCATAAGCTTGGCTCCTCACTTATGAGGATAGCTAGGTTGGTATGGTAGCAGCCTCCCAGACACACAGTGAGGGATTGAGCTGACCGTTTACTTTATTTTCTACAGGTCCCAGTGTACATCTTATCCTGGTCCTTTCCCTTCTTTTTTTGGTTATACCTGTGACATTCACCGTAGCTGCAATACTGGCCATTCACCCTCCAAAGATCAAAAAGATAATGAAAAAGAAAGGTAAAAAAATTCTAAAGTAACTTCACATTCACATGTAGGTGGTTATGGAATCTTAAATATGTTCCTTACTGTGGGCCACCTGGGGATTTAGGCCAGGAAAACATCCGCCTGTCTGATGTCTCTGGTCAATTAATCAATGAATCATTATTTATTGAACTTTTATTATATGCAGACCATGGTACTAAGAGCTTGGAAGAGTGTACTATAATAGAGTTGGTAGATGGGATCCTTGCCCTCAAGGAGCTTACAACCTAATAGTTGAGTCAGACATTAAAATAAATGGAAGATAGGGGAAATGGCAGAATATAAAGATATGCACGTCATAGTCATGGATTTAGGATCTTCAGGCTGGCAGTTTAGGGTGAAATCATGGGCTTATTGAACAGAGAATCTAGCAATTCATGCTGCTACCACAGAACTAACATCATTTGCAATCAGAGTTGCCTTTCTGACAGGACATTTTGGATTGTATTATAAAACCTTTTCCTTACCCTATTGATCTTCCAAAAGTAAACATGTTTTCTTTGGTTTCTTCCCCTCCCTACAGTTTACCAGGTGATCCTGGATTTCACTGCTCCTGGAGGAGCCTTGGTAATGATACCGTTCTCCATATTCTTCATAGATATTATCCTCCAGCTTCAAGGTGAGCACTGATGTGACGGGAGTGGGAACATCCAATGAGATTTCCCTGAAAATGCAGGCGCGGTCTGTGTGAGCAGAGACTTCAGCTGGTGCCTATTTTCTTTCCTTGCCTTATCTCCAGGCCAAGGCTGCTCACAGCCCAAAAATCCATTTGTCGGCGTGGCAGTCCCAGCTGGAATCAGCTTCCTTATTCTACTCTCGCTCTTTGGCTGGTGTAAGTTGAATCTCGTTGAAGTTTCAACCCGTGTTTTTTCCTAATCAGTCTAGTATTTTAGTGGTCTGGTGTTCTTGCCTACATTGCCACTGACCTCTCACTCACATCCTGCCTCAGGCCTGGAACACCCTCCCTTTTCACATCTGGCAGACGATTACTCTCTCGGTCTTCAAAACCTTCAAACCCATCTCCTCCAAGAGGATTTTCCTGACAAACCCCTCATTTCCTCTTTTCCCACTCCCTTTTGCTTCACCCTGACTTTCTCCTTTTATTTACCATATCCCAGCCCAGACCCACAGCACTTATGTATGTATCTGTAATTTATTTATTTATATTAATGCCTGTCTTCCTCTCTGGACTGTAAGCTCTTTGTGGGCAGGGGATGTTTCTGGTATATTGCTGTGTTGTACTCTCCCAAGCACTTGGTACAATGCTCTGCACACAGTAAGTGCTTAATACATTCGATTGATTGATTGAATGATTCCAGAGGTTATGGAAGTTCCAGGTCCCTTATGTGGGACTGCAAAGCTCAGAAGCACTGGATCCCACAGAACGTACCACGGAATTTAGTTTAGAGCTGATTTGGAATTTACCGACCACATGGGAATCCAGAAGAAACATATCCTTCTGGACAGAGGGGGGACCAGACAGGATAATTTCATTAGTGAATAGGGGACGGATAATGTGAGCACTGCCCTGCATTAGGTGGGATCACCAGGAACTTTTCCCTTTGGTCCAGCCAAATCCACACCAAAAGTGATGGGAACTTCTCTGTAGTACCCAAGTGGAGCCTGGCAGAAGCGGCAGGTGTTGGTAAGAAAAGAGTTAGTGAATGGGTGATGGGTGAGTGTTTGGGCTGCTGCTATCATCACTGCCAATTGTTCAGTGGTCTTGTGGCAACTCTATGGTGAGGTTTCCTCACAGCCTTCCCTCCCTGTTGCTGCTGCTGCTGCAACTCCACTCCATGCCGTGGGTGGACAGGAGTCTGGGTGAGCGTGTACTCCTGAGAGTGGGTGTGCATGAGCAGGAGTAAATATGCTGATGATGTGGGAGGGATTGTCACCCATGCTTCAGTCTCATCATCAGATGCTCACTAACTCATTTCCAGTAGCATTATCTTCAAATCTATATACTCTATGAACATATAGTAGTCCTTCAAGTAGATGCATCGATGTGGTTGATGATGATGATGATCAAACTCCTCAAGCCAACCTATTCCCAGGGCCTCGTTCTCCTCTTTTCCATCACAGAGCTTTTGTTCACCCTGTCCTCTGCCCAAAACTTCTTCCTCCTTCACATCTGGCAGATTACTTTCTGAAACCTTCCCTGATTAAGTTCTCATCTCCCCACCCTATTCCTCCCCAGCTGCCCCTTAAGCAGTTTTATTCATTCATTCATTGAATTGTATTTATTGAGTACCAACTGTAGGCAGAGCACTGTGCTAAGCACTTGGGAGAGTACATTGTGACAACAGACACATTCCCTGACACAATTAATTACAGTCTGTTCATATCCATCTCCATTGCTCTTAAGTAATCAGTCAATCAATCAATTGGAATTTAATTGAGTGTGCAGAGCATTGTACTTAGTTCTTGGGAACGTACAATACAAAAGAGTTGATAAACATGATCCTTGCCCACACAGACCTTACATTTGACAGGAGCGAGGCACTAAAATAAGTTACATGTTAGGGGGCAGCAAAAGAATATACGGATTTGAACACGTCTCTTGTGCTAAGCTACTAAATCCTTGAGGCAAGGATCATGTCGACTAAATCTACACTATTGGTTGATTGATCAGTGAATGTGTTGGCTGAAAAGGTAAGCGAGGGGCCCACAGTTCCAACCACATCGGGGGCACACGAAGACTGTCTGCTATCATTTTCAGCTTCTGTGCTGTTGTTGCTTTTGCTTCCTTATGTCACTGTCTCCTCAGAGCTTCTGTTCAAAAGGAGCTGCTCCTTCTTGATTTCAGGGAGCCATGGTAGTCTGCGGGCAGGACTTTACTCTCAAAGATGTTTTTAGCAAACATGTCATTGTCTGAAGCATTTCTTCAGTGGGTCTTTAAAATGTGACTCAGTGCAGATGATGCCTTGATTATTGCATCAACCTCCCCACTGACCTCCCTGCCTTCTGTTTCTCCCCACTCCAGCCAATTCTTCACATCAAACAGAAACTCCTTACCATAGACTTTTAAATACTCAATTACCTTGCCCTGTCCTACTGTACCCCACTGCTTTTGTACTAAAGCCTAGCCCACACACTTCCCTCACTACTGCCAATATACTCACTGTACCTCCATTTCATTTATCTTGCCACCAACCCTTTGCCCATGTCTTGCCTCTGAATTGGAGCACCCTCCCTCTTCATATCTGACAGACGATCAGTCTTCCCACCTTCAAAACCTTATTTTGCATCTCCTCCAAGAGGTCTTCCTGGACTAAGCCCTCATTTCCTCTTCTCCCACTCCCTTCTGTGTTGTGCTTGCACTTATAGTTGCACTCTTTATTCACCCCTTCCTCAGCTTCACAGCTAATATGTATATATCCTTAATTTGTTTATATTAATATCTGTCTCTCCCCCTAGATGGTAAACTCTTTTTAGGCAAGTAACAAAGTCTACCAACTCTCTTATATTGTTAGAGAAGCAGCGTGGCTTAGTGGAAAGAGCCCGGGTTTGGGAGTCAGAGGTCGTGGGTTTTAATACCGAATCTGCCACTTGTCAGCTTTGTGACCTTGGGCAAGTCATTTCACTTCTCTGTGCCTCAGTTCTCTCATCTGTAAAATGGGGATTAAGACTGTGAGCCCCACGCGTGGGACAACCTGATTACCTTGTATCTACCCTTGTGCTTAGAACAGTGCTTGGCACATAGTAAGTGCTTAACAAATACCAACATTATTAATATTATTACTCTCCTAAGTGCTTAGTACAGTGCTCTGCACACAGAAGGGGAAGGAATTGTCAGACCTGCCTCGGTCTTATCAACCATGCTTGCACACACCCTCGGTATCATCAATCACTTGATCTGTGGTATTCATTGAGCACTTACATTGTGCAAAATTATGTACTAAGCTTTTAGGAGAAAATAATGCAGTTGATAGACATGAACATCACTGATCAGTTAATTATCTCTCTTTGGCCAGGTGTATATGCATGCAGATTTGTATGTATGTGTGTATGGGCCTGTATTTCTCTCTGACACTCTGTCTTTCTGTTTCTCTCTCTCTCTCTGCCTCAGTCTGTCTCTTAGGAGGTCTTTTCTTTGAATTTCTCCATCTTCTTATCCTGTCTTTCCCCGCTTATATAGATTTCATGTTTGAACGGTGCTCCCACCCTATGGAAGCCCTACCCCCATCCAACTTTGACCTCTGAGACATCTGTCAACTTTAAACAGGGAAAATTCACTGTTTCCCTCTCTCTCCCCACCTTCCTCCATGTAATTCTTTGATGGCTCTGACAGGTTTACACAAGCCTAATCACCCCTCTCTGAGAAGGGGAGAATTGGACTCCTTAATCCCCATTTCCTGTGCTCTGGGAAACTGCAGGGACTCCCTTCCCCAGCAGTCCACAGTTTCCAGTTTCCTCATAGGGCCCGAGCAGCATTCTATTTTAAAATATTTTCTGAAACCCATGCAGGCACTAACTCATCACTGTCCTGTTTTACAGATCACCTCAAGAAAGAAAACAGGAAGGGAGCTGGAAGCCCTTCCCCAGAAAAAGGGGAAAATGAAGTATGACCCATTCTTAAAGTTTTCTGATCTTTGTTTTTCCAGGAAAACCAGAACATGGTTTCAGGATATTTGATAGATTTTTGTGTATTAAATTATGACTATTTAGTCAATATGTGCCTTGATGTACCCAATATTCACAAGGTAGACCTTTTCACCATCCCAGGTCCATGAGTTTGGCTTTGCTAGAACTCCTGGACCAGTAGGTGTTTCTGTAGCAATGTTGGGATTTCAGCTGATGACAGAACACATTCAAACTTGGATTCACATTTGTCTTGCAGCCAGAGCAACAGAGTCAGAGAAGTGGAAACTCAAGTCCAGGTAAGCAGTGTGAAGCAGTGTAGCCTAGTGGATAGAACACAGGTCTGGGAGTTAGAAGAACCTGGGTTCTAAACCCAGCTCCTCCACTTGTCTGCTGTGTGATCGTGAGCAAGTAACTTGACTTCTTTGGGCCTCAGTTACCTCATCTGGAAAATGGGAATTAAGACTGTGAGCACCTTATGGGGCAAGGACTGTGTCCAACCTGAAGCAGCGTGGCTCAGTGGAAAGAGCACAGGCTTTGGAGTCAGAGGTCATGGGTTCAAGCCCTGGCTCTGCCAATTGTCAGCTATGTGACTTTGGGCAAGTCACTTAACTTCTTTGTGCCTCAGTTACCTCATCTGTAAAATGCGGATTAAGACTGTGAGCCCCCCGTGGGACAACCTGATCACCTTGTAACCTCCCCAGTGCTTAGAACAGTGCTTTGCACTTAGTAAGCACTTAATAAATGCCATTATTATTATTATTATCATTATTATTAGCTTGTGTCTACCCCAACACTTAGTACTGTGCCTGGCAATAGTAATGCTTAACAAATGCCTTTTTTAAAAAAAAATGATAACATAGAAAACTCAGCACAGTACCATTTTTACCATTCGTCCTCGCAACTTCCTTTTCCCAAACTCTGATTCCTGATTTTCCCAGTTTGTGGAACCCGGGCCTGCAGGTTTATTTCCTCAGACTGCATCTGCCCAAACTTGAGTTAAACCAGTAGTCCACCAAGCCAAGGTAACTGTCTCCCATTGTAGTAGCAGGTTGTTTGGAGGAACTATGTGATAGTCGTCCTCCAATGGATGGTGTCCCTAACTTACTACTCAATATTACTTTAGCAAGGCTTTCTGGCTCACTCATCCATGAATTGACTAAAACTTGTCTTTAATTTTCTGATGTTTCTCAACCTGCACAACTCCCTGTGGTACTAAATTCTATAAGTTCACTCTACCTGTTTAAAGAAATATTTTATTTGTTTGTTTTGGCCATCCTACCCTCAATATTTAGTGGACATTCCCTCACTCTTGCGCTAAGGGATTTGGTGAACAGTAATTCCAGCCTTATTAGCTCCATGTTCTTTAAGGAGCCACCACTGTTACCGGGTGATTATCCAAATCCTCTCCGGGCAGGCATATTTTTTCAAAAGGAATTTTCCAATGGAAAGAACAAAATATTTGTAGATGTGAATCTACAGAAGGCAAACCTAACTTTTGTTTGCCAACCTTTCTGGTTGGGTTCCATTCACTAGTTTAACACTCGTGAATCTTCATCTGTTGATGAAGATGCTATTGATGATAATACTGATGCTGATGGTGGAGACAGATGATGACGGTGAAGATGATGATGAAGATAAGGATTGCCCTGGGGTTGTTTCTCCAGCCATGAATCTCTCAGAGCCCACCACAAGAATTTCAGTCCTTTCACTTGCTGGCAGCGTCACTCTGTGACTTTACTCCACAGTTGCCCTGAGTCTTCTGAGACCCATCTTGATATCACACAAGCAGAATAATGATCAAGCAGGTAATACAGATTGCTGAGCTTCTGGCTCCCAGAGTGGGATTTGAGAAATAATTTGTCAAAGCAGGCAATGATGATGTACTTCAAGTAGCAGCAGTGTAACTTCAGTTATAATTGTGAAAGAGCCATGATTTGTGTAATGAACAACTGAACTCTCATCTCCATGGGGAATGTCTTTGGCTAAAGGTTGGTTACATAATCTAGTGTGTTCTGGAAAGATTAATGATGTGCATATGTCTATAATTCTATTTATCTATTTTGATAGTATTGATGCCTGTCTGCTTGTTTTGTTTTGTTGTCTGTGTCCCACTTCTAGACTGTGAGCCCGTTGTTGGCTAGGAATTATCTGAATTGCCAAATTGTACTTTCCAAGTGCTTAGTACAGTGCTCTGCACACAGTAAGCTCTCAGTAAATACGATTAAATGAATCAATGAATAGATAGTTCTTGGTGAGCTACCAACTCTATTGTAATATACTTTCCCACAGTAAAGTGTCCAATAAATACTACTGATTTATTGATTGGTGACTATCTCTCATGGAAAGTCTGCATGAGGAGCACTTAGAAACTTGAGAGAGTATAATTCTCTGACAGTGCACTATTTTATCAATCAGTTCAAGCTAGCAGCTGAGGTCCAGCTGCACCAATGGAAAGGAGCCAGGCAGGAGCACGATAAGTGCTTTCCAACTCCTGCTCTTCTCTTGTCCTGCCAAACTTGAGCCCAGTGTTCATTTTTCCTGGGAGAGGAGAGGTCGCTGAACTGACAAAATTGACTTCTTTTGTTGTGATAGGCCCATCTCCTTCCAGAATGGCTGGAGGGAGGTTGTGGGAAAAAGAAGAGCAGAAGAAATCATCCCGATCTATTCCTCATTCATTCAGTTGTATTTATTAAGCGTTTACTGTGTGCATAGCACTGTACTAAGTGCTTGGGAGAGTACAGGACAACAATAAACAGACACATTCCCTGCCCATAGTGAGCTTACTGTCTAGAGGATGATCTTACAGTTCCCTCCCCACCCCACCTGACCCATTTCCTCACCCTCCTCCCAGCCAGCCCTACCACAATCCATTCAATGGAAGGAGCACTGCTCTGGGAATCAGGACACCTAAGTTCTAGTCCTGGTTCTGCCTGAAGCAGGGAAGCAGTGTGGCCTAGTGGACAGAGCACGGGCCTGGGAATCACTTGTCTGCTGTGTGACCTTGGGCAGGTCACTTCATTCATTCATTCATTCAATCGTATTTATTGAGGGCTTACTGTGTGCAGAGCACTGTACGAAGCACTTGGGAAGTACAAGTTCACTTCTCTGTATCTCTGTAAAATGAGGATTAAGGCTATGAGTCCCATGTGGGACATAAACTGAGTCCAAACTGATTAGCTTGTATCTACCCAAATGCTTAGAATAGTGTTTGACTCATAGTAAGCTCTGAACAAATACCATGAACCTGAAAAGCTGGCTAATGTGGGTCAAGTGATAATGTGCTGTTTACTTGCCTGTCAAATTCATTCAATCATATTTATTGAGCACTTACTGTGTGCAGAGCACTGTACTGAAATGGTTCATCACTCTCTGTGCCCCAGCAGAAAAGTGACTGGCAGAGACAAGGTACCGTGAGTGGTACTGCACAAGCCACTAGCACTAGAATCAACTCTTCTGCGCAGGTTCTAGGTCCTGAAGTCTCAGACAGAGGCTCATCTGCTATTCTAACAGGAGACTCCTTAAAACATAACCCAGGGTAGTGCAGCATAGTATATCCTATTTACCTTTATTAGGGAAGGAAAGAAAAGGAGGGGAGGAAATCAGTGGTCACGGAGCTGAGAGGTCTCATACATAGGTCGGCCATTTCCTTTGTTTCTGCCGCCTACCCTTTCCCTCTGCCTTTAACTGAAGTATGGTCTCTAGAATTTGGATTTGACCTCTCTAGACCATGAGCTCATTCTGGCAAGGGAAAGTGTCTACAGGCTCTGTTGTATTGTACAAGTGCTTAGTACTATGTTCTGCACACAGTAAATGCTCAATAGATACTATTGATTGATCAGTTAGCATCTGTGGCTTTGAACCCAGAGTTCCTGCTAAAGGAAATCGTGGGCCACGCTGAAAGAAACCAAGGAACAGTGCTCAGTGCTTAGAACAATGCTTTGCACATAGTAAGCGCTTAATAAATGCCATTATTATTAAAAAAAGTCTAACAGACAGGAGCAGGTGACCATCCAGGGAAGAAAGTTTGTTCATTAAATCCATTTGCCTTTGCTGCTGGTGAGGAATTCTGTTATGTGATTTTGTTAGTGCTATTTTTGGTTTCTTAATAGTGATAATAATAATAATAATAATGGTATTTGTTAAGTGCTTACCATGTGCCAAGCACTGTTGTAAGCCCTGGGGTAGATACAACATAATGAGGTTATCCCACGTAGAGGTCACAGTTTTAATCCCCATTTTACAGATGAGGTAACTGAGGCACAGAGAAGTTAAGTGACTTGCCCAAAGTCACACATCTGGTGGAACCAGGATTAAAAATTGTCTCCTCTCACTCCCAAGCCCATACTCTTTCCACCAAGCCACGCTGCTTCTCTAACTAGATAATGGAAAGCTACGGAGTCAGGGTTTCTGTCATTTAGATAAGCTCCGGTTACTTTATAAGGAGTACTGCATATCTCCCCTTTGATGAATTCTGAAAGGCACAGCCAGTGTTTTAAATCAATATTCACGAATGGGTCATCCAAACACTTTTTACCTTAAAAGGTTTAATGAGGAGAGCTTTTGTGGAAGAGCAGCCTAGCCTAGTGGAAAGAATGTGAGCCCTATTTGGGACAGTTAACTTATATCTACCCCGGTGCTCAGAGCAGCATTTGACTAAATAAATACCATAAAAAAAAGGAAACGAGTTTTAATACCAGCTCTACTCTTGCCTGCTCTGTCCTTCAGTTTTCTCATCTGTAAAATGGGTATGAACTACCTGTTCTTGCTACCCCTTTGATTGTGATCTCCAAGTGAGTCAGGGACTATATCCAACCTGATTCTCTTGTATCTACCCCAGAGCTAAGTAGGGTGCTTGGGATATAACAAGGGCTTAATAAATACCACAATCACAATTATTGTTATCTAGTGAAAGTCAAAGGGGATGATCAGCTTTTAAAAGGCTTACATTGCAGCCAGACAGGTTGAGACTAGACATGAGGAAAAACTTTCTGCTTTGAGGGTAATCAGGTACTAGAACAGTCTCCCAAGAGACACTCCTGTTGGGCTCTTATCCAACTCTGCAGTTACTTTAGTTGGGGAAACTCATTACTATGGTTATTAAGGTATTTGTTAACATGTGTCAAGTACTGTTCTAATCACTAGGGTAGATACAAGACAATCAGTTTGGACACAGTTCCTGTCCCACATGGGGCTCACAGTCTAAATAGGAGGGAGTAGGATTTAACCCCCATTTTATAGATGGGGAAGCTGAGGCCCAGATTAATTAAATAATAATGATGGTATTTTTTAAGCACTTACTATGTGCCAAGCACTGTTCTTGACTTACTCCAGGTCCCACAGCAGTGGTGGAGCTAGTGGTGGAGCTGGGATCAGAACCCAGGTCTTCTTACTCCCAGGACCGTGCTCTTTCCATTAAGCCATGCTGTTTCAGTATGGCCTGTGGATTGGACAAGATGACCTCTTGGGGCTCTGCCTAGCTCTGGAATTTTCTAAAAATATGGCTTCTGAGCTTAGAGCAACCTCTGTTCATTGTTAGTTTTTTCCCTGGGAGATGGTAGAAAGGAATCCCGCTGGCTTCTCTGCCTGGAACCAGCTGTCATAACCCTGATGCCAGGGGGGAGAGGAGCCATGGAGGGAGGGAGTGTGGGGGCTTTGGTGTGGGCAACTGCAGCTGCAAGCTCAGGGCAGGGGGGAGGGAAAAGTAGGGAACAGGGCAGAGCTGGGAGCAGGAGGCAGCTGCAAGTCAGGTTCAAGAAGCTTGCGGAACGAAAAACAGGAGAGTGGCTGATGGAGGTCCTGAAGTTTGATAGGGTAGTAATTTTTGAAAAGTGCTAAAATGAAATCTGATTTTTATCACGATTAATTATATGAACAAACCCATCTGGGTGCATAAATATGGCAGAATGATAGAGACAGCAAGTATCAGTGGGCATCAAAGCTGGAACTACAGCACTGAACCTTGCATTGTAATGAAAAGAACACAACAAACATCCTTGCAGATTTATCCTGAGTGGTCTAGACCAAGGTTACTATATTGCTGTAGTCCCTGTGGCCGTTCAACACCCATTTTTGGATGAGGAGGCAAGCACTGTTTGTTACAAGGATCATTGGAGTCATGTGCCCCTTTTGGAAAGTGCTTTTGCCAGCCTACATTGTTACAGGATGCACTCTATCTTCCCTGAATTTCCTCCCTCACCCCGGCATTCCAGCTGATATGAATGCCATAGGAACATTCTCCGTGATCCAACCCCGAGCGATTGACCGCCCTGACCACACTGTCCCAGCTGTCTCTTCTGGGGTAAAGTGAGACTTCTCTAGCTTCCTGATATTCTTCTAGAATATTCACCCACCACCTGTCCCTCCCTTCCCCTTCCATCCCCCAGCTCCATCCCCCTCTTACATTCTCCCATTTTGCAAAGAGCAAATGATGAAACAGGACAGTGCAGGAGAGGAGGGGGAGGAAGTTCCCATTAAAGCTGCTGACATTGTGTGGTCACTTTGGAAAATAACAGTACTGGTACGTCTGCTGCTCATGCTAATTTGTCCTCATTTTCCTTACCCCCACAAACCCTCGTCTATTTCTAGAACCTTTACAAGGACGTGAAATCTTGGTTTCTAATGCATAGTCCCCTCTAAGTCTTCTATTCTTTGTCATTATAATGTATCTATTTCCCCACGGAGGCCAGCAAGGAGGCATTGAAGATATACACGGGTAGAGGATTGGTTAGGGTTGGGGACTGGGGTTCAGAGCATGGCTCAGCTAAACTGTGGAGAGTGGGGACTGGTGACTAGAATAAGGGCATGGAAAATCAATTGGAATTCAGGCAGTGCAGAGCCGCAGGCTGAGGGATCAATTGCAAGTGGTCCTGGGATCAATACTGCAATCCATAGGACCCTATATAGTTCCCTCTCAGTGGGAGGGAAGGAGGAGGATGTCTATGAGTGCAACCAAAGGAGAAGCAAGCTAGTGGATAGAGCATGTGCCTGGGAGTCAAGAGGACTTGGGTTCTAATCCTGGCTTTGCCACTTGTCTGCTGTGAGACCTTGGGCAAGTCACTTCCCTTCTCTGGACCTCAGTTACCTCATCTGTAAAATGGGGATTAAGACTGGGAGCCCCATGTGGGACATGGACTGTGTCCAAACTGATTAGCTTGTTTCTACCATAGTGTTTAGAAGAGTGCCTGACACATAGCAAGCATTTAACAAATACCATAAAAAGAGAGCTAATAGAACCAACATCGCTCTGTGCTGCCTGCCCTAATCTTTCAGTTCCCTCTCTGCTCCAACTAGCAGAGACATGAGAACTACAGAGGTGAATGGCAGTGGGGAAGTTCGGGATAGGAGGGGCTTCCAACTCCAGGCCAGGGAAGAGGATGGTCATGGCCTCAGGCTCTGCCACTTGTCGGCTGTGTGACCTTGGGCAAGTCACTTCACTTCATTGTGCCTCTGTTACCTCATCTCTAAAATGGGGACTGAGACTGTGAGCCCCACGTGGGACAGGGACTGTGTCCAACCTGATTACTTTGTATCTACTCCAGTGCTTAGAACAGTGCTTGTCACATAGTAAGTGCTTAAAAATATTATAATTATTATTATTCTCACTATCCTTGTCTTGCCCTTCGATGGGGTTGTGCAGCCCAGTGCCTCAAATAAGGCAGAAGAGTGGTGACAGAGCGATGCGATCTTCAGAGAGAAAGGCAGGAGGAGAGATGTGGGAATTGGCCATTCCCTAATTACCCTAAAGGAGTCCCTTCTGTCCCTGGGCTCAGAGAGGCTCAGAGTGTACCATTGTTTGCCACAGGGACAAAGTCAAGTTTGTTTTAAAAATGGATGAGACAGAGCCTGCTTCATCACTGCATATTCCCCAATACTGATTCACTCAATGCCCACTCTCTGCAGCCTTGGAAGCACATAGCTTCTTGTGGGCAGGAAATATGTCTTCCCACTCTGTTGTACTGTACTCCCCCAAGCAATCAATACAGTGCTCCGCACTCCATAAGTGCTCAGCAAATATCCTTGATTATTAATTGATTGATTTTGCCATTACAAGTGCTTTTGGTTAAAGTCCTGCCTCAGTTTTCCTCAGACAGCAAAGCATCATTACACCACACGATGGTGCTCCACCATAAAACAAAAGACACCTCCCCTTCCTAACAGCAGGACTGGAAATAAGGTAAGGTAATAAGGATCCTCCGCGGATCCAAATGGATTTGGATGTGTATTGAGTTCTGAGAGTATTATAAGCATCGTTTCCCAGAAGTTGCCCCAACACTAGCCTTTTGGGGAACAAGCACTATACTGCTCTGAGTTTTATTTCCTCATCCATGTTCCCACAGTGAAGAATTTCCCCAACCACAGACTCATTTTATATTAGGTTGGATCCCTGTTGATTCATCCTGAACTGTCTAGTGAATTCTTGACACCTGTCTACATGTTTTGTTTTGTTGTCTGTCTTCCCCTTCTAGACTGTGAGCCCGTTGTTGGGTAGGGACCGTCTCTAGATGTTGCCGGCTTGTACTTCCCAAGCGCTTAGTACAGTGCTCTGCACACAGTAAGTGCTCAATAAATACAATTGAATGAATGAATGAATTCACTAGGAGGCCTTCCCAGACTGAGCCCCGTCCTTCCTCTCCCCGTCCTCCCCCTCTCCATTCCCCCCAACTTACCTCCTTCCCTTCCCCACAGCACCTGTATATATGTATATATGTTTGTACGTATTTATTACTCTATTTATTTATTTATTTATTTTACTTGTACATATCTATTCTATTTATTTTATTTTGTTAATATATTTTGTTTTGTTCTCTGTCTCCCCCTTCTAGATTGTGAGCCCACTGTTGGGTAGGGACCGTCTCTATATGTTGCCAACTTGTAATTCCCAAGCGCTTAGTACAGTGCTCTGAACACAGTAAACACTCAATAAATATGATTGATTGATTGATAATAATAATAATGATGATGGTATTTGTTAAGCGCTTACTATGTGCAACACACTATTCTAAGCGCTGGGGAGGTTACAAGGTGATCAGGTTGTCCCACGGTGGGGGGGGGGGAGGGCTCACAGTTTTAATCCCCGTTTTACAGATGAGGTAACTGAGGCACAGAGAAGTTAAGTGAGTTGCCCAAAGTCACACAGCTGACAGTTGGAGAAGCCGAGATTTGAACCCATGACCTCTGACTTCAAAGCCCGTGCTCTTTCCACTGAGCCACACTGCTTCTCATTTGATATCTTTCCCATTCTTTTCTCCAAAGGGTCTGTTTGCAGATTTTGGCTTTCACTCCATCCTTCTCCTTCCCCACTTCTGCAACCCTGGCAACTAGTTTGGGTCAGAGAATCAGCTTCTCCACAGAATATGCTCCTTCCCAGATTAGCTCCTCTGCCTCCTGCCATATCCAGGTCAGTCTCTCTTGCTCCCCATACTTCCCTATGGATAGTCTCTTCAGCACGATTCTTGCCTATCCCTAGCAACAGCTATTCTTAGCTCTCTATGCAGCAGCTAGGGAGATCCCCGGGTCTCCCTAGCAACAGGGCTGAACCTGAACCGTTGCTAGGGAAACCCGGGGATTTCCATAGTTACCGACACTGCATGGAGCATCTCTGGCCCCAAAGCCCAATATAGCTGGTGTCAGCAGATCATTTTGGAGCTATATCAACCCTTTATTCTGCTGAGCTAGGGGATAGGCAATGGAGGTGTTTTCCACTCTTAAGAATCCAACCTTTTGAGGGGGCTATGGGGAGCATCCCACCTGATGCTTAATCCTTCTGGAGAGCAGCTAAGCAGCGTCTCTGGGAACAGCAGAGAGCTACCTCACCTGGAGAGGCAGGGGCGGAGTAGCTCAGGGTGGATACCAAAAAGTCTCTGAGGTTGAGCAGAGGCAGATGAGAGGTACAGGGATCGATCAATCATATTTAGTGAGTGCCTACTGTGTGCAGAGCAACTGTACAAAACACTTTGGAGAGAACAGTATAACAGATTGGTAGACATTTCCTATTCACAATGAGTTTACAGTCTAGAGGGATGAGCTCTTAATAGATTGTGAACAGTAGGCTAGTGTGTTCCAAGTACCCCAAACATCCGACACCAAATAAATATCTGGAGAAATGCCTTAATTAAAACAATGACAACTGTGGTATTTATTCAACACTTAGTATGTGTCAAGAACTGTTCTGAGAGCCTGGATAGATACACGTTCATCAGGTTGAACACAGTCCCTGTCTTATGTGGGGCTCAAAGTCTAAGTAGAAGGGAAAATGGGTATTTCATCCCCATTTTACATATGAGGAAACTGAGGCCTGGGGAAGTGATGTGACCTGCCAAGGGTCACACAGAAGGTCAGTGGCAGAACCAGGATGGGGAATCCAGGTCCTCTGACTCTCAGGCTCATCCTCTTTCCACCAGGCCATGCTGCTCCTTCAGGCTAGAAAGCAGGGAGTCTATGACTTGGAAGAAACTCTGTTCTGTTTAAGCCTAGCACCATTATTTTTTCCCTTTCCTCCCTCCCTCTCCCCAGCACTCGTCCAATCTATCGTTTTGGTAGTCAGCTAAGCATCTTGCCTTATATGGCTCCTGTTCTCTGATGGGTTCACTGAGTTGATGCTAAAACAGGCTCCTGCCCAGGGACATTGGCAATGGGAGTGTTTTCAAAATTAAGCAGTAAAGACAACACAGCTGTTCTGTAAAATGATGCTCAGCAAGCGGAACAGTCCCCAGCCATGGTTACACCCAGGCTTGCCCCTATCTGTTGGGATCCAGGTGGATTATTCCACCGATCCTCCAGAGACAAAGGGTACGTGGGAGCAGGGGTTGATGGAGTTGAAGGAGATGGACCCAGGGAGGACTTTGAATTCTGACCTGGTTTTGATTTTTGTGATTTAAATGCCCCAAAACTGTACAGTTGTCTCCTCCAAGGTTGTTTCTGGGAGATTGCAAAGGGTCTCTGTGCACATTTGGGGTAGGAAACTATCAGCTCTGTCCTAGGCCTGCAGAAAGAAACTGGCTTTGGTGAAAACCAGTAGGGTGGCAAATTGGGTGGGAGGGATGGCAAGGAGGCTGCAGTGGGTCAGCTGCACAATACTGTCCAGAACAGAGTTTCCCCCTAGAGGACTATTGAGCCCTGCAGTTGCTGAACTCTGACAGCTGCAGCTGCTGCAGTTGCTGCTTTTCCAGGCCCACGAAAAGCATTCTCCCAACCCTATCTCTGGACTCCAGATTTAAATCATTTTTAAACCAGCAGCGATTGACCTCCAGTTAATTAAAATTCCCAAATATTGGTTTATTCCTTCCCAATCTTGTACTGTATTTCAGAGGCAGAGATGTTCATTTATTTGATTCGTTATTTTTAAATTCCAGCTGGTGATTCATGTGTGTGAGTGAGAGTGTGTGTGTGTGTGTGTGTGTGTGTGTGAAAGTGTTTGTTAAGAGAGGCAGAGATGAAGCTGGAGAGAGAGACAGAGGAGCGAGAGGGAGGTGATAAAGAAGAGGAAGAGAGGGATCAGAGTCGGAGATAGAGATGAACACAAAGACACAGTCAGAGAGAGACACACAGAGGGAATAGGAGGCAAAGATAGAGCAGGAGAAAGAAGGGAAGATGGAAGCCTCGGATTCTGGAATCAGCCTTCCCATTTTCTCCATTGCTCATTCCAATTTTCTGACTAAGGGGAAAATCATAGGTTGTCTCAGGTTTGACTGTGAATTCTTCAAGATTTCACAGAAGAACCTTCCTCATTTTGGGGTTGAGTCCTTCCAGAACAAAGAGGGGACTGAGTTAGATTGACATTGGAAAACAACATAATATATGTGCATTTAACAAGGCAATCCCTGGCTTGAAGAACTGGAGTACTAGAATGTTCAAGGGACACTTAGGAAGAAAAGTAAGAGTAAAAAGGTCCTTATTAATAATAATAATAATAATCATCATCATCATCATCATAGTACTTGTTAAGTTTTTACCATGTGCCAAGCACAGTTCTAAGTGCTGGAGTAGATACAATTTAAGCAGATTGGACACCCTATCCCACGCAGGGCTCTCACTCTTAATCCTCATTTTACAGATGAGGTAAATGAGGCATAGAGAAGCTAAGTGACAAAGCACTTGGGAGAGTACAGTAAAACAATTCATTTATTCAATCGTATTTATTGAGCACTTACTGTGTGCAGAGCACTGCACTAAGTGCTTGGGAAGTACAAGTTGACAACATATGGAGATGGTCCCTACCCAACAACGGGCTTACAGTCTAGAAGGGGCTGCCCACAGTGGGGATTAGAATATAGGTCCTTCTGACTCCCAGACTGGTACTCTACCCACTAAGCAATGCTGCTTCTTCCCCACTTTCAAATTTAAAGGCTTTCGGGTGTTTTTTTTTCCTCTGACTCCTTGGCCATTATTGGTAGGAGTTTCAGAGGTCACAGGTCTAGGTTTCAGGAGTGACTCGCCCCAGAAGGGTTGGCAGTTCTCTTCCTGAGCTCCCACCTCCTCTCTCACTGACACCTGGCACCACTTAACAGTACATCATTCTGGTCTTCAGGTTGAAGGTGAAGGACTAGGGGTAGTGTATGGTAAGCCAGTTCTCTTTACTGTATCCATTTTAAATAAGTGCTTCTTGAGAGAACAGACAAACTGGTGGCCTGAGGCTGTTCATAATAATTGATAATAATAATAATAATAATAATAATAATAATGGCATTTGTTAAAAGTGCTTACTATGTGCCAGACACTGTACTAAGCACTGGGGTGGATACAAGTAAATCAGTTTGGACACAGCCCCTGTACCACATGGGGCTCACATTCTCAACCCCCATTTTACAGATGAAGGAACTGAGGCTCAGAGAAGTGAAGTGACTTGCCCAAGGGCACACAGCAGACCAGCAGCAGAGCAGAGATTAGAACTCCTGACCTTCCAACTCCCAGGCCCGTGCACTATCCACTAGACTATGCTGTTTCTCAAGTCCTCCAGGTAGGCCTGGTAACTTTCCAAAAATATGTGGAGTTGTTCCTCAGTTCAGGACATGCTAGAACACAGACACATGGGATCAGAGATGGAGGTTTCCAGAACCGGCATCTCCCAAATCTCTCTGATGGTGGGTATGAACCTAAGCATAGCCACTGAGATCCACGATACTGGTGCCCAGAATCGATGTGCTCCGAGGTTAGGAAGCATCAGGAGAGAAAGGATCATCTCCATACCTGTAAGCACCCACCCAGAGTGGCGTTCTAATCACCCAAGAGTTGAAACTTTCAAACTGCTGAGAGAGATGCGTGAGCCATAACTCTGAAGCATTTTCAAAGTCTGCGCGTAAAGGTCTCTGGCGACTTGCAGTCTTCCAAGGACGGATGCTCACTTAGTCTGCACTATTAAAATTAATCGTCAGATACTTTCTCCCTTTCCTCTGTTCCACTAATGAGCAATCCCATCATCTCACAAACCTCAGAGACTTCTTAAAGGAAAGGCTCCAGAGTTTTTTTCCTTAGCCCGTTGTTATCCATCAGGCCCTCTGACCACAGAGATCCCAGAGGGTAAAGACCAGACAAATGAGTGTTGAAGATGAATGTGGAAAACCCGTTTTGGAAGCCAACCGCGACTGGAAAGAGCAAGATCAGAAACTAACTCTGTCAGTCCTCATTTAAAGCCAAAGGAAGAGGAACCACTGCAATGGGAATTTCTCCCTTACCCTTAGCAGAGAGACTGGAAGAGAATGAGGAGATGATGCCCAGAAACTTAGATTCTTCAAGCTGGAAGAGGTGTAAGACCATCTGGCCCGGTGTCTATGAGGTGTCGCGGAAGTGGCATATATGGTAATGCCGGATCGACCACTGGAATTTGAGGTCCTGAAGTAGAACTGCCCTACAAAGCAAGGACCTGGAGCAAACTCGATCATCTCTCCCCTTCCTACCTTACCTCACTGATCTACTACTACAACTGAACTGGCACGCTTCGCTCCTCTAACACCAATTCATTGTACTTCAATCTTGTTTGACTCTCTGCTGGCTCCTTGCCCGTATCCCCCTTCTGTCCAAGAACCCCCTTTCCCTTCATTTCTGACACTTCCTACGAAAATCACATTTGTTTCCCTGTCTGTCTCCCCCTCCTCACTGCAAGCTCCTTCCAGGCAGGGTTCATGTCTACCAACTCTATGGTATTATAATCAATCAATCAATCAATCAATCATATTTATTGAGTGCTTACTGTGTGCAGAGCACTGTACTAAGCGCTTGGGAAGTACAAGTTGGCAACATATAGAGACAGTCCCTACCCAACAGTGGGCTTACAGTCTAGAAGGGGGAGATACTCTCCCAAGCGCTTCCTACAATGCTCTGCACACAGTAAGTGCTGAATAAGAACTATTGCTTGACTGATGGATTGATTAACTCCTCATGATCAGGCAACTCTTGGGTCTCCGGTCTCTTGTTCTCTGTGCCAGTTTCTCACCAAATCCTAGAATCAGGCATGGAGAATGGCATTCTCCAGCATTTAGAACAGTGCCTTGCACATAGAAAGAGCTTAATAAATGCCATCATCATCATCATACATGAGAAGCAGCATGGTTTAGTGGATAGAGCATAGGCCCGGAAGTCAGAAGGACCTGGGTTCTAATTCCTGCTCCACCACTTGTCTGCTGTGGGACCTTGGGCAAATCACTTAACTTCTCTTTGCCTCAGTTGCCTCATCTGTAAAATGGGGATAGTGTGAGCCCCATATAGGACAGGGACTCTGTCCAACCTGACTAACGTGTATCTCCTCCAGTGTTTAGAACAGTGCTTGGCACAAAGTAAACACTTAACCATTACAGTAATTGTTACATTCAGTCATTCTCTGAGAATGGGGTATTATCATTCTAAGCCACTCTCCTGAGCATCAATTTCTTCTTTCACTCAAGGCAGTAGGGATTAACTAGTACTGGTGGCTTAGAGAAAATATATGGGGCCCTGGCATAGAACTCCAAGAATTCTATGTGAAATACAAAAACCCACATCTCCCTGTAGATTCATCTTCAAACATCCAGACTTTGAACCCCCTAGTCTTCTTTTGATACATGTGAATGGTAACATGGTTCTTAGTGTCTGACAGGTCTTCGAACTCAAAGGGCTGTGGTTCAAACAGACTTTTCAGTGTGCTTTCTCTGTCAAGCTAGCCCCTTTTCTTTTTTCATATCCGTTTCAGCCTACATTTGCAGGGAGAGGAGATCAATATTATGATTTGCTTGCTACCTTTTGGTGAGTAGCAGTGAGTGCAGGTAGGTGAAATGAGAGGCTGATTTTATTCAAGCCCCTCTTTACTGTAATCTCATTATGGGCGAGGATTGTGTCTGCAAATTATATTGCATTGTATTCTTCCAAGTGCTTAGTATAGTACTCGGCACATAGTAAGCATTCAATAATAATAATAATTATTATGTTATTTGTTAAGTGCTTACTATGTGCCAGCCACTGTACTAAGTGCTGGGCACAGTACTAAGCACACTCAATAAACACCACTGATTAATTGACCATTGATTGAGCATATCTCTCAAGGAGGAAACAGGCTGTTTCAACATTTGCATGGGTTGGTAAAATTTCCAACTTATTCACAAGGCATAAGTACAGCTCCGAGTCCCATCCTGTCTGTAAAACTGTGAGCCCCTCATGGGACAACCTGATCACTTTGTAACCTCCCCAGCGCTTAGAACAGTGCTTTGCACATCATAAGCGCTTAACGAATACCATCATCATCATCATCAAGTGGCAGTTTCAGGGTGCGGGGAGGGAGATAGGAAAAAAATACAGTTGGGATCTTGGAATCGATTCCTGAATTTCCCCTTGTCACCTGCCATGTGACCACGGGAAAATCATTTTTTCTCCCTATGCCTCACTTTTCTCATCTATGAAGGGGGAGGAGGAGAGAACAAATGAGACACTTGATGTAAATCACTTTTGAAAAACAATGAGTTGTAGATAGACAAGATATTGCTGTTTACCTCATTCCAACACTGTGGCTCATCTGACAATAATTCACAACATGATGGTTATTTGAATATGAAAGCTTTGGTCTCGAAGAAACAAAGGCATTTTATTCTCTTTTCCCTTCTTCCCCAGGAGAGGTATATCTTGTGAGGAGGATAGTCTGGCCTGGACCCCTGCCTCTCCATGCTTTGGACTATTGATCTGCAAGCCCAGGGAAATCTTTAGTGGCCCTGACAGGAAAGTCCCGGGTAGGAGGGCCGTTGGAAAGAGTTTTATAACAGTTAAAGGCTCTTATTAATCTCAAAGCTGTTGTTCTCCCACCTGGGTGAGGGGGGAAAAAGTAACAATTCAGCACTAGCCTCCTATGAGTGTCCTGAGGATTAATTAGTTAATATTTGTAAAGTGCTTGGAAGAAGAAAAGTGCTATGCTCATTTAGCATTATTACCACTGAGCTCCTTGTCCTCGGGCTACCCCCACTGGCTAAGACTTCTTTCTTGACAGCCATCTTCTCCCAACTGCTGCCACATGATAGAGATTTTCAGGAGACGTTCTCCAAAGCTGAGAGGTTAATTGGGAAAAGAGTATAGGAGGCAAATCAGGAGACCTGATGCCTTGATGAATCCCTCTGACAATGCCTGTAATTTCCCTAAATATCATAAATCTGACCTGAAATGTCCCAGGTTTAGCCTAGGTTTAAGAGTTCCAAGGCTTCTGATCTGCCACTTGCCTATGATGTGACCTTGGCCTTAACTTCTCTGTGCCTCAGTTTCCTCATCTGTAAAACGAGGATCAAATACCTTTCCTCTCCCCCCCATAGAGTGAGAGCACCATGTGGTACAGAGACAGTCTCATTTGATTTCATTGTATCTCTCCCAGTGCTTACTTAGCATAATGTTATTGATTTTTTTAATGGTATTTGCTAAGCACTAACTTTGTGCCAGACACAGTACTAATCGCTGAGGTAGATGAAAGATAATCAGGTTGGACACAGTCCATGTCCCACATGGGACTCGCAGTCTCAATCACCATTTTACAGATGTGAAAACTGAGGTACAGAAAAGTTGAGTAATTTGTCCAAGGTCACACTGCAGACAAGTGACAGAGCCACTTAAAATCCATTTAGAATGCAGGTCCTCTAACTCCCCAGCTCATTTTCTTTCCACTACACTATTTTTCTTCTCAACGTTTGGCATCTAGTAACTCCTTAACAAATACCACAGTTAATTAACTCCTACTGATGCTAGCCCTCCAAGTAATCAATCAATGGTATTCATTGAGTGTTTACTGTGTGCAGAGCAATGTTCTAAGCACTTGGGAGAGTACAATGCCAGGTGCTACAATCTCTCTGGGATTCAGATGATATAGAAGAGTCAGTAATACAAAGTAGCTATCAGTACCTGGTCACCCCTATTTCTCCATGAGAAAAACCCTGCATGTATTTAACAAGTCCTCTCCAGTGACTTAAAGATGTGTTTAAAGATGGAAGTACCAGCATACTGCAGTGGGTTCCTGTCAAGGTGAGAAATCCAGAAATCCAGCATCCTATCTCACAGCAGTCAGAGTCTTCCCTCAGGCCTGTCAGAAAGGCCATTTTGAGGACGTGGGGAGGGAGAGAAACTGCAAACCTTCCTACTTCCAATGGACTTGGTGAGCTTTGTATTTGTGACACTCTGAACCCATTAACAATCCCTCTGGCCATGCATTTAATTTCCCTAAAAATCATGAATCTGGCCTGAAATGTCCCAGGTTTAGCCCAGGCTTAAGAGTTTCAGAATTTTGAAGAGAGTTAAAAACCCAAGTTTTTCTTGCTTTCCATAATTACATTTGTTTTAAGTTCAAAGGTGATCTAGCTGTCTAATTCTGGCATTGTTCAATTCAGACACCAGGAACTTGATTTTTCTTCCAAGCAGGCAAGTGGGCTGAATATCCAGGATATGATTGTATTGTGGAAAGAAAACCAGTCTCTCCCAGAAGGGCTGTTGCTATGCAGCCTGGCCAGCCGGACCCAGAATTATCTGGGGCAAACAAATAATAATTGTGGTATTTATTAAGCACTTACTATGTGTTTAACACTGGAGTAGGTACAAGATAATCAGGTTGATGCAGTCCTTGTTTCAGATGGGGATCACAGTCTATCTAGGAGGGAGAGTAGGTATTTAATCCCCATTTTACTAATAAGGAAACTGAGATGCAGAAAAGGTAAGTGACTTGCCCAAGGTCATCTAGCAGACAAGCTGAGAGCCAGGATTAGAACTTATGTCCTCAACCTCCCAGCCGTGCTTTTCTTCACACTGTCTCGCTAGTGGGTATGCCTCCTTGGTGACTGCCAGTTCCTCCTGGCAGAGGGAGGAGCTGCCAGCCATAATTAGGGATTGGCTTCACTACCTGCCACTCAGGCATGGGAATTAGTTCCCTCTCTCTAGCCACAGCCCTGACCTTATGGACAGTGGAAGGATTTTCCCATTTGGCTGGAAATTCAGCCAGAGAGATAGAGTAGGTGGAAGGTGGGGAGGAGGGAAGCCATGAGATGAAATAGAGTTGCAACAGTGCAACCATGAGGCAAATCAGCTAATCAGTAATGCAACCTAGCACCGTTTCTACTTTTCTATTCTTCCTTGAACAAACAGGGATTACCAGGGCTTGTCAGTGAGAGCTCAGGATGGCCTATCCAGTGAACTATGAAATTGCTAACCCAAAGCTGTGCCATGTTCTCACTGCAATCAATCAATCAATCAATCAATCAATCATATTTACTGAGCGCTGACTGTGTGCAGAGCATCGTACTAAGCGCTTGGGAAGTACAAGTTGGTAACATATAGAGATGGTCCCTACCCAACAATGGGCTCACAGTATAGAAGGGGGAGACAGAGAACAAAACAAAACATATTAACAAAATAAAATAAATAGAATAGATAGGTACAAGTAAAATAAATAAATAGAGTAATAAATACGTACTAACATATATACATATATACAGGTGCTGTGGGGAAAGGAAGGAGATAAGGTGGGGGGTGTGGAGAGGGGCAGGGGGGAGAGGAAGGAGGGGGCTCAGTCTGGGAAGGCCTCCTGGAAGAGGTGAGTTCTCAGTAGGGCCTTGAAGGGAGGAAGAGAGCTAGCTTGGCAGATGTGGGGAGGGTGGGCATTCCAGGCCAGTGGTATGATGTGGGCCGGGGGTTGACAGTGGGACAGGTGAGAATGAGGCACGGTGAGGAGATTAGTGGCAGAGGAGCTGAGGGTGTGGGCTGGGCTGGAGAAGGAGAGAAGGGAGGTGAGGTAGATGGGGGCGAGGTGATGGAGAGCCTTGAAGCTGAGGGTGAGGAGTTTCTGCCTGATGCGTAGGTTCCTCGGTAGCCACTGGAGATTTTTGAGGAGGGGAGTAATATACCCAGAGCATTTCTGGACAAAGACAATCTGGGCAGCAGAGTGAAGTATGGATTGAAGTTGGGAGACACAGGAGGATGGGAGATCGGAGAGGAGGCTGATACAGTAGTCCAGATGGGATAGGATGAGAGGTTGAATGAGCAGGGTAGCAGTTTGGATGGAGAAGAAAGGGTGGATCTTGACAATGTTGCGGAGTTGAGACCGGCAGGTTTTGGTGACGGCTTGGATGTGAGGGGTGAATGAGAGAGCAGAGTCGAGGATGACACCAAGGTTGCGGGCTTGTGAAACGGGAAGGACGGTAGTGCCGTCAACAGTGATGGGAAAGTCAGGGATAGGGCAGGGTTTGGGAGGGAAGACAAGGAGTTCAGTCTTGGATATGTTGAGTTTTAGGTGGTGGGCAGACATCCTGATGGAAATGTCCTGAAGGCAGGAGGAGATGCGAGCCTGGAGGGAGGGAGAGAGAGCAGGGGCAGAGATGTAGATTTGGGTGTCATCAGCGTAGAGATGATAGTCATCAGCAGCTGCAGTGCTGTTGTAGAAGGTGATACATTCATGGGTTTAGTTTGGTCATTTTTTACCAACACCATTTATCCAGGCTCATGCTATCCACCCACTGCTTTCAAACCCCGTTTAGTCAATCTATCAAATTTATTGAGTGCTTACCGTGTGCAGAAAAGAAGTGCTTGGAAGAGCACAATACAACAATATA